>NW_025726489.1:0-600000 GCF_021461395.2 Schistocerca americana
AATTCCTATCCACATGTAATTTATGATGAAAACAAATGTTGTAATACAATGGACATATGAATTCAAAAACATATTAGTAATTTTCATCTTTAAGCATCTCAAATCAAGAAACACTCTTAACTGAACTAATTCTACAAACTGTAACAAAGGAGAAACTTGTCTTCAAATATTGTTTCTAAATACATATTTCCAAACAATTTGTAATTTGTATTGATGTAATTAAGTTTCTGCAGGTCCACAACTTTTAATTACATGTCTAATAACTGAATATTGTAACAATATATAGAACATTTTCATTGCTATAATCTAATATAATGCATCACTGGGTGAGACATAGAGTTGATTCTTGGGATTGATTCTGTGCATGCATCTTTGGTGCTGTTCAGAATCATTTTCCATTTCTGAGTCTGTATAAAAGAAATGATGATTTAGTAAAATAATTGTTACAAAAAAAAGGAGATAAAAGCAACCCAGATAATTACAAAGATATCTCTCTTTTAGACTGCACATACAAGATTTTCTCCAGAATCCTATACAAGAGGATCAAAGAGCAACTAGACAAAGAATTAGGTGAATACCAAGAAGGCTTCAGACCTTGCAGAAGCTGTGAAAAACAGATCATCACTTTAAAATTAGCCATAGTGTATTACAAGAAACGAAATAAACCTCTTATAATAACCTTCGTGGACTTTAAAAAAGCATATGATTGTATCCATAGACCTTCGATGTTAAAAATCTTAAGAAATTTCAGGCTCCATACAAAATTAATCAAATTGGTAGAACTCACCTTAACCAACACTGTATCAAAACACAAGTTCAGGGGGGGATCTCTCTGATCTATTCATCATAAAAACAGGTTTAAGACAAGAGGATTGCTTGGAACCCCTGCTGTTCAACTGTGCTTTAGAATACATAATGAGAGAATAGTACAAGATTAACGCAAAGAATATCCAAATTGGAAGACCCAAAGACAACATAAGTTTAAATTGTCTAGGATTTGCTGATGACCTTGCTCTCTTGTCCAGCAGTATTCACAGAAACCAAACAACAAGTTAAATAATAATAATAAAATAAGTGTTAAAATTGATAAAAAGTTGTCAGTCATTTGGTGGAGTGCAGGTAGAAATTTCAATAGGCTAGAAACTTGTGGCATTCAAAATTGCTGTGAATGGATTTTTGTGACCCGATTGTGGACCAGATAATGAAAAGTTAACAAACAGCCATCTACTATTCTGCTACCATCTCATCTAAATTTGTAAAAGGCTTCATTTGTATTTCAGAACCAACATATAAATTAATATTTTAAATTGAAGCTTATTACACACTACTCAAATCCTTAGGCCCAATCCCAGAACTGCTCCCCAGAGTCCATCTCTCTACTTACCTCAACCACTCCCCGCACTCCCAACTTCTACATGCCTCCTAAAGTCCATAAACCCAACCACCCAGGACACCCCATTGTGACCGATTACTGTGCCCCCACTGAGAGCATCTTTGTTCTCGTAGACCAACACCTTCAACCTATTACCCAGAACCTATCCTCCTATATAAAAGATACCAACCATTTCCTCAATCGACCCTCCAGAGTTCCTGTTCCTTTACCACACGGTGCCCTGCTCGTCACTATTGATGCCACCTCCCTGTACACTAACATTCCCAATACCCATGGCCTTACTGTTATCGAACACTACTGTTCCAGACGCCTATGGGTTCCAAACCAACAACCTCCTTCCTAGTCTCCATGACCAACTATATCCTCACCCACAATTACTTCTCCTTTGAAGGCATAACCTACAAACAAATCCACAGTATGGCTATGGGCACCCACATGGCCTCATCCTATGCCAACTTATTCATGGGCCATCTAGAGGAATCCTTCCTAAAAACCCAGAGCCTAAACCCCTCACCTGGTTCAGATTCATTGATGACATCTTTGCTGTCTGGATTGAAGGTGAGGGCACCTTATTCCTCCAAAACCTCAACAACTTCTCCCCCATTTGCTTCATCTAGTCCTACTCAACCCAACAAGCCATCTTCCTAGATGTTGACCTCCACCTCAGAGATGGCTACATCAGTACCTCTGTCCATATCAAACCTACTAACCACCTACAATACCTCCACTTCGACAGCTGCCACCCACTGCATACCAAGAAGTCCCTTCCATACAGCCTAGCCACCCATTGTCATTGCATCTGCAGTGACAAACAGTCCCTCTCAAAATATACCAAGGATCTCACTGAAGCCTTCACTGACCATAATTATCATCCCATTCTTGTACAAAAACATATCTCCCATGCCTATCTTTCCAGTCTCCCACCACATCCCAAAGTCCCACCGTCCGGCCACAGAGGAGCATTCCCCTCATAACACAGTACTATCCAGAAATGGAGCAACTGACGTACATTATCAGCCATGGTTTCAATTACCTCTCACCATGCCCTGAAAAGAGAAATGTCCTGCTCACTATCCTTCCACCCCTCCTACCATGGTATTCCGCCATCCACTGAACCTACACAATATACTTGTCCATTCTTACACAACACCTGCTCCCAATCCCTTACCTCGTGGTTCATACCCCTGTAATAGACCTAGATGCAAGACCTGTCCCATACATCCTCCTACCACCACCTACTCCAGTCCAGTCACTAACATCACCTATCCCATCAAAGGCAGGGCTACCTGTGAAACCAGTCATGTGATTGACAAGCTAAGCTGCAACCACTGTGCTGCATTCTATGTAGGCATTACAACCAACAAGCTGTCTGTCCACACGAACTGCCACTGACAAACTGTGGTCAAAAAACAAGTAGGCCACCCTGTTGCTGAACACGCTGCCAAACATGATATCCCTCATCTCAATGACTGTTTCACAGCTTGTGCCGTATGGATCCTTCCCATCAGCACCAACTTTTCTGAACTGTGCAAGAGGGAACTTTCCCTGCAATACATCCTACATTCCCCTAACCTTCCTGGCTTCAACCTTCGTTAGTTACTGTCCTCACCCATCCAGCCCCCTCCCTGTTCCCATTCCAGCAGTACACAGCCGTCATTTCACCACTACACCCATTCTTTTAATTTCTTTTTATTTCTCTCCTTTCCGCTACATACCCCCTTCCCCCTCCACACCTTCTCTCCTGCCCTCTGTCTAAACTACAACACTTCACTGTTTGCCACTCCCACCATACTATCCCTCCCCCTACCTGCCCCAGCCTCCTCCTTACCCCCACCCAGTCGCCACTTCCATCATGCACTGGTGCTGCTGCTCGCAGTGCGGTTTCAGTTCTCTGAGACTGCAGACGTACGTGCAAGTTGCGTTTGCTGACAAAGGCCTTAATGGCCAAAAGCTATAATTGGGCGAATCTTTTTGTTGTGCCTATCAAGACTCAGCATCTCCACTGTTTGCTGAGTAGCAACTTTTCTCCTCTGGTATTGTTACATTCCGTCCTAGAGTTTCCATTGTTTGATTTTTGTTATTATACACTAGAGTTCAATATAGCTGCCTATTAGACAGTATAATCACCTGATACCCAGGACATTCGGCGTATGTGCGGCTCTATGCTGTGCTTCATCTTTTAAGTGTATCTTGTTAAATGGTTCTTCCCTTATAGATGGTTTGTTACCTTTGTTCTGACTCACCACCCTACCAGCCAGTGATTTGTAGTGCTTTGACAGCCTTTCAGAATCTGAAGAAGCCTTAAACAGGTGAAATGCATTACATCTAATAAAAATAACTTTGCAACTGAGATTGCCTCTTTACATGATTTTAAAATGTGTATACGAGGTCTGTTAGAAAAGTATCTGACATTTGGCTGGGAAGAAAAAACTGGCTTACTTGGAACATTGGACACCTAATCACCCTCAAAGTTGTTCCCTCGGGACTCCACGCACGTCTCCCAGTGGTGGTGCCATTGTTGGAAGCATGCCAAAAAAGCTTCTTTCGGAGTAGAGTTTAGCTCAGCTTTCACTGCTGCCATAATGTCTTCTCTTGTCTGAAATCGCATTCTTTTCAAGGGCCTCTTGAGTTTGGGGAAGAGCCAGAAGCTTCAGGGGGCCATATAATGAGAGCAAGGAGCCTGTCAAAGCACAAGAATCTGGTTTACAACCAAAAAAAGTCGGAATCAAGTGCGAGGAATGTGCTGAAGCATAGCCGTGATGGAGGCAGCAATTTCCTGTCGATTGCAAGTCCAGTCAGCTGCACTGCACAGCATCACATAGGTGATGGAGGATATCCCCACAGTACTCTTTGCTGATTGATTGATCCTGTGGTGCATACTCATGGTGTACCACACGTCAGGAGTCAAAGAAAGCAGTCAGCATCACTCTGACATTGCTAGCTCTTGGTGATGAGGAATGTTTCCACTGTGATCAGTCTGATACAGTTTATGGGTCGTACCCATAGACCCAGGACTTGTAACTGATGATTATGGTGTTCAGAAAGTTGGGGTCACTGCTTGTGCAGCCCAGCATGTCCTGTGAGACTTCAACACAAAGCTGGTTTTACTCTGCCATCAGCAGCTTTGGCACAAGTTTCACCAACACTCTCTTTGTGGTGAATTCTTGAGTCACATTGCAATTGTGCAAATAAAATGCTGATGCCAACCTCTTCCGCAATTTCTCTGAAAGTCACACAACAACTCTGCATCACCACAGCATTCAATTTGGCAATGACCTAGTCATTTTGGCATGCTGATGGCTGACCAGAGTGTGGCTCTCTCTCCACTCATGTGCAGCCATCTTTAAACGGATGTACCGCTCCTAATCTGTGTGATGCCCAGAGCATTGTCACCACAAGCAGTCTGAATCTTCCGAATGGTTTACACCCGGCTCTCACCCAGTTTCTGGCAAAATCTGATTCAGTAGCACTGCTCCAGTTGTTCTGTCATTTTCCTTGCAATGAAAAACCAGTGCAAGTACTGCACAGTACCTCACTGAACTGCTGCTTACCAGAAACTGATGATATTGACAAATGGGAAAAAATTCAAGCATGTGGACAAAGTTTCAAGTCAGCTCATGCAAGGACACTAGATTCAAATCCATCACGTGTTCTTAAAAAAATAAGTTTGGATACTTTTCTAAGAGTCCTCATATACTTCAGTTAGTATAAGTTTGATGACACAGTACATGTCAGTCTGAGTGTTAAGTATTTTGCAGTCAGTTGTGAGTTTAGAGTTATGTACCACTGTAATTTCTGTCATGTTAGTGTGTGTAATTGTAGAGTAAATTACTCACAACTCTGGGTGTGTATCATGCTGTCTTACATACTTACACAGATGACTTCCCTTTTGTGATGTTTGTAAGTATGAGTGGTTTAGTGCATTATCTTTCTTGCTTTCCATCATTTGCAAGCAATGAAATCCTACAACCATTCAAGTGATGCAGAGAACACAGTTTTATGCTATGCTTTAGCAAATGTAAGCCAACTTGGAACCTGTGCCCTCTACACTGAAAAATATCCACATCGGTGAGTACCAACTATAAGCTGTTTGGCTAATGCTTCCAGAGTCTTAGTTACACAGTCTCTGGTAACCCAAAAAGTAAACAGGAGAGAACATTGCTCCATCTGTCCATCCAATATAGAGGAGCAGACACTACACTTGGCGGATGAAAATCGTAAAACCACTCTGTGACAAAAGAAGTCATGCTTGTACCATTTTCCAGGCAGCACTTCACAAACAATTTCTGTAAATGCACAGTTACTAGTGCATCTAAGGTGAAGATACAAGTGTTGTAGCAGCTTGTAGCTCCGTCAATGGATCATGTAAGCTGTGGTGCATGTCCTCTGTTTATAACTGATATTTTATTTTCTGCCAAGATGTGGTTCACACAGTTTGGTTTCATGAACTTTCATCATCATCTTGTATGGTGAGATAGAAATCCTATACAACTGCAGAAAGAGAGAATAGCCAGCTTACCTTAAACAACAAAAATGGTTCAAATGGCTCTGAGCACTATGCGACTTAACTTCTGAGGTCATCAGTCACCTAGAACTTAGAACTAATTAAACCTAACTAACCTAAGGACATCACACACATCCATGCCCGAGGCAGGATTCGAACCTGCGACCGTAGCAGTCGCGCGGTTCCGGACTGAGCGCCTTAACCGCGAGACCACCGCGGCCGGCTCTTAAATAACACATGGACAAATTTTCATGTTGATAGATTAATATGGCCATGTCTGTTAGCACAATGATTTGATGGGGCTCATTGTCAGCATTTTGGTATTAACATATTTGCCTACATTGTTTGAGGGCATGTTCTGCCATCAAAGACTGCATATAAGGTTCACACACAATGGTGCACTAGCACATTCTCGCAGCAGTGTTCATAAACATCTGGTGCTGACACTTTGGGTCTTCCAGGTCAATCAGAGGGCCCCAACACATCAGCTTCCTCATTCCCCAGACCTCAATCACCTAGAGTTTGGTTATGCAGATACTTGAAGGAATCAGTCTACATCACTCCAGTCATACAGTACAGGACCATGTCTTCAATGCAAGCCAGCAACTACAAGAGAGTCAACTTCAAACGAAATGTGATTCCTAATTCTGAAGAACAGAGAGCTGCACTGCTGTGGATGGTCATCACAATGAGTGTTGAGATCTCACAAAATATGCACTTCTGGACACATATTTATTAAATCTGTTTTCTTGTTTTGAATGACTACTGCCATCTCACACTATGCAACACCTTTTTTAATATAGAGTATAACTGTAGGTATTGAACTGTTCCACATACAAGCAAAACAATTGAATAACATCAATAATAAAAGCACAGAGAGCTCTTGACACGCGTCTGTCAAATATTCCTGTGGTATGAAGTTATGCAGAAACATTTAGATTCAGAGAAACAGGGTCTTGATTAACAAAAAAATGTGAACTGCTTTGTAAATACAAACTGACAAAAGAAGATAGGGGTTTAAACAGTCTCTAAATAACACACTGAGCAAGAATGATAAGACAAGAACTGTCAATTGCTGACAGGCCATAAAAATAACAATGTGCAGCACTGTTGAATCACAGTCATAAGAAAAGTAGTTTGAAGTGAGCGATCATTTCAAATGTAGATGCACATATTACGGCTTTTAGACAAAAAATAACACCACAGAAAATCAGCCAAATGTGTAACTCATTTTTGCAAAAAAGCAAGACCCAATGATGATAGCTCACAGGGGCAAAAAGGTCTGGATAACGACAGATCTGACAATGATGCCAGAAACCAGTAATTTCCATCTGAAAGTTTGTGTGATTGTACTGGGCAATAAACCATTTTAAAGACTTTTTCCCTTCCTTTGGTTTTGTGTTGTATATTCTGCCCCACTATTAAAAATCAACATAATTGATCATATTAATACCACTTAACAGCTCTTGTTTGATGGTAGTCACATCACAGACAGTTCTTTCATGTTGTGCTGGTGATATCATCTGGGGGAAAAAATTAATTAAAGACAAAGTAAAAAGAAAAATCTAAGGCTAAATCATGCACCAAAAAACATAGGTGACTGGTTTTAGATTTTTGAGCTGAGGAGCTAAAGTATGTGTTAAAAGGAATTGACTGGAGTGTCAACCAATTTATAATTATTGGGTGGAAGCTGACAATTAAGCCAGTCATTGAAACCTCAGTTGATCTGTATATACATAGATTCAGTAATAAGGGAACTAAGCTTGAGTTCATTCAAATAATTTTCTGTCTAATTTTTTAAAATGTGTTTCTCTTATATGTTGGACAGGATAATCAGATTTAAAGTGGTTCTAAGATTGGAAACTAGTTTTAAACGTTCAGAATTGTAAAATTGTACATTTCACAAAATAAAACAAAGTGATATCCTGAGACTACATTGTCAGTGAGTCACAAATAGAAGCAGTCAACATATACAAATACCTTTGTGTAACACTTTGTAGGACTGTGAAATGGAATGATCACATAGGCTCAGTCACAGGAGCAGTAGGTGGCGCACTTCTATACAATGAAAAATTCAATCAGTCTATGAATGAGATTTCTCACAAAAGTCTCATGCAGCCTATCCAAGCATATTATTCAACTGTGCGGGATGCATACAAAATCAAACTAATATGGGATGGTGAGTATATATAAAACAGAGGCAGCATGAGTGGTCACAGGTTTGTTTGGCCCAAGGAAGAGTGTCAAGCAAATGTTTAAAAAAATTGAAATGGCAGATGCTTGAACATAGATGGCAATTATGCCACGAAATCCTGGTTACAAAGTTTCATGAACAAGTATTAAGTGAGAAATCTATATAGATATTCTTCAAATCTCCACATATCACTCCAGTTGAGACTGTGAAGACAAGATTAGGCTAATTACAGCACACACTGAGGTACTGAAACAGTCATTCTTCCCACACACCAGATGCAACTAGAACAGGGAAAAAACCTAACATGTGTTACAATATTAAGTACCCCATCCTGCTCACTTCAAAATGGCTTGCAGAGTCTGTATGTGGATGCAGAAAATTTGAATCTTGCAAAAACTCAAGTCAAAATTAAAGGAATATCTTGTTAGCCACTCATTCTATAAATTAGCTGAACACCTGGAGTATGTATCCACAGAATGTTGTTAGCACTGCAGAAGACCAAGTTCATTAGATATACACTGATAAACCAAAACATTAGGACCACTGCCCACCATGATGTTGGGTGCCACCTGTGCTGTGTCATCCGAAACAAAACACAGCCAGGGCAAAAGCACCACAGGCACAAAGATGCAAGCTGGTGCCAGTGCCATAGAGACTCACAACTTGCAAGTTCCACCAGTGCCATGGGTGGCACTGATGATGTGCATATCGACTTCACCTCGGCCAATTGGTGGCTGAGTACAATCCACCAATGAATGGATGACAATGGACAGAAGCCTACGGAAGATAGAAGAGCAGCTCTCACCCACTTGGTTATAGATTATTGTCCAGGGCTGACTTAGACAGGAAACACTGTATAGCGAACTCTTAGAAGTGAACAGACAGTTGTTGTTCATTGCATTTGTTATGTACTGTGAAGTTTACCTACGATAATTTGCACTTGGCTATTAGGGCTTTTTTGTGTTACATTACAAGCAGTGTTGCAGACTTCATTGTTCAAAGAGACACAAAGATAAGTAAACCTTTTCAACTCATTTGCCTGATTTTGTTAGTAATTTGTTGGAGTGTTGTAAAATGTTCATTCTACTATACTGTTACCCGACCTTGGGGCACAGCTGTGTAATAGTGACAGGGAGAAATTTTCTTAGTAGTGTACTGCACCAGAAGCTCTTTCATGAACTCACAAACTTGGCCAACTGTAACAACAGTGGGAACTCGGCCTCCACAGCAGTAGGAATGAGGCCTTTGGTGATGAGGTTTTACAAAACTGGTAACTAGGGTTTACAAAAACCTGGTGGTGTTGTTGGCCCATGATGTAGTAACAAAAGTATGTGAGTGGAGCAGACTTGAACAGGGGCTCAACCTAGTGGAGATATGAGGTGCAAAAGGGGAAATCCACTGAGATAAGGGACTTTGACAAAGGGCAGATTATTATGACATAGAGCCTGTAAAAGAGTGTCTTATAAATGGTGAAGCTGGTTAAATGCTCACTTGCTACTGTTGTGAGCACCTATGAAAAGTGGTAAAATGACAATGAAACTGCACTGAGGTGCTAAATGGTTGGATGTCCATGACTCTTCATGGATCATGAGATTCAGAGACTTCTCTGCTCTGTAAAGTAGGCTAGATGGTGATCTGTGGCATCTCTGCTGAAAGAGCACAAATGTTGGTGCATGCACAAGTGTTTAAGAGAACATCTTTCACGTACATTGTTGAACAGGGAGCTCTGGATCAGATCACCCCTATGTGTTCACATGTTGACCCAATGCCATTGTCAGTTATGATTACAGTGGGCACAAGACCATCAGGATTCAACTGTCAATCAATGGAAACATGTTGGCTCTTTGGGTGAATCACATTTTTGCTACACTAGGTTGATGGTTGTCTCCACAAATGCCTTCATCAAGGTGAACAATGGCACAAAAAGTGAAGCATGCTATGGATGCAGGCTTGTGAGAGCAGTATTATGCTATAGGAGACATTGCTTCCATTGGACCTGTGGTAGTAATCGAAGATATGCTGACAGCTGCAATCCACCTTGATTCCTTCATGCTTGATGTCCTCCCCAATGGCAATGTCATCTTTCAGAAGTATAATTGTCCCTGTCTCAAAGACATAAGCATTCTGCAATGGTTTGAGGAGCATTATAGTGAACTCATGTTGCTGTCTCAGTGACCAAATTTGCTTGATGTAAATCCTATGGAACCCATCTGAGTTGCTTTTGGGCACCATTACTGCGTATGCAAATCAGCGGCCCATTATTTCCATGAATTACATGACCTGTGCATAGATATCTAATGCCACATACCTCCACAAACCTACCAACAAACTGTTGGTTCCATGATACACAGAAGCAGTGATGTATTTCATTCCAAAGATGGACAAACAAGCTATTAAGCAGGTGGTCATAATGTTTTGGCTCATCATTGGAATTTTATGTGATACACAATCAAGTGTGTTCTTATCTTCATCAGTAATTAGTACACTCATAAAACTGCCAAGTATCTATTACTTCTAGAACAGTAACTGAATCACCATTTAAAAATATTTCACACTTCACACAATTAAAACATTCTTGGAGAACTCAGGGTAATGCTTAAAAAAATAAATTTAAATAAAAGCAATTGCTAATGCTTAATACTAAAAGTCTTGCATATTTTCTGGTGTAAACATCTCATGCATCAAAAAGTAATGCTAGATCAGTTTTTCACATAGGCAGAAGAGAAAGACATGGAAATAAAATATAGGTAGGGGGGCCGGTTGTGGTCCTAAAGTCCTCTTCAGATGCGTGTGGGGTACACCAAGTGTGGAGAGACTAAATGAGCAGCTGATACCTATTTTTTGTGTTATGAAGCTCCAAGTACATATAAACATAGAAGAATATACATTATGCATAAGCAAATGAGCAGGCCTCGTTGTGAACAAAAATGCATGGGCTTCAGATTTGGAAGGGCAGAGTTCACACTCTATCTTCCTATCCTAATACAGGTTTTGCTAAACCTCTTCAGGTAAATTCTAGGATGTTTCCTTCAACAGCCTGTGATTAACCACATGTCCTCACCTAATTAAAAAAATGTGTATATTCACACATCTGTATACAGGGTATATTATAAGTAATAGCAAAACCTGACATTCCTGAAGGTACACAATAATACAGAAGCAAGCAGAAGCAAAAATGTTCCAATAAACAAGGAATCACACACATGGCACTTCAGAGACCATTACGAATGTACACTTAGGAGCTGTCACTGACTTTGGGATGAAATATTGTCCTAGTTAGTCAAATCTATTTGAAATGTTCTTCTTCTGTATCAGCAGGAGTGCCGTATGCTTCACTATTGAGATGACCCCAGGCTTAAAAGTCCAGAAGACAGATGTGACATGATCCAGATGACTCGCATGACCTATCCAGATTGGCACCTTAGATGCCATCATGTGCCAGTGCCCACAATCTCCATGGCATTCCTGAACCATGAACCATAGATGAAATTTGAGTCCCGTTAGATGGGGATTTAACTGCAAAATTTACATTTCAAAGAAACTTGTACAAACTAGAACAAAACTTCTTACTGAAGTCAGCAGCAGCTTTTAACCATACATTTGCAATTACCTCACAAATGGTTCATTTGATGATCCACGTTTTTTAGAATGTTATTACTTCTACACTATCCACTCACAGTAATGTGACCATGTGTCAGTAATGTGACCACCTTTTGCAGCACAGACTTCTGTGTGACATGCAGGAAGAGTGTTAGTGGGGTTCTGGAAAGTACTGACAGGTATACGAACCCATGCCCCCTGCAGTGTTGTGGCCAGCTGCACTAGCTTTCTCAGTTCAGGATCCATGGTGCAAACAGCCCAATCAAGGTGGTCCCACAGATTCCCAATTTGGTTTAAATCTGGGGAGCCTGGTGGCCAGGTGAGTACAGAAAACTATCCTGGTGCTCATCAGACCAAGCACGTACACTGGGAGCTGTGCGACACGTTGCATCGTCCTGCTGTTTCAAATGGCTCTGAGCACTACGGGACTTAACTTCTGAGGTCATCAGTCCCCTAGAACTTAGAACTACTTAAACCTAACTAACCTAAGGACATCACACACATCCATGGCCGAGGCAGGATTCGAACCTACGACTGTAGCAGTCGCGCGGTTCCCAACTGTAGCACCTAGAACTGCTCGGCCACTCCGGACAGCCGGCTTGCTGGTAGATGTCATCATGCCGAGGAAAAACAAACCGCATATAGGGGTGGAGAGGGTGCCCAAGGATACATGCATGTTAGTGTTGATACATTGCACCTTCCGAAATGATGATCTCACCCAGGGAATGCCACATAAACATTTCCCAGACCATAATACTGCCTCATCTGGCCTGGGCCCTCCTGATGATTGTTGCAAGGTGTTCGTTTTCAGACATTTCATGCCAACAGCCATATGTCATCTGAAAAAGTCACCTGTTCCCACACAGTGGACACCAGTTGTGGTACTGGCTTGTAAATTCCAGCCTTCACTGCCAATAAACAGCAATCAACGTGGGTACATGAAGCAGACACCTGCAGGAGGGGCTCATATGCATCAATGTTTGCTGAACAGTCATGGAGGAGACATTGATTGTGGCCCCTTGGGTTCTTCTGGATGGTCATTCATTAAGCAGTTGCACATCTGTTCTCCCATACGGATCTATGTAGCTGTCATTCACCCCTGTCATTTGTGGCCCACAGCTGCCTCAATATATTCAGATAAAGCCATTTTGCCATACACAATATACTTTAACCACAGCTACATGCAAACAGTTTACAAACTTAGCCATTTTGGTAATGTTTCAATCCTTGACCAGAAAGCCAATGATCGTGCCTTGTCGGAGGGCAGATAAATCGCTCCATTTCCCCATTACAACAACAACTGCACTGTTTTCCGCATCTCCTGACACACTTTACATACCCTCCACTGCAAATTACAGGCAGAAGGGGTCCACTGGCCAACCTAGTGTGTTATGAGTACGTGACGCGAAGTGATGCGTATGGCAAAACAGAGGCGCACAGCCGCGTATAAATAGGTGCAGGTCTCTAACGAGATTCATTCAAGTGTGGCAGCTCTCCTTGATGGCGGGGCATAACACACCACCAGTTACACGCAGCAGCAGATGGGGCGCCAGCATTACAGTCAACAGCAGGTCGCCGGTTTGACCCTCTGAGGCCGACACAGGGTCCGAAGCCAGCCAGCAGCAGGCCACTCCGTGGCTCGCTACCGTGGACAGTCGTCCTGGCTTCCAACACACACCAGAGGCATTCCGAGGTGAGGGCCACAGATTTGGACTCCGGATCGTGGGAGCTTGTTGTCACTGCGATCTTAGCCACACTGGCTAGAAGCACGCAGCTGGTCACCTGCGGCTCACACCGAGTGGCCGACACACACCGAGTCGGCAAGGACGCAGACTGCCGAGTCAACTGCCGGCATCCTGATGATGACGCAACTCTGCTGGCATACAAGGCCGATGCACAGCAGTGCGTCCATGAGTTGCTGAGGCAGCCATCCCGTGCCGAGCCGTTTCGCAGACATCGAAGTGGTGTCATCAGCATTGTGGGACCCAGTGACGCAGATCAAGAAGAATGGGGACATTGTAGTTGGAAACAATAAATCACTTGAAAAGCTTGGACGAGTCTTAATATGGTGCCTTCTACCTCTTCCTGCTGCATTTGGTGTTGCTGTTACTTTCGGTGGCAGAAGTTGCCACTACAGTAATTACTCACAGAAACTGATAATTTACTGTTGATGAAAGTACAAAGATTGAGAGATAGTTTCAAAGTCTGCTACTGGAAGCTACAAAACACATCAAAATATTAAATGTAACAATGGAAACTCTAGGTTGGAATACTGACAATATAAGAGAAAGAGAGATAGCAACTCGATGTAAAGGCAACATGCTGAGATGCAGACAGACACTAAGGAAAGACACTTATAGATTAGCTTTTGGCCAAATCGTTCGTCAGAAAAGAAAACAAACATTTTTTCACACAAGCAAGCGCACCTCATGCACACATGATTACACGTGATTGCCATCTCCAGCAGTTTAGACTGGAATGCGACTGTCACAAAGATTGGAAGCAGCAATCTGTTGGTGTCAGGCAAGGCGAAGGGATAGCAGGATATGGGTGAGGGGAGAGAACAGCGCTGTCTGGTAGAGCATGCAGGAGCTAGGAGGCCAACGGGTACAGCTGTGGGCAGGGAGATTGGGAGGTTTGGGGAGGTGGGAGGAGAACAGAAAAGGAGAGAAGCAGGAAGGAGGGAACATGGGCAGTTACAGAGGGTGGCAAACAAAGAGAGTGAGGGGACATGAGTAGGAAGTAGGTGACAGGACAGAGGGGGTGGAAACTGGTGGGTGTAGGGTGTAGGGACAGTAGGTTTCTGTAGATTGAGGCCAGGATAAATTTGAGAGTGAAGAATGTGTTGCAAGAATAACACCCATCTGCTCAGTCCAGAGAAGCTGGTGGTGGAGGCAAGGATTCACATGGCTAGGGAAGTGAAGTTACCATTGAAATCAACACTGCTATTTTCAGCTGCATGTTGTACCACAGGTTGGTCTACTTTGCTCTCGGCCACGGTTTGGCGGTGGTCGTTCATTCTCGTGGACACCCGATTGTAAGTCTTACCAATACAAAAAGCTGTTAAATAATTGCAGTAGAGCTGGTATGTGACATTAATGCTTTCACTGGTAGCTCAGCCTCTGATGGTGTAGGATAAGCCTCTGACAGGACTTGAGTAGGAAGTGCAGGGTAAGGGATTGGACACGTCTTGCTCCTGTGTCTTTCATAGGGATATGATCCTTGTGACAAGGGATTGGGGTTGGAAGTGGCATAGGGATGGACCAGGATGTTGTGGAGGATGGGTGGACAATGTTGTGGAGGATGGGTGGACAATGGAACACCACTTTAGGAGTGGTGGGGAGGATCTTGGGTAGGATATCCCATGTTTCAGCACACAATGATAGGTAATCAAAGTCCTGATAACTGATGTGGTTGAGATGCAAATCAGTTTCCCTCCTCACCCCTATGACACACTGCACACCTACCTTTTACATGCTCTCCAAAGTCCATAAACCCAACAATCCTGGATGTCCCATTGTGGCTCGTTATTGTGTCACCACTGAAACAATTTTAACATTCACTGACCTAACACCTCCAACCAGCTGCCCGTAATCTAGCCTACCACATCAAAGATAACAACTACCTCCCTCACCTACCGTTAACCATCCCAACCCCATTGCCTCCTTGATCCCTACTTGTCACAGCTGATGCCACTCCTCTGTACACCAACAACCCTCATGCCCAGGTCTTACCGTTATTCTCAGTGTCCTTCAAACTACTAATCTGCTAACTCATAACTACTTCTCCTTTGAAGGGAAACTATACAAACAAATCGGCAGCACAGTCATGGGCACCTGCATGGCACCATCTTGTGCCAGCCAGTTTATGAGCTATCTGGAGGCTTCCTAGCCTCCAAAAACGTCAAGCCTTAGTCTGTTTCAGGTTCATTGCTGACATCTTTATGATCTGGGTTCAGGGTCAAGACACCCTATCCTCATTCCTTCACAACCTCAACACCTTCTCTCCCATCTGCTTCACCTGTTCCCCCTCAACCCAGTGTGCTACCTTTCTGGACACTGACCTCCTCGTCCCTGGTGGCTCCATCCACACCTCTGTTCACCTTAAATCCACTGAAAGTTTCAACAACTGTCATTCTTTTTACACCAAAAAATCCCTCCCATACAGCCTGGCCACCCAGATATGGCGTATCTGCAGTGACAAGAACTCCCTTGCTCAGCATACTGAGAGTCTCATCAAGGCCTTCAAAGACAGGCACTGTCCCCCATGCCTAGTCCACAAACAGATCTCCCTTGCAATTTCCACATACACCCCAAATTCTCCCACCAACCCCAAGAAGCAGCTACAAAGGAGTTCCCTCTTTGTCACCCAATATCATCCCAGACTGGAACAACTGAACCATGTCCTTTGCAAGGCTTTGATTACCTATTATCATGCCCTGAAATCCAACATCCTTCCCACCCCTCCTTAAGTGGTGTTCTGTTGCCTACCCTCACTCCACAACGTTCTGGTTCATCCTTATGCCACTTCCAATCCCAAACACTTGCACAGGTGCAAGACCTACCAAATCCATCAACCCAGCATTTCCTATACCAATCCTGTCACAGGCTAATCCTACCCCATCAGAGGCCAGGCCACCTTTGAAACCAGCCATGTCATATATCAGCTCTGCTGCAATCATTACACATCTATTTATACTGGTATGACTATCAACCAGTTGTCCACTAGGATCAACAGCCACGACCAAACTATGCCCAAAATCAAAGTAGGCTGCCCTGTGGCACAACATGTGGCTGAACATAACGTGCTTGATTTCAATGGCTGGTTCACTGCCCAAGCCATCTGGATCCTACCTCCGCCACCAATTTTCTGAACTGTACAGATGGAGTTACCCTTGCAACACATCCTCCACTCCTGAAATTATCCCGCTTTCAACCTACAGTAACCTGTTGTCCCCAAACCCTCCACCCAACAATCTCCTCCTTATTCTCATCCACTCACCCTCTTTGTGTGCCACTCATTTTTTCTTCTGCCCATTCCTCTCCTTTTTTACTCCTCATTTCCCTCACCTTCCTGCTCCACAGTCTCTTGACACTGTGCCTGGCACTAGTTGGCAGTTTAGTCCCTGCACACAGTGCTCTTCTCACCCCTTCACCTGTGCACTTCCGGTCTGAGCTGCTCGAGAGGCTGTTGTGTATATGAGGTGTGCACACTTGTGTGAACAAATTTGTGTGTGTTTTATTTTCTAACAAAGGCTGTGGGCTAAAGGGTTGGGTTGTTTGGGGAAGTAGACCAGACAGCAAGGTCATTGGTCTCATCGGATTAGAGAAGGATGGGGAAGAAAGTCGGTCGTGCCCTTTCAGAGGAACCATTTGCCTGGAGTGATTGAGGGAAATCACAGAAAACCTAAATCAGGATGGCCGGACGCAGGATTGAACCGCCGTCCTCCAGAATGCGAGTCCAGTGTCTAACCACTGCGCCACCTCGCTCGGTGCTGTGAGCTAAAGCTAATGTGCAGATGTGTTTTCATTGTGCCTGTCTGCAAGTCAGTTGTCATCTTTACTGTGAGTAACAACCTATCTAGCCGGCCGCTGTGGACGAGTGGTTCTAGGCGCTTCAGTCTGGAACCGTGCTGCTGCTACAGTCGCAGGTTCGAATCCTGCCTCGGGCATGGATGTGTGTGATGTCCTTAGGTTAGTTACGTTTAAGTAGTTCTAAGTCTAGGGGACTGATGACCTCAGATGTTAAGTCCCATAGTGCTTAGAGCCATTTGAACCATTTTAACAACCTATCTTTTCCTTATATTGTTGATATTCCAACTTGGAGTTTCCATTGTTTGATTTTTTCCTAAAGGGATTTCTTCCATGCCACACTCATGTGATGGTTTCCATTGTCACTATTCTCTATAGCATTACTCTTCTGTGTCCATTCTTTCTCTTCTTCCCTGTGTTTTTTCCTGCCTTCCAAACTGCACACACTTTCAAGCCACACTGTATCAACGCTCTCATCTGCATACAACACATGGCTACATGACTGTGTAGATTGTTGATGCAGCATCTCTCCAAATTCTTCCCACCTATAGTTACATTTATTCCTACAGATCCCAATTCCTCCCTCATCCCCATGTATTTTGCACACCTAACCATACAACATGAACTTGTGATTCTCGACATAACAATCCCCCTTCCACCTCTCTCTTCCCTTATCTCAAGATACACATACTTTTGTACACCATCCGTTCCTTTTCTCCCCCATTTCTAAACGTTTTTCTCATATTTGTGGTTATTTTTACATAGTTTAACATGCTTTCGCTTATTTTCATGTATTTTTGCATATCTGTGCATGTTTTTGCTTATCTGTGCGTCTTTTCGAGTCTCTTTATGTAGTTTTTACCTACTTTTTCTGTTATCCAGCTCACATCACAACTACACCTATTTTTGCGTCATCCCGTTTCCCCTATGGCATCTCTGCCACAATGGATTGCTCCACCTTTCTGCTTCAGGTCAAAACAGAATGCCCCTTTCCTTGCCAAAACATGGAGTTTCTTAACTGCTGCCTAAATCATGGAATCCTCCCAGCGACCTAACCACAAAGTTCCTTTCTCTTTATCTCAACCCTCATTTCACAATGAGCTTCACCTTTTCATATTCCATCAGTGCCTGGCCCTAGCAAACCTGGAACTGTAAAAACACATCTCCATGGCACAGGCACTGCAGAACTGCCTCTGTTCCCTCTGCAACATACTGCTACTATGCCATCCCTGCTACATACATTACATCTCTGAAATTGAATCCCTTGCTCTCCAGCACCTGGAGGAGCGTTCCAGGCACCACCTCCATACATAATCCGCTCTGCTGACATCCTGCTGCCACCTCGGGGCACCACTATCCAACCCCTATCCTAACCATAGTACTCCTCCTCGTCAACCCCTCCCAACACCCAAATCCTGCCTAGCTGAACTTTCACAACTTTCCATACCAACAAAACTCACTACCAACACTCCACCAAATCCATACCCAAAATATTCCCATAACACTGTTGTTAACCTTTCCACCAAAACCCTCAGTTTGGTGTTATCCAAAGGCCTGACATTTAGCCCCACACACAAATTTAACCATGTTACACTTGCCAAAGATGTACTACTTGCATTTCGACAGCTGTCATCCCTTCCACATCAAAAAATCCCTCCCATACAGCCTAGCCACCCATGGACAGCATTTCTGCGGTAACAAGAACTCCCTTGCACAGCGTACTGAGGGTCTCACCAAGCCCTTCACAGACAGGTACAATCCTCTATGCCTAGTCCGCAAACAGATCTCCCATGTCATTTCCCCAAATACCCACAAATCCTTCGACCACCCCAAGAACCAGTTACAAAGGAGTGTCCTCTTTGCCACCCAATGCCACCCCAGACTGGAACAATTGAACCACATCCTTCTTCAGAGCTTCATCTGTCATCATGTCCTAGAATTAGGGAGATCCTGTCCAATATCTTTCCCACCCCACCTAAAGTGGTGTTCTGTTTCCCATCCAACTTCCACAACATCCTTGTCCATCCCTATGCCTCTCCCAATCCCAACATCTTGTCACATGGATCACATACCTGTGGAAGACCCAGATGCAAGACCTGCCAAATTCACCCACAACTTCCTATTCCAGTCCTGTCACAGGCTTATCCTATACTATCAGAGGCCAGGCCACCTGTGGAAGCAGCCGTGTCATATCGTATCATATACTACCTCTGTTGTAATTATTGGACAGATTTTTATATTAGTATGACTACCAACCAGCTGTCCACCAGGATGAAGGGCCACCCCCAAACTGTGGCCAAGAGCAAAGTAGGCCAGCCGGTAGCACAACAAGAGCCTGCACAAAACATGCTTCATTTCAAACAAGCAATGCTATCTGTATCCTCTCCTCCAACAGCAGCTTTTCCAAACTGCGCAGATGGGAGTTATCCTTGCAATGCATTCTCTGTTCCCGAAATTATCCTGGTCTCAACCTATGGTAACAGACTGTCTCCACACTCTCCACCCAACAATATCCATCTTCTCCCTATGCTCATCCTCCACCCTCTTTGTGTGCCACCCTCTGCCAAGATATCCACCCATATTTCCTCCAACCAGTTCCTCTCCTTTTTCGCTCCCCATTTCCCCCCAAGCTTCCCATCACACTGCCCACATTCTCCAGATTCTGCACCTCCTGACATTCTAGTTCCTGCAGTTTTCCCCCCAGCCAACACTCTTCTCTCCTCCCAGTCATACCCTGCTATCCTTTCCTCTTCCCCGCGTAATGTTTGTCTTACGGAACTTTACTATGTAATGTGTTTTTGAGTAAATGGTGTGCTTAATCAATTTTACTGAAATCCAAAGAAAATTAAACAACTTAATCTGGAAAACCAGTATGTAATGCCTACAATGAAATCAATCCCTCTGAAATTTACTCAGTCTCGTGAGCACAGAGTTCTGTGGCCCTGTGCAATAACCTGATAAAATTCCCTATGCAAATAAACAATGAAATACGTTGTTTTTAGCTCTTGAGTCACAACAGATGTAATCTTGGTATTCTGTTCTATCCACAGTAGGCACACAAAATATTCGATCTTGGCTTAGCACTATACAATGCTGCCCACATTGAAACTGTTACAAACATTAATACTTTTCTGATTCTGGCACATTAATATTTTTGTGACCCTGATTAAAAAAGCATTTCTTTTAAAATCACATTGGATTTAAAAAAAAAAAAAAAAAAAAAAAAAAAAGAAACATGATGTGGGAAAGGATGAGGTACTGATAATGGGGTATGCTAAGACTGAATTCTTTAGTCCAAAAATTGTATTCAATATAAAGTTTATCCTTCACAAAATTTTAAATGAAACATTTTAACGTTAACTTCAAAATCAATGAACTTCTCAACTGTTCTACAATTCTCACTTACTGACTGACTCAGTTAACAATACTTCTACATCTACATACATACTCTGCAATCCACCACACGGTGCATGGTGAAGGGTACCTCGTACCACAACTAGCATCTTCTCTCCCTGTTCCACTCCCAAACAGAACGAGGAAAAATGACTGCTTATATACCTCTGTACGAGCCCTAATCTCTCTTATCTTATCTTTGTGGTCTTTCCGCAAAATATAAATTGCCAGCAGTAAAATTGTACTACAGTTAGCCTCAAATGCTGGTTCTCTAAATTTCCTCAGTAGTGATTCACGAAAAGAACACCTCCTTTGCTCCAGAGACTCCCACCCGAGTTCCTGAAGCATTACCGTAACACTCGTGTGATGATCAAACCTGCCAGTACCACATCTATCAGCCCGCCTCTTGGATAGTTACATGACAAAAAGTCTAACATCATTTAACAAAATAGATTCCAAAATTTAACTTGCCTGTATCAGGCAAATTAATTGAAAATTAATTGAAAATTACCGAACTATCAGTTTAATAAGTCACAGCTGCAAAATACTAACGCTAATTCTTTACAGACGAATGGAAAAACTGGTAGAAGTGGACCTCGAGGAAGATCAGTTTGGATTCCGTAGAAATGTTGGAACACGTGAGGCAATACTAACCTTATGACTTATCTTAGAAGAAAGATTAAGAAAAGGCAAACCTACATTTCTAGCATTTGTAGACTTTAGAGAAAGCTTTTGACAACGTTAACTGGAATACTCTCTTTCAAATTCTGAAGGTGGCAGCGGTAAAATACAGGGAGCGAAAGGCTATTTACAATTTGTACAGAAACCAGGTGGCAGTTATACGAGTCGAGGGGCATGAAAGGGAAGCAGTGGTTGGGAAAGGAGTGAGACAAGGTTGTAGCCTCTCCCCGATGTTATTCAATCTGTATATTGAGCAAGCAGTAAAGGAAACAAAAGAAAAATTCGGAGTAGGTATTAAAATCCATGGAGAAGAAATAAAAACTTTGAGGTTCGCCGATGACATTGTAATTCTGTCAGAGACAGCAAAGGACTTGGAAGAGCAGTTGAACGGAATGGACAGTGTCTTGAAAGGAGGATATAAGATGAACATCAACACAAGCTAAAAGAGGATAATGGAATGTAGTCAAATTAAATCAAGTGATGCTGAGGGGATTAGATTAGGAAATGAGACACTTAAAGTAGTAAAGGAATTGTGCTATTTAGGGAGTAAAATAACTGATGATGACCGAAGTAGAGAGGATATAAAATGTAGACTGGCAATGGCAAGGAAAGCGTTTCTGAAGAAGAGAAATTTGTTAACATCGAGTATAGATTTAAGTGTCAGGAAGTCGTTTCTGAAAGTATTTGTATGGAGTGTAGCCATGTATGGAAGTGAAACATGGACAATAACTAGTTTGGACAACAAGAGAATAGAAGCTTTCGAAATGTAGTGCTACAGAAGAATGCTGAAGATAAGGTGGGTAGATCACGTAACTAATGAGGAGGTATTGAATAGGATTGGGGAGAAGAGAAGTTTGTGGCACAATTTGACTAGAAGAAGGGATCGGTTGGTAGGACATGTTTTGAGGCATCAAGGGATCACAAATTTAGCATTGGAGGGCAGCGTGGAGGGTAAAAATCATAGAGGGAGACCAAGAGATCAATACACTAAGCAGATTCAGAAGGATGTAGGTTGCAGTAGGTACTGGGAGATGAAGAAGCTTGCACACGATAGAGTAGCATGGAGAGCTGCATCAAACCAGTCTCAGGACTGAAGACCACAACAACAACAATGTATCAGGATTACAAAACACACAAAATATTACAAATTGGGCATACCTAATCAACTTATACACTCCTGGAAATTGAAATAAGAACACCGTGAATTCATTGTCCCAGGAAGGGGAAACTTTATTGACACATTCCTGGGGTCAGATACATCACATGATCACACTGACAGAACCACAGGCACATAGACACAGGCAACAGAGCATGCACAATGTCGGCACTAGTACAGTGTATATCCACCTTTCGCAGCAATGCAGGCTGCTATTCTCCCATGGAGACGATCGTAGAGATACTGGATGTAGTCCTGTGGAACGGCTTGCCATGCCATTTCCACCTGGCGCCTCAGTTGGACCAGCGTTCGTGCTGGACGTGCAGACCGCGTGAGACGACGCTTCATCCAGTCCCAAACATGCTCAATGGGGGACAGATCCGGAGATCTTGCTGGCCAGGGTAGTTGACTTACACCTTCTAGAGCACGTTGGGTGGCACGGGATACATGCGGACGTGCATTGTCCTGTTGGAACAGCAAGTTCCCTTGCCGGTCTAGGAATGGTAGAACGATGGGTTCGATGACGGTTTGGATGTACCGTGCACTATTCAGTGTCCCCTCGACGATCACCAGTGGTGTACGGCCAGTGTAGGAGATCGCTCCCCACACCATGATGCCGGGTGTTGGCCCTGTGTGCCTCGGTCGTATGCAGTCCTGATTGTGGCGCTCACCTGCACGGCACCAAACACGCATACGACCATCATTGGCACCAAGGCAGAAGCGACTCTCATCCCTGAAGACGACACGTCTCCATTCGTCCCTCCATTCACGCCTGTCGCGACACCACTGGGGGCGGGCTGCACGATGTTGGGGCGTGAGCGGAAGACGGCCTAACGGTGTGCGGGACCGTACCCCAGCTTCATGGAGACGGTTGCGAATGGTCCTCGCCGATACCCCAGGAGCAACAGTGTCCCTAATTTGCTGGGAAGTGGCGGTGCGGTCCCCTACGGCACTGCGTAGGATCCTACGGTCTTGGCGTGCATCCGTGCGTCGCTGTGGTCCGGTCCCAGGTCGATGGGCACGTGCACCTTCCGCCGACCACTGGCGACAACATCGATGTACTGTGGAGACCTCACGCCCCACGTGTTGAGCAATTCGGCGGTACGTCCACCCGGCCTCCCGCATCCCCACTATACGCCCTCGCTCAAAGTCCGTCAATTGGACATACGGTTCACGTCCGCGCTGCCGCGGCATGCTACCAGTGTTAAAGACTGCGATGGAGCTCCGTATGCCACGGCAAACTGGCTGACACTGACGGCGGCGGTGCACAAATGCTGCGCAGCTAGCGCCATTCGACGGCCAACACCGCGGTTCCTGGTGTGTCCGCTGTGCCGTGCGTGTGATCATTGCTTGTACAGCGCTCTCGCAGTGTCCGGAGCAAGTATGGTGGGTCTGACAAACCGGTGTCAATGTGTTCTTTTTTCCATTTCCAGGAGTGTATATTAAACCTGATGGCAAATACTTGGTTCCTACATTAAAGGGGCATTACTGCAAAATTAGCAAGATCCACAATGCGTTGCTGCATACTTAAAACTAAATATACAGAATCTAATTGCCTTAAAAACTGTGTTATGCTGCATCCATAGGCCAACAGCTAAATTCTCACAGGTAGCCACTAGCTTAAAGTCTTACATCCTACCTTTATCAGAGTGCAACAGCAACTGCTACTGCACTCCATGCACTCCTACTTACAATTGATTCTGCCACTCAGGCAACATCTTTGGTTCAGTGGAGTCAAAGATTCAATCTCTTCTACATATGATAACCATTTCATGTCATCGTTCGTGAAATATTTTGCAAAATCAGGCTCCACGGATTTCCCATTTATCTTGACCACCCTAAATAACTGTTTGTCCAGATGCAAATTACAAAATGTTTCAAGCAAATGTTCTTTAGCCATCAGGGGGACATCAATCAGCAAGATTGCCTTTGTTGTAGCTTTGTTTTTTACAAAGATATGAATTGTTGTATGACTTTTTTAAATGGCACTCTGTATTTTTTATTCAGTAATTCATTTACTCTCCTAAAGACCTATTCAAAAATGTATCACAGTGTACCATTCACTGAAACACAATGCTATTAATTACACAACACAACATTGATGTTGACGCTCCCAGCACTTAGTGCAGGTACTCGGGGTAATGTAACACATCCACGTGCTGACATTGACAGAGGACAATGTGAACATAAGTAAAATGTACACCTGTCATTCCGTCAACCATCATCAGTTGAAGAGTCATGTGAGTAGAATGGACACCAACGAAGAGAAGGTAGAAATGCTACTCATCTATGGGGGATGTAAGTTAGCACAACAGTAATTGCAATACTGTTTTCTTATGTATGGGTACATTTAGTACAGCATTTTAGTCCTTTTAAAAACTGGTGTGGAGTAGGCATACAGTAAAGGCTGTCCTTCCTACAAACTGCATCGACATAACGTTTCTTTTATTGTTGTTGTTGGAGGTAGGCGAAATGCTATGCAGGCAGCGGAACTGTACAAAGAGCGATATCCTGGCAAGCACCCCTCTTCCCAATGGATGTTTTCTCTTCTTGTTGCGATGCTTCAGGAAGCGGGAAGTTTCAACCCACGACAACATAATCATTGTAGCACTTGCAAAAACGAAGCTGCCGAAGTTACTGTTCACGCTTCCATTGCTATGAATACACATGTGAGCACACAACAGCTGGAACACGAGATTGGCATTCCTAAAACAAGTGTACATCATTCTTACACATCACCGGTTCCAACCTTACCATGTACACCTACATCAAGAATTGTGTGGGAATGATTTCCAGAATCAAGTACAGTTCTGTCAGTGGGCATAGCAGCAAATCCTCGCCAACCTGAACTTCTTCTCCAATGCTCTAATTACCGATGAATGTTACTTCTCGACAGGTAAATACGAGGAACATGCATTATTGGTCCAGCGACAATCCACGGTGGCTTAGACTGTTATAACGTCAAGTTGAACACAAATATTTCGAAACGATACAACACATATAAGTCACTGAGCAAGTTGACATGTGAACATGGTACAAACGAATGAGCACTGAGACCAAGTCTAGCGGCCGCTGGCTGGCTGGCCGCTTAGGTGGCGCGGCTGCTGCATGGCTGGCAGACAGCGCCGCATGTAGACGACGTGCGTAATTGCGGGGCGGCACTTTGAATGATCGGCGAGTCACAACACTTTTCCCCCCTTTGAAATTTTTGCACTGGTCTTGATGGAGGTGCCCTGTAGAGTGCTAATGTCCATAGGTGTTGTCTGACTGGCCGTAAAGTCTGGAGGAGAAGGCTTCCCGTACGGATGGAAGTGTCCCCGATGATATCGGGTCGAGATGACAGGAGACGTAAGGTCAAATCTGCTGGGGCCCCATGCACCAATCTGCCCATTGCGGCGAGTCCAGTTGATATAACAGGAGACATGGGTGATGTGTCGGCGTCCGTAGGAGAAGGAGGCAAGTAGATTGGCCCCGACAGATGATGGTCATCCGGTTCCTGCATGGGCACAACTCCTGTTGGCGTCCGTTCTTGTACTGGCACCGAGATCACGGTGAGAGGGCTGCATTGTGAGTAATGAGAGATGCCAAGATCCCAAGCATCAGGTAGAGCCGCAGGTGGTGTAGCGGCATTCAGAACAGGCGTTGCCGGCACACGAGGCCGAAGCTGGTCCAAATGACGCACTGCAACACCCGTGTCCATCTGGATTTCATACAGGCGTCGGCCACGGTGTCGTAAGATGCGGCCCAGACTCCATTTTGGCCACCTGCCATATCCCCGTACCCAGACGAGGTCGTTGGCGGTGAACCAGCAAAGCGAAGGCACCTGCGACCATGAGGTGGAAGGCCGCAGAAGGTGAAGTAGCGTGCCGGGCTGTCGGCCATGTAAGAGCTCAGCTGGGCTGTGGTCGCCCATGGGGGTGAAACGGTAAGAAGCCAGAAACTGGAGAAGCGCATCATCAGCAGCAGAAGAAGTCAGGAGTGTCCGCATCTGACCCTTAAATGTCCGGACCAGTCTTTCAGCCTCACCGTTTGATTGTGGATGGAACGGAGGGGCCGTGACATGCGTAATGCCGTGACAAGCACAAAAATTCGCAAAGTCGGAAGAGGCAAATTGCGGACCATTATCTGTAACAAGAGTAGAGGGAAGGCCTTCCAAAGAAAAAATGCAGGCGAGAGTACTTGTGGTTGCCATGGTGGTAGGCGACACGTAATGGACAATGAAAGTAAAGTTAGAGCAAGCGTCAATTACGAGGAGCCAATAAGTACCTAAAAAAGGTCCCGCAAAGTCAGCATGAATGCACTCCCAGGACATCTCAGGAAAAGGCCACAGTGACAAAGATGACTTCGGGGCGGCGGCCTGTGATGCACAAGGGCCACAGGCAGCGACCATGTGTGCTATTTCAGAGTCGATACCAGGCTAGTACACATGACGGCGCGCCAGAGATTTTGTGCGAGACACGCCCCAGTACCCCTGGGTGAAGGAGGCGCAAGACCGAAGCACGCAATGACGCAGGTACCACAACACGGTGCGAAGCATTTTCGGTGGAGAGGAGGATAACACCATCCCTAGCCGTGAGGTGGTAGCGCAAAGCATAGTAGTTCCGCAATGGGTCAGAAGTCTTAGCGGACAGACGATCTGGCCAACCCTTCTGAATACTGCGTGAAACCCGGGAGAGTGTAGGATCAGAACCCGTAGCAGTCGCCAGCCGGTCCCCGGTGATGGGGAATCTGTCCACAACCCACTGCTCAGCATCATCCAGGTGGAAACACAAAAGTTCGTCCCTATCAAATGCCGGTTCAGGACCCATGGGAAGGCGAGACAGGGCATCAGCATTTGCATGTTGAGCCATCCGCCGGAAATGAATCTCATAATTGAAACGAGACAAGTAAAGAGCCCAACGCTGGAGGTGGTGTGCAGCCTTGTTGAGAAGTGACGATGATGGATAAAACAAGGAAACAAGTGGTTTGTGATCCGTAACAAGATGAAATTTGGATCCATAGAGGAAAACACCAAACTTATGAAGAGCATAATTAATGGCCAAAGCTTCGTTTTCAATTTGAGAATACTTTTGTTGGGCATCCGTGAGTGTTTTGGAGGCATAAGCAATGGGTTGTTCAGAGCTGTCAGCACTATATTGAGAGGTGTCCGTGGCAAGAACAAGATGTTGGCCAGGTCGATAAGTAGCCAGGCACGGGGCCTGTTTCAGCATAGTCTTCAATTTCTGGAAAGCCGCATCGCATGACGCGGACCAGTGAAAAGGCACGTTTTTATGCAACAGGCGATGCAACAGCTGAGCCACCGAAGCAGCAGACAGTAAAAACTTGTGATAGTATGCTATTTTCCCCAAGAAGTTCCTTAACAGATGTAGGGCGAGGAAGGGCATCGATCGCAGCGACAGTTTGCTGAAGCGGACTAATACCATCCCGAGAGAGTTGAAACCCCAAGTACGTGATAGATGCCTGAAAAAATTATGACTTCTGAAGATTACACTTAAGATCGGCAGTCTGTAAGACATGAAAAAGTGTACGGAGGTTCTGAATATGTTCTTCAGTGGTGGAGCCAGTAACAACAATGTTGTCCATGTAATTGATACACCCAGGGACAGGGAGCAATAATTGTTCCAAGAATTGCTGAAAGAGAGCAGGGGTGCTGGCAACCCCGAATGGCAATTGTTGGTATTGACAGAGGCCGAAAGGCGTGTTAAGGACCAGAAACTGCCAGGAAACAGCGTCGAGAGGAAGTTGATGATAAGCTTCAGACAGGTCAATTTTAGAAAAATACTGGCCTCCCGCAAGTTTAGTGAACAATTCTTCAGGCCGGGGCATAGGGTAAGTGTCGATGAGGCATTGTGCATTTACAGTGGCTTTAAAATCGCCACAGAGACGAACATCACCATTTGGCTTAGCAACGACAACGACAGGAGAGGACCACTCACTTGAAGTGACAGGAAGCAAAGCCTCTGAAGTAGTGAGACGATCCAGCTCCCATTTTACCCGATCCCGAAGGGCCACAGGAATGGGCTGAGCCCGAAAAAACTTAGGCCGAGCAGTGGGTTTGAGCGTGATATGAGCTTAAAAGTCGTTTGCAAGGCCTAACCCAGGAGAAAAAAAGGGACAAAAATGTCGTCGACAAGAAATCCAATTGAGCATAAGGAATAGCATCAGAGACGATATTGACAGAGTCATCTATGGAGAATCCAAAAACGCGAAAGGCATCGAAACCAAAAAGATTCTCTGCATTACTCTGATCGACCACAAATATGGGAACAGTGCGAACGATGGATTTGTAAGATACCTCAGCATCTAATTGTCCCAAGAGAGAAATCTTCTGTTTATTGTACGTCCGTAATTGCCGAGTGACGGGTGATAGGAGTGGAGAGCCCAACTGAAGATACGTCTGAGAATTAATTATAGTGGCAGCAGAACCAGTATCAACCTGCATGCGAACATCTCGACCAAGCATTTGGACAGTGAGGAATAACTTCCCTGAAAGGGAAGAAGTGCAATTGACGGACAACACGGAAGCAGAATCAGCATCACGGTCATGAACATCATGTATGCAGTCGGATTTGCAAACGGCAGACACATGACCCTTCTTCTTGCAAATGTGACACACGGCCCAACGTTGGGGACAGTCCTCCCGTGAATGTTTCGTAAAACACTGTGGACATGAAGGAAGTTGCTGGGGGTTTTGCTGCAGTTTCTTAGAGGGTTCTTTTCGGTTAGTCCGGGGCTGCGCGTGGAAGTGTACTGCGGCCACGTCGGCCGGTGGGGACGCACCGCACGCGTCTTCAACAGTGCACAGAGGTTGTTTTTCCCCGACGTCACCCCATGCCTCTATTTGCACCCCAGCGGCACGAGAAATTTCAAAAGACTTCGCGATGGATAGGACTTCATCGAGAGTCGGATTTGCCAACTGAAGGGCACGTTGCTGAACTTCTTTGTCGGGCGCCGACCGGATAATAGCATCCCGTACCATGGAATGGGCATAGGATTCTTTGTGAACATCAGTAACAAATTGACACTTTCTACTGAGGCCGTGAAGTTCAGCAGCCCAAGCGCGATAGGATTCACGCGGTTGTTTTTGACAACAATAAAAGGCAACACGAGAGGCTACCACATGCATTTGCTTATGCAAATATGCGGACAGAAGTGAGCACATTTCAGCAAAAGACAAAGACGCAGGATCTTTCAAAGGAGCCAATACATTTGAGGTGAAATCCAGGAAAGGAACAGAGACTTACATGTTTGTTCGTCCGTGACATGAAATGCCAAGAAGTGCTGTCAAAGACGTTTTTCATAATCAGACCGGTCTTCCGCCATCTCATTGTAAGGAGGAAAAGGACGTATAGACAATGATGAGAAACGCCCGCATTTGATGCCATGACGAAATCGCGAATCGCCGATGTTAGAAGCGTTTGCTGTTCAATGAGACCTTGCAATAGTTGCTCGACAGTAGCCATGGAAGCGTGTGGGTCAACGATGAAAAGGAAAAATCCTATCCTCGTCACCAATTGTTATAACGTCAAGTTGAACACATATATTTCGAAACGATACAACACATATAAGTCACTGAGCAAGTTGACAAAGCAATACATGTGAACACGGTACATTCGAATGAGCACTGAGACCAAGTCTAGCGGCCGCTGGCTGGTTGGCCGCTTAGGTGGCGCGGCTGCTGCATGGCTGGCAGACAGCGCCGCATGTAGACGACACGCGTAATTGCGCGGCGGCACTTTGAATGATTGGCGAGTCACAACATAGACAGTGGAACATCAGCATCAATGGAGGGTTAATGTCTGGTGTCAGATGCTTGGTACTACAATTACTCGCCGTTATTTCATCAATGGTAGTCTAAATGGCACAGCATATGCCAACTTCCTCAGACGAATTCTTCCTCCTCTTTGGATGAAGTGCTGCTAAGAACCAGAATGCTTATGTGGTATCAACACGATGGATGTCCAGCAAATAATGCCTTGCGTGCACATCATGTTCTGAACCAAAGGTATCCTGCCAGATGGATTGTTCAAGGAGGAACAGTTACTTGGCCTTCTAGGTCTCCTGATTTAAATCCTCTGGACTTTTTTCTTTGGGGATGCATTAAAGACATTGTCTATCGCGATATTCCAATAACTCCAGAGAACTTGCAGCAATGTATCGTGCTTGCTTGTAATCCTCTTCAGCAGGCAACACTGGAAGCAGTAAATAATTCTTTCATTCAACGAGTGCACCAGAGTACTGGTGTCCAGAGTCACCGCTCTGAGCACCTTTGAATGTTCTACTCCAGGGCAATGGTACAGGAGAGTCAAAGCCAATTTTGTGCTATGTTTTTACTTGGTTTTCATTTGTTTTCTGACAACTCCAGCAAGTGGATGAGTTTGTGATCCCGGGCTCAAAGTCAATGTTGTGTCAATAACATTGTGTTTCAGTGAATGGTACACACTGTTACATTTTTGAATAGGTCTTTAGGAAAGGAAATGAACTACTGAATAAAAAATAAAGGGTGCCATTTAAAAAAGCCATACAACTGTTCATATCTTTGTAAAAAAACAAAGCTACAACGAAGGCAATCATGCTGATTGATGTGCCCCTGAGGGCTAAAGAACATTTGCTTGAAACATTTTGTAATTTGCCTCTGGACAAACAATTATTTAGGATGGTCAAGATAAATGGGGCGCCCTGTGTGTGTGTGTGTGTGTGTGTGTGTGTGTGTGTGTGTGTGTTTTTCATTTTCTGACGTAGGCTTTGGCTGAAAGCTAATGTGTAAGTGTCTTTTCATTGTGCCAGTCTGCAACTCAATGTGTCATCTTTACAGTGAGTAACAATCTATTTTTTTCTTTATACTGGAAATATTAAGTGATTTACTTCTTGTAACCTAAATGACACAATAAGGAGCAGAATATGAGTTCATATAAATATTTCAGTGTCTCTCACTAGAGAAATTCATTGATTTATTTCACTGCCAAAATAAACTGGAATTCGAGGATATGTGTCATAGCTGTGTCAAGAAACATTACTCATAAATCGACTGTCATTACTGCATAACACCAATCAACAAAACTGAAAATTTAAGATGCTATTCTACATTTTTTATATACATACATTAAAAATATTAACAGATCGTCTTGTAAATCTCAAGCCACAAATGTCATAAAAGAAGTAATTATGTGTAAAAAACAAATTATTATGTGTAATGGAGGAGTAGGTCTAACAATGATCAAGAAAATAGAAATATGGGTAAAGTACTATAAAGCATAATGGACCATTTACCACACTCAAGAGATAGAAAAATACATGTATTACCCAACAATATAGCCCCAATTAGTCCCAAACATCAAGAGAGCTAGCAGCTATATAAACAGCTGCAAAAGCAGTACAACACATTATCTGTGAGTATCACCTAGCCTCTGATGATGACTTTTCATCACAGTAAAAGTGGTATATAGGCTATCAAAGAAAGCATTGAATCCAGCTGAACAAATAATTTCCATCTCTAACCAGTGTCACCCAGTAAGTATACATCACTGGATTCAAACAGAGACAGAGAGGGGGGGGGGGAGAGAGAGAGAGAGAGAGAGAGAGAGAGAGAGAGAGAGAGAGAGAGAAACAGTGAAAACAAAACTAAATGAAATTTTTAGGTAATTATGTTATCAGCAATTAAAATGGAATGAATGTGCCAGAGTATTTGGAAAAAGAATTTGCACAGCATGCAATGCCATATGAATATTACCCATAGTGTGTGATAGTTCTTGCCTCAGAACACCATACTTTGCATGCACATATTGTTCAAGTTGCAAGAAAGGCCATCTGAACAATGAGCAAGAGTTACAAAAGGTCCCACTGCACTGACATAGTTGAAAAACTGTGTTAAATGTGCAGATCTCGAAAGTTGGTGGAGGAGGGGAGGATCCAGGTGGCCCAAGATGTGAAGTAGCCATTGAAATCAAGCATTTTATGTTCAGCTGCATGAACAATCGAAACACATCCTTCATCAGGACTTTATCTATCATCATGTCATGAAATCCGGGACATCCTACCCAAGAGCCTCCTCGCTCCTCTTAAAGTTGTGTTCTGTCAAGCACCCAGCCTCCAGAACATCCTAGTCCATCCCTGCGCCACCCTCAATAATAACCCCTTACCACAGGGATCGTATCCCTGTGGAAAACTCAGGTGCAAGACCTGCCCAATCCACCCATCCAGCACTTTCTATTCAGCATCATGTGGCACAACATGCTGCTGAACATAACATGCTCGACTTCAATGGCCGCTACACAACCCGGCCTATTTGGATCCCTCTCTCCTCCACCAGCTTTTATTAACTGCACAGATAGGAGTTATTCTTAGAACACATTCTCCAATCCCAAGATTATCCCAGCCTCAACCTACAGTAACCTACTGTACCCATACCCTCCACCCAAGAGTTTCCTCCCTTTGTCCTATCACACCTTCCTTTTCACCCCCATTGTGTGCCACTTTTTGCCACTTCACACACCCTCCTTTCCCCTAACCTGCTCCTCTCCTCTTCTGCTCCACATTCCCCCCTCCCCAGGGCACCAATTCCACCTCCCAACACTGCACCTGGCGGTTTCTAGTCCCTGCATGCCCCACCATACAGTACTCGTCTCCCCTCCTCTCCCCTCCCCTCCCCCCCCCCCCCCGGTCCTGCTGTCCCTCCCCCTTCTTTGCCCTACCCCAGGATGCTATTCATATGACATGACAGCCGCATTTCAGTCAGAGCTACCAGTGTTAGCAGCCATGGGTTCACAAGGTGTTTGCTTGTGGGGATGTGTGTATATTCTTTGCTGAAGAATGCTTTGGCCAAAAGCTGTAAACTGTAACATTCTTTTCATTGTGCCTGTCTGCAACTCCTCAGGTCATCTTTACAATGAGTAGAAATACATTATTTTCCTAGTATTGTTGATATTCCAACCTCGAGTTTCCACTGTTAAAAACATTGAGTTTTTCGACAAACACAAGTTAATACATCTTTCAACTACACACACACACACACACACACACACACACACACACACACACGCACAAACACTCTCTCTCTCTCTCTCTCTCTCTCTCTCTCTCTCTCTCTCTCTCTCTCTCTCTCTCTCCCCCTCTATCCCATGTAAAGTTCAAGGAGTATTATCAAAGGAGTCTTGTGATTCGTTTCTCTTGTTTGGGTCAGGCTCTTTCTATTCTTTTCACCTTGCTTTTGTAATTTAGTAATAAATTTGTATATATCTCTCTATCACAATTTTTTACATATATTATTTTTCCTGAGGGCATGCAGCTTTACTGTATGGTTAAATGATGATGGCGTCCTCTTGGGTAAAATATTCCGGAGGTAAAATAGTACCACATTCGGATCTCCGGGCGGGGACTACTCAAGAGGACGTCATTATCAGGAGAAAGAAAACTGGTGTTCTACGGATTGGAGCGTGGAATGTCAGATCCCTTAATCGGGCAGGTAGGTTAGAAAATTTAAAAAGGGAAATGGACAGGTTAAAGTTAGATATAGTGGGAATTAGTGAAGTTCAGTGGCAGGAAGAACAAGACTTTTAGTCAGGCGAATACAGGGTTATAAATACAAAATCAAATAGGGGTAATGCAGGAGTAGGTTTAATAATGAATAAAAAAATAGGAGTGTGGGTAAGCTACTACAAACAGCATAGTGAATGCATTATTGTGGCCAAGATAGACACGAAGCCCATGCCTACTACAGTAGTACAAGTTTATATGCCAACTAGCTCTGCAGATGATGAAGAAATTGATGAAATGTATGATGAGATAAAAGACATTATTCAGGTAGTGAAGGGAGATCAAAATTTAATAGTCATGGGTGACTGGAATTCGAGAGTAGGAAAAGGGAGAGAAGGAAACATAGTAGGTGAATATGGATTTGGGGTAAGAAATGAAAGAGGAAGCCGTCTGCTAGAATTTTGCACAGAGCATAACTTAATCATAGCTAACACTTGGTTCAAGAATCATGAAAGAAGGTTGTATACATGGAAGAACCCTGGAGATACTAGAAGGTATCAGATAGATTATATAATGGTAAGACAGAGATTTAGGAACCAGGTTTTAAATTGTAAGACATTTCCAGGGGCAGATGTGGCTTCTGACCACAATCTATTGGTTATGACCTGTAGATTAAAACTGAAGAAACTGCAAAAAGGTGGGAATTTAAAGAGGTGAGACCTGGATAAACTGAATAAACCAGAAGTTGTACAGAGTTTCAGGGAGAGCATAAGGGAACAATTGACAAGAATGGGGGAAAGAAATACAGTAGAAGAAGAATGGGTAGCTCTGAGGGATGAAGTAGTGAAGGCAGCAGAGGATCAAGTAGGTAAAAAGACGAGGACTACTAGAAATCCCTGGCTAACAAAAAAAATATTGAATTTAATTGATGAAAGGAGAAAATATAAAAATGCAGTATATGAAGCAGGCAAAAAGGAATACAAACGTCTCAAAAATGAGACAACAGGAAGTGCAAAATGGCTAAGCAGGCATGACTAGAGGACAAATGTAAGGATGTAGAGGTTTATCTCACTAGGGGTAAGACAGATACTGCCTACAGGAAAATTAAAGAGACCTTTGGAGAAAAGAGAACCACTTGTATGAATATCAAGAACTCAGATGGAAACCCAGTTCTAAGCAAAGAAGGGGAAGCAGAAAGGTGGAAGGAATATATAGACAGTCTATACAAGGGCGATGTACTTGAGGACAATATTATCGAAATGGAAGAGGATGTAGATGAAGATGAAATGGGAGATATGATACTGCGTGAAGAGTTTGACAGAGCACTGAAAGACCCGAGTCGAAACAAGGCCCCGGGCGTAGACAACATTCCATTAGAACTACTGACGGCCTTGGGAGGGCTAGTCATAACAAAACTCTACCATCTGGTGAGCAAGATGTATGAGACAGGCGAAATATCCTCAGATTTCAAGAAGAATATAATAATTCCAATCCCAAAGAAATCAGGTGTTGACAGATGTGAAAATTACCGAACTATCAGTTTAATAAGTCACAGCTGCAAAATACTAACGCGAATTCTTTACAGACGAATGGAAAAACTGGTAGAAGCCGACCTTGGGGAAGATCAGTTTGGATTCCGTAGAAATGTTGGAACACGTGAGGCAATACTGACCTTACGACTTATCTTAGAAGAAAGATTAAGGAAAGGCAAACCTACGTTTGAAGCATTTGTAGACTTAGAGAAAGCTTTTGACAATGCTGACTGGAATACTCTCTTTCAAATTCTGAAGGTGGCAGGGGTAAAATACAGGGAGCGAAAGGCTATTTACAATTTGTACAGAAACGAGATGGCAGTTATGAGAGTCGAGGGGCATGAAAGGTAAGCAGTGGTTAGGAAGGGAGTGAGACAGGGTTGTATCCTGTCCCAGATGATATTTAATCTGTATATTGAGCAAGCAATAAAGGAAACAAAAGAAAAATTCGGAATAGGTATTAAAATCCATGGAGAAGAAATAAAAACTTTGAGGTTCGCCGATGACATTGTAATTCTGTCAGACAGCAGAGGACTTGGAAGAGCAGTTGAATGGAATGGACAGTGTTTTGAAAGGAGGATATAAGATGAACATCAACAAAAGCAAAACGAGGATAATGGAATGTAGTCGAAATAAGTCGGGTGATGCTGAGGGAATTAGATTAGGAAGTGAGACACTTAAAGTAGTAAAGGAGTTTTGCTATTTGGGGAGCAAAATAACTGACGATGGTCGAAGTAGAGAGGATATAAAATGTAGACTGGCAAAGGCATGGAAAGCGTTTCTGAGGAAGAGAAATTTGTTAACATCGAGTATAGATTTAAGTGTCAGGAAGTCGTTTCTGAAAGTATTTGAATGGAGTGTAGCCATGTATGGAAGTGAAACATGGACGATAAATAGCTTAGACAAGAAGAGAATAGAAGCTTTCGAAATGTGGTGCTACAGAAGAATGCTGAAGATTATATGGGTAGATCACATCACTAATGTGTAGTGTAATGGTACTTTGACTACCGCGCCTCATTAGATCGCCGGGAAAGCCTGAAGAGTTACATCAAAAGTCTCTACGGGGAGGAGATGTATCAGAATATCAAGAAGCTGGACAAGCTACGGCAGAAGAAAGAGAAGATGCTGAGTTCTCTCAGTTTTTTGCTGAGGTGTCAAGATGGAGAAGTGGTACCAGTATTTGCCAGAATTAAACATCACATCAACTCCAGAGCGGCGAACAAGATAAAATGCAGAGCTAGCATGGCACTGGTGAGAGAGAGGATTCGAGATATGCGCCACAGGTTAGATGTTGTGGCCAGGGAGCTGTTACACATTCATCTGTACATGGCAGCTTCCTTAACAAGAGAAGATTGGGACTGGGTAGACCGTGCCTCCTGGTCTTTAGCCGAGTGTGCTAGAAGGAATGCCTCATCTTGCCAATCTGCAAAGTTTGACCGCATGAGCAAGAAAGCACAGCAGATGGAAGAGACACGCACGGTGACGAATCTGAGTGGCATACAGTTTGATGATACAACCTTAAAGGTACTCAGCAGGGGTCTCAACTTTGGTAGGACCCCTAGAAACGTACCCATTTCAGGTTTCGTCAGTGCAGTAGAGCAAGTTGCAGCCACACTTCCACCTAATGTGGCAGAGGAAGTCCGCCGAGAGACCTGCAGGGCCCTCACCAAGGCCAGGCCGCCGAAATCGAACATCACAACCGAGGAGAGGCTTGCACTCAAGAAACTACAGGAAGACAACAGCATTGTGGCACTACCAGCAGACAAAGGGAACTCCACTGTCATCTTGCAGCGAGTGGATTATGATGAGAAAGTACGCCAACTTCTGGAGGACCCTGCATACAGAATTCTGGAGTGTGACCCCACGGACAAGGTGGCCAAGAAGACTAGTGCTCTCTTGAAGGAAACAGGGATGCCCGATAAGATCATCAGACAACTACGGGAAAAAGCGCCAGTGCCACCCAGACTGTATGGTCTGCCTAAAATACACAAGGAGCGTGTGCCCCTACGTCCTATTGTCAGTAATATTGGGGCACCTACGTACACAACAGCCAAGTACCTGAAAGGTCTCCTGGCTCCATATGTGGGGAAATGTATTCACCACATCCGCAACTCAGAAGATTTCCTGCAACGCCTCAAGCAACTGCACATCACAGATTCGGACATCATGGTTAGTTTTGATGTGGTATCGCTGTTCACCAGGGTCCCACTGAAGGACTCACTAGAACTGATTGCAGAGAAATTTGATGGTGCTCTGTTGGACCTGTTCAGTCATACACTGACATCCACGTATTTCCTGTACAGAAACCAATATTACGAGCAAACTGAAGGTGTAGCTATGGGCAGCCCACTGTCCCCTGTGGTTGCCAACATGTTTATGGAGAGTTTTGAGGAGAGGGCATTGGAGACAGCCACATTTAAACCCACATGCTTCTTTAGGTATGTGGATGATACCTTCGTGATCTGGCCACATGGGATGGACAGGCTCAATGAGTTTCTTGAACATCTTAACTCATGCCACCCTAATATCAAGTTCACCATGGAACTGGAGAAGAATGGCCAGCTGTCATTTCTGGATGTACTAGTCCAGAGGAAAGCAGATGGATCAATTGGCCACAGTGTGTACCGAAAACCTACACACACTGATTTATATCTGCAGGCCAGCAGTTGTCACCACCCTGCACAGAAGAATGGGGTTCTGAAGACTTTGGTCCACAGAGCACGTGCCCTATCAGACCAAGAGAATCTACCCATAGAGATAGAACGTCTCAAAACAGTTTTCTCCAAGAATGGATACATGGACAGACAAATTGAGAGGGCACTCCGACCAGCCACTATACCACAGGTTCCTGAAGAAGACCAAGATGAAGCAAGGAAGGTGGCATATCTGCCCTATGCTGGCTCTATTTCTGCCAGAATCAGTAGGATCCTGCGTAAACACAATATCAAGTGTGTTTTCTGTCCATCCAACTAGATCGGGGGACTGCTGGGGAGTGTCAAAGACGACCTGGGGTTACGAAAACCAGGGATTCACAATATACCTTGTCAATGTGGCATGTCCTACATTGGCCAGACGACAAGGACTGTGGAGATCAGGTGCAAAGAACATCAGAGGCACACTAGATTAAGACAGGTGACTAAGTCAGCCATTGCTGAACACTGTCTAGAACTAGATCATGCCATGAAGTATGAGGATACCAAGATTCTAGCACAAACACCCAGATTTTGGGACAGTGTCATAAGAGAATCGATTGAGATTAAAATGGCTGACGATCTTATGAATCGTGACACAGGGTACCAGCTAAGCAGAGCCTGGGATCCGGCTCTGGAATTGTTAAAGGAGCAACGGGGCCAGCTGCAACACTACACAAACAGAAGAACCAGAGACATGGAGATGGTAAACGAGCCCCTGACGGACTGCCAGGAGCACCAGACCGAAGATGGAACACCCAGAAGTGGGACTGGTGGGTGCGGACCGCAGAGGGAACATCCAGAGCCACAGCAGATGAAAAACGGAGCGGCAATGCTCCAACAGGTCGTGGTGAGCGGGCGCGGACCGCAGGGGGAACGCCTGGTACCCCAGATCGTAGATGAAACCCCCAGGAGCGGGTTTGGTGGGCGCGGACCGCAGAGGGAACACCTAGAACCGCAGCGGACGGAAAATGGAGCAGCAACGCTCCAGCAGGTCACAGGGAATGGGCGCGGACCACAGAGGAAGCGCCTGCAGCCGTTGGTGGAGGGGGAAGGCCATAGGCATAAATACTGGACCAGGTCCACTCGAGGAGCAGTCTCAGGTCGCATCTGATGAAGGTCTCGAGCTACGTGACCGAAATATCGTGCAAGTACGACGCTGATATCCGGCAGAACACCCGACAACCCAAGATGTCATTGGATCGCCGGGAAAGCCTGAAGAGTTACATCAAATATTTTTGTTCTTTTTTTACTTTTGAGTAGGTTTTGTTTTTAACAGCTAATTGATTACTCTCTCTCTCTTGTCTTCATACGAAAGACGTGTATTTTTCGGCGCTGTGTTGAATGTGCTTTTGGGTGGAAATTAAAATTATATTACAAAGCGAGGTTGTTTCAATAGTGATTCGAGGTGGTTATAGCCAAATTTGTAAACTGATCATGACAGTGACAACTTGAAGAAGTTTTCAACAGACGGAGAAAAGTGAAAGTCAGGTCGTCCTACAAGGGAATTAGGAGGACAGCCATGAAGACTATATTGTAATTAGTACTGCGTTTCTAACAAGATTATAAGGTAAATTTCCACTAGTTTCTGATGCTATTTCCGTACAGTCGCTTTATGTAGTGTTGCCGACCCGGTCTGCCATGCACGGTCAAATTACAGCACTATCTTAATCAATAATACAAAGTCCGCCTTATCCGTAACTAAAACCACCAAAATTCAAAACCCAATCAGATTTTCTATTTTATATTTTCACGGCAGAACCCCGAGGAAAGGAAACACTACAACTGGCGTCCTGGTGACAGGACTTACAATCTTCGGATTTGATACAAGTGCAATTATTATAAATTTTGGACATTTCATCTAATTTTAATCACTTAATAGCATCAGAAAATGAATTTGGACTGAGTCTCATTCATTTAAATTGTAACGTTACGTGCATGAAATTTACAACAATATTGTTTTCCCTGTTATTAATTCGTGTTAATTTTCATTTTCATGCTGAGGAAATTAATTTGTTAAGAAAAAAGGAAAAGGATAACGTTCCATAAAATAATTTGTACGGATGCGAAAGAAAAATTTTGGATTCAAAACTGTATATCTGACGCTACATTTGCAACATAAGACTGAAGAACAAAAAAATTGGTGAGTACAGAAATTTACATTTTTTCCAGTTTCAAGCAGCCATCTGTACTTCCTTTATTCCGATCCATTTATTTCGACATTATTTTTTCCTAATTGTAGTTAAAATTGATTTACTATTATTGCAAATGATAAGTGAAGAGCATATTCACAGTCATTTATTTGTGAGAGGGAAATTTCAGTACCAGTTTAATAATTCAATTTCTAATTAAAAATCATATAGAAATATCCATTTCCATAAGAGAAATTTCAGATTTCAACATATCATCATCATCATCTTGGACAGTTTCCAGCCACTGGCTGGGTCTGTCGGGAACACAAGCCTCTCCATCGTGTTCTGTCTTTCCACCATTCCCCCTCTTCCACCTTCGTCCAGTTCTCTCCTCTTCTCGTCACACATTCCTTCACTCCCTTCACCCATCTATCTCTTGGTCTTCCCCTGGGCCTCTTCCCCTCCAGTTGCAGATCAAACATCCTCTTTGGAATTCTTCCCTCATCCATTCTCTTCATGTGTCCATACCACTGCAGTCTTGATTTTTCTATCCTGTCCTGTACTGGTTCCTCCTTTAGTCTTTCCCTCACATACACATTTCGCAATCTGTCTCGTCTTGTTACACTCAACCTGCTCCTCTGGAACTTCATTTCACTAGCTTGTATTCTACTTTTGTCGCTTTTGTGCATTACCCATGTCTCACTTCCGTATGCCAATATGGGGCCAAAGTAGGTTCGGTATATAATTCCCTTGGACTTGTGGCACCTCCTTGCTCCAAATAAGCCCCCTAATGCATTTGAAGAACTGCCCTGCTTTTCTGCACCTTTCATTTATTTCCATTGCGTTTCCCCCCTTACTTTCAATCATGCTTCCCAGGTACTTGAAGTTCTCTACCACTTGTAGTTTTTCCCCTCCACAAGTTATATCCACATTTGGCCTATTCTTCTTCCTTGTTGTGACAATTATTTCAACATATCATATTTTAAATTTTTTTTTTTTTTTTGCCATTGGAAAATTTTATTTGCAATTAATTACGAAAATCGCAAGATGGACGCTAGACGCGTAGAAATTGTTTCCGCGGACGTTCTTAGTGAAAGTGACACATTGCAAAACATGTCCGACAGTCAAATGAATATTGAACTTAATAGTGAGGATGTTCAAGACATAATTTTACCGGATCGATTAGGACAACGAGCCCTATATTTAAACAGATATACAGGCGAATGGAGAGTGAGTACCACGCGACAAAACGCGACATTGACAACGTCAACTTCAGAACCAGACATCAATCAGACACAAAAAAATGACGAAACTAAGACACAGGACTCTGACATGCTCAACCAGATTCTGAAGTTACTTGGTGACCAAAACAGAAAATTTGACGCTTTAGACGACAATTTAAAGCGTGACATAAGGAAGTTTGACTCTAAATTCGATGAACTGACACGGGACATAAAACAAAATTTTGAAAAACAATCAAGACAAATTGCCGAGTTGACAGAAACCACCAGTAGTCTTGGAAGGAAATTTACTGACTTATCAGACAAGGTTAGGAGACAAGAAAAGGTATTTATGGAATTCAGTGACGAGACAAAAACTGACTTACAACGATGTAATGAGAAATTGTTAACAGTAGTTTTTGAACAACAGAAAACCAGTACCCAAGTTGACGAATTACGACAGTCACACAATTCCGTAAAAACAAGCCAAGAACACTTAGACCTGACGATTACAGACCTTCCAGACAGATTAAATGATGTAACATTGTAGCAGAAATCCTTACAGGAAAAGTTAGAAGAACTTGAAGACAGAGCAGATGTGGCATCTTTAAAGAATGGCACAACTCTAGCAGAGAAACTTGTACATGAATGCAAATTATGTGATGATTATTTAGATGAGAAGTTTGAGACAATGACACAGATCGTTTTATTTAAGACAAAGGAACAAGTAAAGGCAGAAACAGATAATATTCAGAAAGAGGTACGTAAACTTAAAGAAAATGTAATACCAAGTTTGTCAGTGATACCAAAACCCTTAACAGGCAACCAAAACACAAATGAGAATCCGAATAATGCTAGACCCCGCACACAGCCGAAAATAGGATTACCAATGAGTGATACAAATCCCAATGAACCATTTTCAATGCTACCACAAGATCAAAATTACTATCAGACATCACCACATACTATGCACAGTTTGACACAAAATGCAGGACCCATAATACCATCGGGAGTAGCTGATAAAACATTAGTACGACATGGATACTTTCAGACATTTTCATGTGATGAGAAAGACAAAGTGCATCTGATGGTTTTCATCCGCTCTTTTGGCGGTATTTTCCCGAGACATTGGTTAGAAGCTGATAAAATTCGATATGTTACAAATTTGTTACATGGAAGAGCAGCTAAGTGGGGAGCAGCAATGAAAAGACGATGTTTAACATTTGAACAGTTTGAACAAGCATTTCTTGAGGAATTCTGGTCGATCACAGAACAGCAAAGTTTAAAACGAGAAGTATACAATCCAGAAATTTACAACCCGAAGAAAGAGACTTTACGTCAATACTTTGAACGCTACCTAGACAAAACATTATATTGGACAAAACCAGCAGATTTACCAGACGTAATTAGAACACTTAAAAGCCACTTACCATTTCCTTACCGTGATAAATTAACAGGAGTGTCCGAGGACAACATAAAGAATTTTTTCAGTTATGTTGATGAGATAGATGTTGTTTACAGAGATGAGATCAGGAATTTCAATCAAATGTATCCGATCCATCCAAGAAATTCGCGTACGCACAACAGAAATGACAGAGGCTATTGGAATCCGCCTCCGACACCACAACAAAACACTCAAAGAAACAATTCGCACCACACTGGGGCAAATCCATTCAATATTAGGAGAAACAACTCGCAGCATTGGCAGGGAAACGGTAATTATTACTATAACGGTTATCCGAACAGTAGTTACATTCAGAACAATAACAGTTATATTCTAAATAACAACAACAGAAGAAGGAACCGAAATCATAGAGATCAAAGAGGAGAGGATAACAGGTACAATCCAGGGTATTTTCAGAGAAACAACATCCAAACATGTATTGCAGGAATAACAGTAATGACAATACCAGTTACAGTTATGGGCGAAACAATGTATGGGGAAATCACAGTGGACCACCGCCACGACACATACAATACAGCAACCCTCAATTCCTACCTAACGGAACTCCCAATGCGACACGAGTTAATGTCAACAACCAAACAGCTGATACTTGGGTGACACGCGACAGAAATGTAAATATTATTGAGTTGGGCAATGACCCCAACCCACAGCAACAAACCGAATTTGCCGGAAAACGAACGACGACCGAGCTAAGCGCTCGAGTTACGGTCGATAGGGAGCAGAACGCAACGGAACCGACGATTTGTTTTCTCCGATATGATGACAGTAAGAAAATAGAAAAAGAATTATATCAGGATGGAGATTTTAATAGTACCAGTAAAATAAAGAAGATTATTCAGGCTATAACACGAGTTATGATTGGTAGTTATGAAGTGAAAGTAATGTTAGATACAGGAGCAGCAGCGTCATTTCAATGTCTTTATATAATGAACTCAAACAAATAATGAACATACAAACATTGCCAGTACAGAATTGTCACATTATAAGTGCCACCGGTAACAAATCAAAGAACGTGAAATTTCAAGCTCTCATTAACTTCATATTTTCAAATATACCACTCAATAACAGTTGTCTGGTAGTAGACAAATTAGTTATGCATTCCATATTAGGAATTGACTTTTTGAATGAATATCATGCAATCATAGATTTAGGAAAAGGGAAATGTCATTTAACCGTAAACCAACAACAACTGACAATAGAGTTAACACAGGGTAAAAACTTAAATAGTAAACAAGGTAAGTTTGAACAGTTACATTTTGTGTATCCACCAGCAACAAACATATGTGATTTAACATTTAATGAAGCTGTATCTCAGGGAATTAAACCTAATGATTTATATGAGAAATGCACAGAATCTGAATATCTGACGAAGGAACAACAACTTGAATTACTTGAAGTTTTGCAGCAATTTGCTAAGGTATTTGTGGAGAAAACTGGAATTATTAGAGGCTATACTTATGAGATGAATGTTAAACCACACAAAACATACTGTAGAACATATTATAATATTCCTTGGTCAAAGAAACCAGCAGTTTTGAAAGAGATTGAAAGAATGCAAGCTTGGGGTATCATTGAAAGGTCACATTCACCGTATTGCAGTCCGATTCTAGCAGTTAATAAAGAGGATGGTAGTGCAAGGTTAGCGCTGGACGCACGAGAAATTAACAAAGTCATAATTCCAATCAACACACGACCTATAAATTTGGAAGAACAACTTTTAAAATTTCATAATGTACAGTATTTAACCAATATCGACCTCCGCTCATCGTTTTGGCAGGTGAACCTCCATAAAAACAGCCGTAAATACACTCCATTTCTATGTGAGGGACCTAGTTATCAATTTTGTGTTCTACCCTTTGGTCTACGAGTGAGTGCTGGAGTATTTATTGAAGCCTTAGATGCTGTTGTTGGACCACAATTGCTATCGCAAATCACAGTTTATGTTGATGACATTGTCATTGCCACCACTACTTGGGAAGAACGTTTTAATCTTTTGAAGCAACTTCTGACTACATTTTCTGACGTAGGTGTCACTATCAATTTATCAAAGACGAAATTAGGGAAGAGAGAAATCAAATTCCTTGGTCACATCATATCAACTGAAGGCATTTATCCAGACTCAAGAAAAATTGATGCAATTAAGAATTTTCCATCCCCACAGAATCGTAAACAACTCAAAGCCTTTCTTGGTCTATCTTCATTCTTCAGGAAATTTGTACCCTACCATCTTCTTAACAGTCCACATCTTCTATCTTTACTCAAAAGAAATAATATTTGGAAATGTTTGGAGTTCCATCAGACAGATTTTGAAGCGATTAAGAATGCTTCAGTAAATGCACCGTTGTTATGTCATTCTGACATGACGTCAGACTTTTGCCTAGTAACAGATGCAAGTTCCTATAGGCTCGGAGCATTTTTATTCCAAATTCATATAGAAAATGAATAAACAGTCATCAAACCTATCAGTTTTGCTAGCCGCACGCTCACTGAATGCGAAAAGTCATATTCAGTGACCGAGTGCGAAACACTTGCCATAGTATGGGCATTTCGTAATTTTCGCTACTTTCTATGGGGTAAACGTACTAAGTTTTATATTGATCATCAAGCTCTTTCTTTCCTGCTATCATGCAAGTTATTACATTCACGTCTTGCACGCTGATGTGCATCACTACAAGAATATGATTTTGATATTATATACGTAAAAGGAGAATCCAACATTATAGCCGATGCTCTATCTCGGTTGCCACAAGGCCTACAAGAATTTTCAGATGTGACAGAACCAACATCAGATTTCAAAATTTTACTCATGTATGACGGTACATTTGCACCTTACTACACAAACATGTGCAGGAAGTTAGCCATATTGCAGGACAATGATCCCAGGTGGATCCAGATAAAGAATAAATTGCGTGCAGGGACAGACCCACATCTTGAAAAATATTACACATTACACAAGGAAGTACTTTTTCACCGACGAAACCCTGAATCACAGCATTAGCTTACCTGAAGCTCATGTTGATGATTTTATTTTATTTACACACAGAACTTGGGGACACTATGGCGTAACCAAATGTACAAATAAGATTATACAATATTGCTATTTTCCAAATTTAAGGCAAAGAGTATTGAGGAATATTAGGAAATGCATCATATGTCAGAAAGCCAAATATTCTAATCGCACAAGCATGAATGAATTGCATCCAATCATACCTAAGAGGCCATTACAGCTAATTTCTTTAGATATTGCAGGACCCTATCCACAAGCACGTGGAGGAATGAAATACATCCTTGCTGTGTTACATGTTTTCACAAAGTATTTAAAATTATATGCTTTACGTTCAGTTTCTACCACTGCTATTACCAGACGTCTATTAACAGATTATTTTGTAAGAATAGGAAAACCTGAATTTATGATCACAGATAATGCAGCATATTTTACCAGTTTTAAATGGAAGACTTTTATTGAAGAACAGAATGTTAAACATATTTTAATTTCAAGATTTCACGCGGCAGGAAACCCAGTAGAAAGAACATTTTGAGAATTTGGACAGTTTATGAGAACACACACACCAGAGAAGCACTCAAAATGGGTAGAATACCTGGCACCATTTGAACAAATAGTGAACAACTTAACTCACCTTTCTACTGGATACACACCAACCAAATTAATTATGGATGAAACAGAAAGAAATGAATGGACAGACCCTCTACCTAAATTTACAACAACAACAAATCCTGTTAGTTTAGAAGAAAAGGCAAGACAAGCTTACACAACATTATGTGACAAGCTAAGGAAAGAAAGCAGAAATATGACAGAGGTATCAGGAAAGCACAAACATTTCAAGTTGATGAGTTAGTTTTACTAAGAACACATCCTAAACCCACAAAACTGAATAATTTAAACAGGAAATGGCAGGTCTTATACTCTGGACCATACTGAATTACAAATATTCCACACCCTGGCTCTTATTCATTAGAATATCCATTAACACAAAAAACCCAGAGGTCTACACCCACACAGACATTTGAAAAAATACATACAGTAAAATGAGAAGAAGATAATTAATATGATATACAGTTATGATGAGCCTACATTGAAGTAATACAGATACTTGCAATCTAATGAATGCAGGTAGGTCTAAAAAGCGATGTGAACCATCCAATAGCTAATAAGATATTTGGTTATAAGAGGAGTTGCTACTGAGGCATATACACATTAGAGGAGGCATATACACATTAGAGGAGGCAGAGAACTGAACAGAATTATTTTCTTTAGGAGGCATGTGATAATAGTAATGTTGATATGAGTGATGGGAGTGACTGAATGAGAAGAGTGAATCTAATTTTAGTTTAATAAGAGGAAAAATAGTAATATGGAGAGAGTTAATGGAATATAAGATGAGAAAAGGGTATTATTATTATTGTTGAAGTAAAAAGTAAGTGATGATGAATAAGAGGAAAATACATATATAATGCTGAGGAATAAGTATATGTTATTTTGTGAAGAATGAATACTGGATAGGTGAGAATGTTATGAGTAATTGAGAATATGTAGAGAGGAAAGACACTGGATTTGAATGCTATATCACATGTACTCATGGAATACAGAATGAAAGTAGTGAAAGAATATTATTTATTGAAAGATTGGTATGCCTGAGATAATAACTTATGTGATGTCTTAATATATTCTTATAACTAAAGGTGAAAGTATAGATTTATGTGGAAAGAATTATTTACAGCAGCCACTGTTGAAAATATACCAGAAGATTTAAATCTATAACACTTTAACACTAATCTAATGGGAACTTGTACTGAAATTTTTGGAGTTATGTAGGCTTGACACTTCAGATTGGAAGAATTATTTAAGAGGACATATTTAGCAGTCTTCTAGTGGCATAATTAAAGCTCGTCTACTGCATTGAACTAATGCACCATTAAATAGAAAGGAGAATAAGGAGAAAACAAAACATCAGTCCTCTGTTGTGGCTCATACTCTCATCCCTCCCTTAGAAAAATTTATACATGTTGGTGAAATATTTGACATTACATAATTTGTGATTATCTGTCAGTATGGAGAGACATACACACATATTTATTTATGAACAGAATTTTACAGGTACCACAAGGTAAATACAGAATGGATATACAGCATGGAACGCAGTAGCAATTATCTAAGAAGATTTATTCATTTATTAAGTAAAACATTTATTTATATTGCTTGCTACTCATGAAAGGAAGGAGATGAACTACATAAATTTTATAGGAACATGATTGACTTGAACTATATATATATATATATATATATATATATATATATATATATATATATATATATATATATATATATATATATACTTACCACACTGATGTACATACTTGTAGGAACCTAAGATATTTAGAGTGGCACCACTCTTAGAAACGGTAATAGAGGGGTACCACTCTTAGAAACAGCAATAGTGGGAACACCACACTCAGAAACGGTATTAGGTATAGGAACTTTTACATTATATTAAGTTAACATGTATTTTGTTTATCATATTTTATTTTGTGTAGTCCACTGTAGGAGATGACTTTACTAGTATTTATAAAGTAGTTAGCAACCATCTCATGAACCTATCCTCCTACAGAGGGCTGCCTTGAAGCTTGATATATGCGTAAATTTTATTCCAGGAGGCAAGATGAATTTTAGGTTGAATATTCTAGCGAGTTGCCACAATTATCTTAAAATGTTGTAAGTGTAACGAAAGGGAAAGGAACAAAAAAAGGAAAGAAAGGAAAAAGAATGAGCTAACATATAAAATAAATAAAATGTATATTTCAATCTGAATGTAATGTAATTCACATGTTAGCACAATGATATTGAATGTAACGTAAAAATTTACTATATTTTTCATTCAATTCTGTATATGTACTACATGACAACAACGTAACTATCTCATGTAATGATTAATTGTAAATATTTGTACATTTATGTACTTATTATATCAAGAAATGTATTTTAAGGAGATGTTAATGAACTGCAAAGGACTTGTGCATGTAGCACATGATTCATATAAATGGAATTGAAAATGCAAAGAAGAAACCAACGTGATGGAACACTGGTCAAGAAATATTTACGTAGTGTCAATATGCCTTGAAGTGTATGGTGTAGTGGAAGCCGGCAGGTCTTCAGGTAGGTGTAAAGGACAAGCTTATCACCTGTCGTAGGCAGTGAGGTGTTTCCTGTGCCCTCATTGACCATTTATACCCCGGTGGACGCCACCAAAATTCGACTGCTGGAGATCACAATTTCGTGTTGACGCATTGAACAGACTTTGGATTTTCTTCAAGTCACACCCAAGAGATCCAGGCAGTACACACACACATTCAGAGTAAATTTCTTATTTTCTCATATATATGTATGTAAATTTTCTATACTGTCACGCTCGCTTGCGGAGCGGGTCAGTAGAGGAGGCATTGTAATGGTACTTTGACTACCGCGCCACCGCCAATACAAAGATATAAGTCACGATCGCGCACGCAGAAGAGCGCTGCGCCAGCGACCGATTTTTATAAATAATTTTGTTCTCTTTTTTACTTTTGAGTAGGTTTTTTTTTTTAACAGCTAATTGATTACTCTCTCTCTCTCTTGTCTTCATACGAAGGACGTGTATTTTTCGGCGCTGTGTTGAATGTGCTTTTGGGTGGAAATTAAAATTATATTACAAAGCGAGGTTGTTTCAATAGTGATTCGAGGTGGTTATAGCCAAATTTGTAAATTGATCATGACAGTGACAACTTGAAGAAGTTTTCAACAGACGGAGAAAAGTGATAGTCGGGTCGTCCTACAAGGGAGTTAGGAGGACAGCCATGAAGACTTTATTGTAATTAGTACTGCGTTTCTAACAAGATTATAAGGTAAATTTCCACTAGTTTCTGATGCTATTTCCGTACAGTCGCTTTTTGTAGTGTTGCCGACCCGGTCTGCCATGCACGGTCAAATTACAGCCCTATCTCAATCAATAATACGATGTCCGCCTTATCCGTAACTGAAACCACCAAAATTCAAAACCCAATCAGATTTTCCATTTTGTATTTTCACGGCAGAACCGCGAGGAAAGGAAACACTACAGGAGGTATTGGATAGAATTGGGGAGAAGAGGAGTTTGTGGCCCAACTTGACAAGAAGAAGGGACCGGTTGGTAGGACATGTTCTGAGGCATCAAGGGATCACAAATTTAGCATTGGAGGGCAGCGTGGAGGGTAAAAATTGTAGAGGGAGACCAAGAGATGAATACACTAAGCAGATTCAGAAGGATGTAGGTTGCAGTAAGTACTGAGAGATGAAGCATGGAGAGCCAATGTATTGGCTGCCGTTGCAGACAGCGTTCACAATTAGTGTTTGCAAGCACTGAAGACCACAACAACAACAATGTCTTTTTATTATTCTTATCTTAGGTACCTATGCAATAAATAATCCATATATGTATGTACAATGATGACATCTATACAAAGTAATTTGTACATGTATTAATGAAAAAATAAAAATGTAATGTATCTTCTGACAAGGATCAAACAAAAAAACCATTTCAATAAAATTCTTTTGTGCATGTGACTGTGTCATATGTGACAAAACTACCAATGTATTGGCTGCTGTTGCAGACAGCGTTCACAATTGTAGTGTTTACAAGCACAGATTACTCTGCATATTCCATAATTTTCAGTGGCAACAAGGACAGCAATATTTCTGTTGTGACTCGCCGATCATTCGAAGTGCCGCCGCGCAATTACGCGCGTCCTCTATTTGCGGCGCTGTCTGCCAGCCATGCAGCAGCTGCGCCACCTAAGCAGCCAGCCGAGCAGCGGCCGCTAGACTGGGACTTAGTGCTCATTCGAATGCTGACGTGTACACATGTCTTGCTTGTCAACTTACTCTGTGACTTATATGTGTTGTGTCGTTCGAAAATACGAGGGTTATTCCAAAAGTAAGGTCCGATTCGCCGTAACTATTGAAATTTGGCGCCAATGACAAAACACGCATGCGCGCCGACTCCCGGCAAGCCTTGCGCGTCAAACGCCGCCATTCGCTTTGTTACTGTTGCTGAGTGTAGTTCACAGTGTCACTTTACAATGTTTAAGACAATTGATCAGCCCGCCGATTGTGAAGTAAGGGCAGTGATACGGTTTTTGTCTGCAAGAAACAATTCAGCGGCGGAAACCCATCGGCAGATTACTGAAGTGTACGGTCCTAACATAATGAGCGATAGTAAAGTGCGCAAGTGGGTGCGAGCTTTTAATGAAGGACGGGATAATGTGCACGATGAACCACGGTGTGGCCGACTATCAGTGATTTCAGACGATTTGGTCAATGCGGTTGACAAAAAAATTCGTGAAGATCGCCGATTCACTATTACAGACGTAGACATGCATTTTCCGAATGTGAGTAGAACAACTTTGTACAGAATTGTGTCTGAACATTTGAAGTTTCACAAATTGTGTGCCCGTTGGGTTCCCAGGCTGCTTACTGAGCCCCAACGAATGAAAAGAATGGCTTTTGCTCTTGATTTTTTGGAGCGATATCATAAGGAAGGTGACAGTCTTTTAGACAATGTTGTCACAGGGGATGAGACATGGGTTTCTCACATCACTCCAGAGTCTAAACGTCAGTCAATGCAATGGCGTCACACGTCATCGCCAGTCAAGGTCAAGGCAAAGCAGACAATCTCAACACGTAAGGTTATGGCAACTGTGTGCTGGGATAGACGTGGAGTATTGTTAGTCGACTTTATGGAGAGAGGAACAACGATTAATAAAGCCGCCTACTGCGCTACCCTCACTAAACTTCGACGTGCAATCCAGAATAAGCGACGTGGTCTTTTGTCGTCTGGAATCTTGTTGTTGCATGACAATGCCAGACCCCACACTGCAAATGAAACGCAAGCTCTGATCAAGAAATTTGGATGGGAACAGATGGACCATCCTCCTTACAGTCCGGACCTGGCGCCAAGTGATTTCCACCTGTTCCGTTACTTAAAGGAGTTTCTCGGCGGCAAGCGCTTCGACACAGATGATGAAGTGAAAGAAGCAGTTAAGGACTGGTTATCGTCACAGGCGGCCGATTTCTATAACATGGGCATTCAAAAGCTTGTTGAACGATGTGACAAATGTTTAAATAAGTATGGAAGTTATGTAGAAAAATAGATAAAGATGTAAGGAATGTAAATAAAACAATTGTTTTGAAAAAACATTTTAGTTTTGATTTTTTTTTTTATAACCGGACCTTACTTTTGGAATAACCCTCGTATATTTGTTAAACTTGACGTCATAACAATTGGCGACGAGGTAGTGGATTTTTCCTTTTCACCGTTGACCCACAGGGTTCCATGGCTACTGTCGAGCAACTACTGAAAAATCTCCTTGAACAGCAGACGCCTCTAACAGCGGCGATTCGCGATTTCGTCGCGGCGTCAAATGCGGGGCATTTCTCGTCGTTGGCTGTACCTCCTTTTCCTCCTTACGACGAGACGGCGGAAGACTGGTCTGATTATGAAAAACGTCTTCGACAGCACTTCTTGGCATTTCATGTCACGGACGAACAACCGTGTAAGTCTCTGTTCCTTTCCTGGATTTCACCTCAAATGTATCGGTTGTTGTCGTAATTGGCTCCTTTGAAGGATCCTGCATCTTTGTCCTTTGCTGAAATGTGCTCACTTCTGTCTGTATATTTTCAAAAGCAAACGCATGTGGTAGCCTCTCGTGTTGCCTTTTATCATTGTCAAAAATAGCCACATCGCGCTTGGGCTGCTGAACTTCACGGCCTCAGTCGAAAGTGACAATTTGTTACTGACGTTCACAAAGAAACCTATGCCGATTCCATGGTACGGGATGCTATTATCCGGTCGGCGCCCGACAAAGAAGTTCAGCAACGTGCCCTTCAATTGGCAAATCCGACTCTAGATGAAGTTCTCTCCATTACGCAGTCTTTTGAAATTTCTCGCGACGCTGGGGCGCAAATAGAGGCATGGGGTGATGTTGGGGAAATACAACCTCTGTGCGCTGTTGACGACACGTGCGGCGTGTCCCCGCAGGCCGACGTGGCCGCAGTGCGCTCCCATGCGCAGCCTCGGCCTAGCCGTAAACAACCCGCTAAGAAACTGCAGGAAAACCCCCGACAACTTCCTTCATCTCCGCTGTGTTTTACGAAACATTCACGCGAGGATTGTCCCCAACAATTGCAAAAAGAAAGGTCATGTGTCTTCCGTTTGCAAATCCGACCGCATACATGATGTTCATGAACATGACGCTGATTCTGATTCTGTGTTTTCTGGCAATTGCACTTCTTCCCTTTCAGGGAAGTTATTCCTCACTGTCCAAATCCTTGGTCGAGATGTTCGCATGCAAGTGGATACCGGTTCTGCTGCCACTATAATTAATTCTCAGACGTATCTTCAGTTGGGTTCTCCACTCCTGTCACCTGTCACTCGGCAATTACGGGCGTACAATAAACAGAAGATTTCTCTCTTGGGACAGTTTAATGTGGAGGTATCTAACAAATCCGTCGTTCGCAGTGTTCCCGTATTTGTGGTCGACCAGAGCAACGCAGAAAATCTTTTTGGTTTCGATGCCTTTCGCGTTTTTGGGTTCTCCATAGATGACTCTGTCAATATTGTCTCTGATGCTATTCCTTATGCTCAACTGGATTCCTTGTCGACGAGATTTTCGTCCCTTTTTTCTCCTGGGTTAGGCCGTGCAAACGGCTTTGAAGCTCATACCACGCTCAAACCCACTGCTCGGCTTAAGTTTTTTCAGGCTCGGCCCATTCCTGTGGCCCTTCGGGATCGGGTAAAACGGGAGCTGGATCGGCTCACTACTTCAGGGGTCTTGCTTCCTGTCACTTCCAGTGAGTGGTCCTCTCCTGTCGTTGTCGTTGCTAATCCAAATGGTGATATTCGTCACTGTGGCGATTACAAACCCACTGTAAATGCTCAATGCCTCATCGACACTTACCCTATGCCCCGTCCTGAAGAACTGTTCACTAAAGTTGCTGGAGGCCAGTATTTTTCTAAAATTGACCTGTCAGAAGCTTATCATCAACTTCCTCTCGACGCTGCTTCCCGGCAGTTTCTGGTCCTTAACACGCCTTCCGGCCTCTGTCAATACCAACACTTGCCATTCGGGGTTGCTAGCGCCCCTGCTCTCTTTCAGCGTTTCATGGAACAATTATTGCTCCCTGTCCCTGGGTGTATCAATTACATGGACGACATTGTTGTTACTGGCTCCACCACTGAAGAACATCTTCAAACTCTCCGCTCACTTTTTCATGTCTTACAGACTGCCGGTCTTAAGTGTAATCTCCAGAAATCACACTTCTTTCAGGCATCTATCACGTACTTGGGGTTTCAACTCTCTCGGGAGGATATTCGTCTGCTTCAGCAAACTGTTGCTGCAATCGATGCCCTTCCACACCCTACATCTGTTAAGGAACTGCAGGCCTTCTTGGGGAAAATAGCATACTATCACAGGTTTTTACTGTCTGCGGCTTCGGTGGCTCAGCCGTTGCATCGCCTGTTGCATAAAAACGTGCCTTTTCACTGGTCCGCGTCATGCGATGCGGCTTTCCAGAAATTGAAGACTATGCTGAAACAGGCCCCGTGCCTGGCTACTTATCGACCTGGCCAACATCTTGTTCTTGCCACAGACGCCTCTCAATACGGGATCGGTGCAGTCCTTGCGCACCGTTTTTCTGACGGTTCGGAACAACCCATTGCTTATGCCTCCAAAACGCTCACGGATGCCCAACAAAAGTGTTCTCAAATTGAAAAAGAAGCTTTGGCCATAATTTATGCTCTTCATAAGTTTGGTGTTTTTCTCTATGGCTCAAAATTTCATCTTGTTACGGATCACAAACCACTTGTTTCCTTGTTTCATCCATCAACACCACTTCCCGACAAGGCTGCACACTGCCTCCAGCGTTGGGCTCTTTACTTGCCTCGCTCCAATTATGAGATTCATTTCGGGCCAACGGAAATGCTGATGCTCTGTCTCGCCTTCCCATGGGTCCTGATCAGGCATTCGATAGGGACGAACTTTTGTGTTTCCACCTGGATGTTGCCGAGCAGCGGGTTGTGGACAGGTTCCCCATCACTGGGGACAGGCTGGCGGCTGCTACGAGTTCTGACCCTACCCTCTCCCGGGTTTTACGCTGTATTCAGAAGGGTTGGCCAGACCGCCCGTCCACTAAGACTTCTGATCCGTTGCGGAACTATTACGCTTTGTCCTACCGCCTCACGGCTAGGGATGATGTTATCCTCCTCTCTACTGACAATGCTTCACTGCGTGTCGTGGTACCTGCGTCTTTGCGTGCTTCGGTCTTGCGCCTCCTTCACCAAGGGCACTGGGGCGTGTCTTGCACAAAATCTCTGGCGCGCCGTCATGTGTACTGGCCTGGCATCAACTCTGAAATAGCACACATGGTCGCTGCCTGCGGCCCTTGAGCGTCACAGGCCGCTGCCCCGAAGTCATCTTTGTCACCGTGGCCTTCGCCTGAGAAGTCTTGGGAGCGCATTCATGCTGACTTTGTGGGACCTTTTTTAGGTACTTATTGGCTCCTCGTAATTGACACCTACTCTAACTTTCCTTTCATTGTCCGTTGCACGTCACCTACCACCGCGACAACCACCAGTGCTCTCGCCCGCATTTTTTCTTTGAAATGCCTCCCCTCTACACTTGTTACTGATAATGGTCCGCAATATACCTCTTCCGAATTTGCGGATTTTTGTGCTCGTCACGACGTTATGCATGTCACGGCCCTGCCGTTCCATCCACAATCCAACGGTGAGGCTGAACGACTGGTCCGCACGTTTAAGGCTCAGATGCGGAAACTTCTGACTTCTTCTACTGCTGATGATGCGCTTCTCCAGTTTCTGGCATCTTACCGTTTCACCCCCATGGGCGACCACAGCCTGGCTGAGCTCTTACATGGCCGACAGCCCCGCTCGCTCCTTCATCTTCTGCGGCCTCCCACCTCACGGCCGCGGGTGCCTGCCCTTGGCCGGTTCACCGCCGACGACCTCGTCTGGGTACGGGGATATGGCAGGCGGCCAAAATGGAGCCCGGGCCGCATCTTAAGACACCGTGGCAGACGCCTGTATGAAATCCAGATGGACAAGGGTGTTGCAGTGAGTCATCCGGACCAGCTTCGGCCTCGTGTGCCAGCAACGCCTGTTCCGAATGCCGCTACACCACTTTTGGCACTACCTGACGCTCGGGATCTTGGCATCTCTCAATACTCACAACACAGCCCTCTCACCGTCATCGCGATGCCAGCACAAGAACGGACGCCACCAGGAGACGTGCCCATGCAGGAACCGGATAACCATCCTTTGTCAGAGCAAATCTACTCGCCTCCTCCTCCAACAGACGCCGACACATCGCCCATGTCTCCTGTCACATCAACAGGACTCGCCGCAATGGGCACATTGGTGCAGGGGGCCCCAGTAGATTCGACCCCTACTTCTCCTGTCATCTCGACCCGTTATCATCGGGGACACTTCCGTCTGTACGGGAAGCATCCTTCTCGAGACTTTACGGCGAGTCAAACAATGCCTATGGACGTTAGCCATCTCCAGGACACCTCCATCAAGACCAGTGCAACAATTTCAAAGGGGGGAAAAGTGTCGTGACTCGCCAATCATTCAAAGCGCCGCCGCGCAATTATGCGCATCCTCTACGTGCGGCGCTGTCTGCCAGCCATGCAGCAGCAGCGCCACCTAAGCGGCCAGCCGAGCAGCGGCCGCTAGACTGGGACTCAGTGCTCATTCGAATGCTAACGTGTACACATGTTTTGCTTGTCAACTTACTCTGTGACTTATATGTGTTGTGTCGTTCTGAAATATATTTGTTAAACTTTGCGTTATAACAATTTCTTCTTTGATATTTCAGTTGATAAGTATACAGCCGCCTTCAGGGTGAGTCAGTGAACAAATTAATGCCACTTGACATGTTAGCCATCTCATCTCGAAGATGGCTGTGTACTTTTCAGCTAAAATATTGGAAAGGAAACACTGTTGTCCAAGATGAACTTCTGGAAAATGATGAAACATTGTTTCCACCAAGAAAACGTAAAGAAACAGGTTACTCTGCTTCTGCTGAAGTTAGTCCTGGAGTTGTTGAAAACCCAACCACAGAAACACACCATCTGAATGAGTTGTTATAATCATAGGTAACGTCAACATTTTTTACAAAAATGTTACCAAGTCTGCAATTGGATGGTAAGAGATGTTTGTATTAGAACTATGCAACTGAAATGTGACAATGATAAAGCATGACACTTCTGGAACTATATGAAAAAAAACGTAAATTACTTACAAACTACAGTGTGCACTTTATTCAACATGTAAACATCACTAAAGATAATTAGGTTTAGGTTATGACATGTTAAGTATACTGCCATCATTGATGATGATGTGGTGCAGGTGAATAGTGAAATTCTGCATGATCCGCCAAAGTGTCAAAACATTGATACTGTCAATGACATCTTGAATGGCTGTTCCCAGCTCAGAAATTGTTTCGGTGTTATTGCTGTACACTTTGTCTTCAATATAGGCCCACAAAAAGGAGTCGCATGTGTTCAGATCCAAATAATAAAGTCGCCAATCGAGGCCCATGCCAACGGCCTCTGAATACCCAGAGCCAGAGTGCAGTCGCCAAAGCGTTCCCCCAGAACATCAAACACTTTCCTGCTTCGATGGGGGTTAAGCTCCATATTACATGAACCACATCTTGTTGAAATCATGATCACTTTGAACATTGGGGATGAAATCATCTTCCAAAGCCTTCACGTACCGTTTGGTAGTTACTACGTCATCAAGGAATATTGCACCGATTATTCTGAGACTGGATATTGCACACCACACAATAAGTGAAGACCCATAATATTATCATTCAGAAGCTTGCTGGTACCTCCTGGGGTTGCAGCACTCAAACCCTAAGATCAACTGCTTTGGTACTATCATACTCTGTTGCTGAATACTGTTGTCCAACTTGTATGAACAGTGTTCACTGTAGCAAGATAGATGCGTAACTCAACCAGACAATGTGACTTATCACAGGCTGCATACGTAGCACTCAAACTGTTTTAAGTAACATCCAACCTCCAGTTCTATGAAGATCAGATGCTCTCCTGAAGACCTGGAGAAACATTCAGAAGAACCCCCAGCTACCTGTACACAGTGGTATATTAATAGCAGAACATCAGTGTCTGAAGTCAAGAAAACCACCTTGGCAAACTACACGACATCTTGAAGCCTCCGACTTTAACATCAACGAAGTATGGAGAAGTCAGTGGGAAGAATCGTCGGTGTACAACAGTCATCTGGTTGAAAAGCCTTCCATGCGATTTCCAGGTTTCACACTCCCCAAACGCCAGTGGAGAACCATCAACCGCATCTGAACAGGACAAGGGAACTGCGGATATCTAAAGCACAAATGGGGCTGGCAACATCTCAGTTTGTGACTTTGGAGCTGCCCTGCAAACAGTTAATCACATTGTTGGTGAATGCCTGAAACGAGCCTTCGGGGGATCAATAAATGTCATCCACCAAGCATCACCTGAAGGGCGCAATTGGATCAACAGACTGGACTTAGAAATCTAAGAACTTGTGTCATGTGTAGATAATTTAGCATAATACTTTGAACATTTGATTCTGTACATGTATTTTGCTCGTCATTTCTTGCACTGTATACTCTTAAAACTATGTATTTGATCCAAGCTCTGTATCATCATACGATAAATAAATAAATAAATACACAATCACCAATTGAGAGTAAAGAGACTTCTTGATTGTGAAATATGGATTCTGAGTCCCCCAAATTGACCAATTTTGCTTATTGCCAAACCCATACAAATAAAAGTGAACTTTGTCGCTAAACCAAACCCTAATAATTGTCATCATGCCCGACAGCCAACCATGCTGTTTGAATGTTCTAACACAGACCACTCAGAAGTTATGATGATCTTATTTCATAACAGTCATAATTGTCACCCTGTAAATGTACGAGTGTGATATGATCCACTCAGTGGCATACTTAATAAAGAAACTGACCACTATAATTCTGAGCTATGGAAATTATATGAAGAATTTAATCACATGCATTTATGTATAAGCAAACTGATCATGAAGAAATACCAGGTATGAACTTTACTTAAACAAATAGGGGAAGCTTAAGTTAGCAAACAAGACACCATTACTGTGTGACGATCTGCTTAAAAGTGAGGGCCCAATAATGCTTGAATTGATTTGACAAATATTTTTTTCACTGCAAAGGTATATAACATTATTAAACTGAACACTTGCAGACTAGTGCAAAATCTCTACTGAATTAGAATTCCTTGAATCAAAGTATTGTGATTCATTCTGGACAGTGAAGTGGAGGATGTCAATATGGACCAAACATGGACAGAAGTAGAGGAAGCAATGAAGACCACGAAAGGAGGAAAAGCACCAGTATTGGATGAACTAAGGGTGGAGATGGGGAGAGGGCCTGATATTGTTGAAGTGCAGTGGTTCTATTGGGCCCTGAGAACAGCGTGGACAGAAAGGAGAGCACCTGAACACTGGAGAAAAGGAGTCACAGTACCAACTTGTAACAAGCATTGTAGAAAACTATGAAAATTATAGGGGAGTTACTGTCATGTGCCCTGGTGCCTAGGTATTGGAGAAGATCCTGGAGAAAATAGAATAAAACATGACTCAAGGAGAACTGAGAAAGGAAAATGGACAGTGCATCTAATTTTAAGTGTAGAGCACCTACAGAGTGAGAGACTATAGATATGTTTAGGATTTAACAATGGTATCATGGGTGCTGAGGAAGCATATGACGTTGTGGAAAGAAGCAGGTTCTGCTAAACCTTGGGAAAGGGAGAACTGGGTTGCTGACAATGAGAACAAAAGAAGTGTGTTGTGGAAATGTGGACTGTGTAATAGGAGGAGGAGAGAAGACAGACTGGTTACAATAGAAAAATGGGCTGAAGAGAGGGAGTGCACTATCGCTCCTGCTTTTCATCACCATTACAGTTGAGATAATGACAATAGTGGCAAGAGATGAAAATACGGAAGCACTAGTGTTTGTAGAAGATTTAATGGTGTGGGGAAGTGAACAACAAGAGATACAATAAAAGCTAAATGTGTGCGAGGAAATGGTGGGACAGTATGGATTAAAATTTAATGTAAAGAATTGTAAAGTGAAGGTGGCATGAGGTATAGAAGATGAGGAAGTAAGTACTAAAGAAAGTGCAATGTTTTAAGTACCTGAGGAGCATAATAGAAGGTAGAACAAGGTTAGTCAAAGGAAAAGGCAAGCCCATAGATTGCTACAGAGTGTAAGAAGCCCGGTGTGAAGTAAGGATGTACCAAACAAATGCAAGGCTTACATCAAGCATATTATGCCCCACTACTTACATATGCACCATAAAAGTGGGTAATGCAAAAAAGACAGGCGAGCAGGATACGGGCATATAAAAAGAAATCTCAAAGATGCAGAATAGACCTTACTATATTGGACCGAGTAAGGACTGAGACAGTGAGAGAAATGGCGAAAGAGAAGCCATTGAAAAAGACCACAGAAATGACAATACTAAGGTGGTATGGACATGTTAAAAGAATGGGAGTTGGCAGAATACTGGGACCAGTTCATGAAATGCCAACAGGAGGCAAGAGATCTAGAGGACAACCAAGAGATGGATGGACCATTGGCGTGAAGACATGTCTGTAGATGAGAGGGGAAGGCTGGGGCAGAAAGGAGAAAGAAATGTGGTGGGGCCACGGAGAGGCCATAGTTCCAAGTAGACCTAGCCAGGGGTTGCAACCTGCGCAAGATGACGATGATGATGGTTAAGTAAGGATTGACAGCAATGAAAATGATCTTAATGAAACATGTAGCTTTGTATTTTTAACAGTTCAGGAACCTGGATGTAAAGCTGAAATTTTGAAAGAAACATTACCTTCTCTGAAGTATTCTTTTATCTGCTTAATAGAATCCTGGCTCAAACCAAAACACACAGAATATTATATGTCAAAGGACTACAAATATGGAAACAGTCTCTGCAGATATCTGTGCTGTAATGCTAGTGATGCTTCCAATAAAATTGACTGTAGAACACTGGAGCTTAGTTGAGAACGTGTTGAAAAATGTTTTGGCATCACAGATCCCAATGAGATTGGCTAGGAGTTACTTTAATGTGTATCTACAGAGTACCTGATGCAGACAAAAATATACTTCCAGAAAGCTTACACAATATACTTAGCTAAGTGACAAAGTGGAAAAAAATGTTACAATGATTGAGGGAGACAAACTCAAACTCTGACGGTACATTTAACAAACCTACTGTAAATATTTTATTGACCATGCTAACACAACGATTTCCATGACATGTAATCAAAACCTTTTAGACTAAAAGCATGTCTAGATACTGTATTTGTTAACTGTACAAATACTGAACATCAGTAGGTATAATTGAAACAAACTTTTACTGTGATGATATATACGGCGCAACACTTTCTGTTTGAAATGCCAACTACCGAAAGCAGTGCCTGAGTAAATGAAAGTAAAATAATTGTCACTTTGTTGTTACTACAATGAAAACTATTACAATAACTGTGTGGTCACACCAAGTAACAAAATTTATTTTTTTCCCGACTCTTAACAACCTATAAACAATATTTCTGTAAACTTCTTGCCGTATTACTACAGACAGTCAATGGCCTTGCCGCAGTGATAACACCGGTTCCCGTAAGATCACCGAAGTTAAGCGCTGTCAGTTTGGGCTCGCACTTGGATGGGTGACTATTCGGTCTGCCGAGCGCTGTTGGCAAGCGGGGTGCACGCAGCCCTTGTTACGCAAACTGAGATGCTACTTCATTTAGACGTAGCGGCTTCCGTCTCGTAAACTGACATACAGCAGGGAGAGTGAGTGGTGTGCTGATCATACACCCTTCCATACCCCCACTCACTGCCGCCTGTGGCTGAGGATGACACGGCGCCCGGTTAGGACCATTGGGCCTTCACGGCCTGTTCGGGTGTAGTTTAGTTTCTTGTTCCTGGAGACAAGGTATTTAAATGAATTTGTTGCCCTATTCCTGCACATAGGCGATCAAAAGACACCAGAACAATACGCGCTGCGCTACAGTACGAAAACGACCATCAAACTACGAAACATGGAAATAAGCTGAACTGTACGCCTTTTCAAATTGCTAAAAAACATCCGCATACAGCAAATTTTGTGCATCTATGAAACAGCTGTTTAATCCACAGTCATAATGCAATCGGTATGTGGGGGAGCGTACTATCGTGCATATTTTAAAACAATATTTTTCCAGTTTCGCACTATATTTGCTACTAATGTAGTTGTATTTTCAATAACCAAATTATGAACAATATACATCAAAGGGAATATTGATACGATATATTCACGTCATTCTTTTAACATTTAATCTCTCCTTGATGACAAATTTCGAGACAAAACTTCAACCCAAGTCACTCATCTGACATTTATACGTTCAGTTGTTTACAATCTAGCCAATAGCGATAGCTATCGAAAATGAAGAAATTCGACCACAGGTGCCCATAGACCTGGCAAAATAGGGAGCTGTTGTTTATTGATTTCAAGCTATTTCGTCATACAACCATCTTCCCTCAAATACACATAGATAACAATCAGGATTAATTAAGATGCTGAACGGGTCATATAATAACAATGGGCGTGTAAATTCAAATTTTCCAATAGCAGTAAAATAATTATTGCTAATGCATTATTAACCCTAAAAAAATCACCATTCTTTCAACTTTTTTTCTATGATTAAAAAAATCCACAAAGATCTATGGTATGCAGCGTATTCTATTCACTTTGGTTTGTTGTCGTTCGGCGGCGGGAAACGTCATCGTTTGTTTTGTAGTGTATGGAAGTGGTGTTATTATGCCGCGCCCAGCGAAAGTGGTATGGAACAATTATAAAATTATAATTTTTTTTTTTCAAACATAACAGTTCTATGAAACATATAACGTACATAAACTGTGTTGTACAAATAGTACGACGATTTCACATTGATCGATGGACAAGTTTTTCGGTGTATATTACTGTCAGAAATAGTTATCGAGTGTATTATGGAATTGTTCCATTTCATTGATATATACTTGAATATCAGTGGCACACTGAAAGCGACTTGTCTTTCACAATGTATGTTAACAAGTTTTATATTCCCCTCGTTGATAATGTAGAAAGTGATAAAAGAAAGAAATAAAACTGAATTTCGTCATTAATCATTCACGGATGCAACTTGCACCGGGAAAGAAAGAAAAAGTGAAAGGTTACACCAGTTGTATACTCACGTTTTCGCGTAATAATCACATGATACACAACTTTTTATTTGTTACTATTTGCAGCCTCCCTTTAATTATTCACAAGTCAGCAGTTATAACACAGACGCAGATCAGATGTAGAGTTGGCTCTGAGTAGGTATTGATTTAAATTAATGGAGAAGGTTGAAAATTTCTGTCAGAACAGGACTCGAACCTGGATCTCCTGCTTACTAAACAGATGCTCTAACCACTTATCCATCTGGACACATTGGTCATCGCAATTGCACAGAGCACCCTAGCACGCCTCCCATCAAGCCCAAATTCTCAGCATCTCCACACACTACTAATGTAGTACCCTTTGCTCAGTGTTCGTGGCATTTTGCTGATTCCCACAAGAGTCCGTGCCAGGTTTGCATCCACATGGAAGAGATCATTGGGCGCTCTCTCCTTAATTGTATATATGTGGTGTCTGTTCTTTTAGACATTTCCAAACGATGTCCAAAAAAACAGACATTTTGATTCAGCAGGCATTACGAATTACGACATAAAGGAATTACAGACATTGTTTCCGAGTGTGCATTGATTTAGATCAATGGAATAAGTTCAAAATTTGTGCCGAACCAGGATTCAAACCTAGGTGTCCTGGTCACCAGGCACATGCTCTGACCTCTAAGCCATCCAGACACGGTGGTCATCGCAATTGCACAGACCAATGTAGTGCTCCTTGCCCATTATCCCCATTACTTTAGTATTTCACCAATTCCCATAAGAGTTCGAACCTGGTGTGCATCTGCACTGAAGAGATTATTGGCCATCTCGCCTTAATTATATACATAGGTGGTGTCTGTTCTTTATGACATGCATTTATGATATAGTTGAGACCTTCAGCAAGTAAACATATTTAGGAATTATGTTTTATCACCTTGAAGTGATGAGGTAACTGGTTAAAGAACACGTTTCCTGTTTGCAGTGGTTTACTTCGTGGTAGTGTGGTGAGTAGATGATTCATATTCAACTCCAGCTGTTTTCTGTGCCATAAGAATGAATGTATTGTGTGTATTATGTTACTCTGTTGCGTGTATATTTGTGTCAAGAAAGCATTTGGTCAACATAATTAATGGTACAAGCATTCAATTTACTCTGTGCATATTTTTTGATTGTTTATCCCATTTTAAATCTTCCTGGTTATCTTACAAATTCCAAAACAATTATGTCTTATTTTCTCAAGAACCTTACTGAATGATCTTACAAAGACCAATTGATGCTTGTATTTACCGTGTTTAAATGAGCATTCATTTATTGAAATGTTTCTAAAGATACATGACACATACATTGGAAATTGCTGGGTGACCAAGGAATCAGCATAATTTGGATGACTGGGTCAGTATTTCAGAATTGTCCCAATATTATCTGCCAAACAATACTGTGTATTGTAGCTTTGTGGCAACCATCATTGAATTGTCTGTTTCATTTCACTAGCACATAATTTTCAGCAGTGAGTCTCGTTACTGAACATTTCACTAAGGATATTTCAATTTGTTTCACTTATGCGTAACAATTAAATTTTTATTACTTCAGTTTTTTCACATTTTGCTTGCGTAAGAGTGCAGTACACAGATTAATTATGTCTACTGTATTGGGGAGATCAGAGTTCTTCTGTCCGCAGCATCATATGAGTGAACGAGGTTCACTCCTCTCTGTTCCCAGCAGCCTATACTAAAAATGCTAACATGCTGTGGAAACAACGCTTTACTTATGCAGTCCATAGTAATGCCTTGTTCTCGTTAGCTAATTTTGCAAATGATTTTTTAGGTTTTCAGTTAGTCGTAAAGGAAATGTAGGCATGCTGAAGCACAGAATCTTCTTCGAGATCAAAATTCCTTGCTTTTTGTTCTACTGGACCTCTGTGTGCTAATATAAGGTGATATTTCTGAGTTGTTCACAAAAGTATGACAATTGACTGTATCACAAATCATAGAATCATGAAAAAAAAAAAAAAAAAAGAAAATGGGTAGCCTACTCTGAATGGCAGGGTATTGGGGTAAAAATTGTAGATCGAGATTAAGGCTTAACTACATTCATTCATTCATTCATGCACATATTGTATTCCAAAACTACTGTCATGGAGAGCTTTTGGGATGTGGAATGAGTCAAATTATATACTAATAGGCAGAAGTAAACAGTGCTGCCATCTCAGCCAATAACTGCGATTCCACCCGTCAGCTTTGATCCGTGGCATAACTGTGTTGCGTTTCGTGGTATCATTGAGGTGCAGTGTGTTTAATGTGGATCATGTTTCTAGAGGGTGTTTTGAAGGAACCCGTGCCATGCTCTAGTGTTCGAAGTTCATTTTTCTAATTTGTTTGTGAGTAATATTAGTGCCATATTGGAGTTTTTTGATGTAGCACACCATGATTTTGGAGGTCTGTGTTGATTTGGCAGTTAGTAATTTTAATTTCAGTAGATATTGGGTACCAATTTGTTTTCAGTTTTTTAGTTTGCCATTTGAAATTCATTTGTTTGTTTAATTTAATTTTGTGTGTTTCTTGTTCATTTCTGTGGATGGATCTGATTGTGAAATTTAATAATCAGTCATTAGTGGCAGCTGTCATAAAGTTTTTACAGCTGTTTTGCTGATTGCCAAGTATGTTAGGTACCACCAATGTGGTGTGTTGATGAAGTTATGGGAGTGGGATCGGTAATCGGGATATAGAAAACTTAAGTCCCATATATGTTGTAGCTCATATATACTTGACACTGCATCCGTACAGAATGAAGCATAACAAAGAACTGACTAAAGTAAAGTTAAGATGGAGGCTCGACAGAGAACTTACAGATCACAGTACGGAGTACTACAGATGTCCGAGGGTGAGGGCATGTGGGCATCATCGATAGACAACATACGCATAGGCAGGCACACCACAGGTACTTCCATTTCAAACGAAGTGGGTTGTGCAGGCGGAGCGCTGAGAGGCAGGTCCACTTCGTAGTCAGTCAGCCACTGTGGCCAGATGAGATGGCGGCCAGCCCGGGAGTAAGCGGGTGGGACGGTCGACGACGTGGCGGAGGCGTGTATGGCTCTTAAGTGGATCAAGCTGTCTGTAGAAATGAAAACACATAGAAATGCTCAGTCACACTCATATGGATGTGTGAGGTTGTGTGCAATGTTGACGTGTAAGGGACCGTCCAATGGCGGGACCTCTGTATCTGTCAAAAGAATGAGCACTCGGTCGTTGAATGTCACTATAGAAACATCGTTCACTCGGTGTGGCGACACGCTGCAGGACAAACTGATAGTAGGTGTGTGTGTCTCCGACATTGGAGGTGAGGGTGCGAAACCTGTGCAGGGTGAAACGGGGTGAGGTTGGGAAACTAGAGAACGGTGGCGAACAGTCTGCGGCGGAAGAGGTGTGTGGTGAGGTTGATGGGAGCACATCTTTGTTCTCGATCAAGGATGGATTGTCTGCAGAATCTGACTGCGGCGGTGGGAGACCATCAGGGTCGACGAAAGCCGGTTTCAGGTGATGCAGAGAAACTTTCTGTGTGCGGTCTTTAATCATGATATCAAAAGTCGTGTCCTCCTGCCACAGGACCTTGTAGGGGCCAAGATAAGGAGGTTGAAGAGGCTGCCTAACTGCATCATCATGCAACATGATGTGGGAGCAGTCGTAGAGTGCAGCGGGAACATAAGTCTCGGGCGGTGAGTGACTGATGGGCGGGTGCAAACGCGTTTTTTGAAAATGCGTGCTTATGTTGGACAGAGACCAGATCGGAAAGATCAGCGAAGCGGGAAACAGCACTGATCCACGAGAAGAAATCTGCAGCGACGTTATCTGCACCCTTGATGTAACAGACGTCGGTTGTGTATTGAGAAACCAGGTCAAAGTGGTGGTAATGTCGAGGGGGTGGTTCCTCAGATGGGTTGCAGAATGCTTCTACCAGTGGTCTGTGATCGGTGAGGACAACAGCAAGGAGCTCTCTGTTGAATGCAGAATATTTTCTCTGAGCCGTAGATAGTTTCTTGGAGCAGAAATGAAGAGGAGAAACAATGTTCCCCTTGCGTTGTTGCAACACTGCCCCCACCGCAATGTCGCTGGCGTCCATAGTGATGAATAACTCGGCTGAGGGGTCGGGGTGGGCGAGTGTCACAGCATGACCAAAAGAAGTCTTCAGAGCCTTGAAGGTCTCTAGCATCGGAGCAGTCCAAGAGACGGGTTTGATACCGGAAGTTTGTTTGCCTGATATCGCGTCCATCAGTGGTGCCTGAACAGCAGCAGTGGAAGGCAGATGGTGATGATAGTAATTGATGGTGCCGATTATAAGTAGCCGGGGGCAGCAGAGACGTGATAGCCTGCACACGAGATTTCGGAGGCTGTATTCCGTCAGTGGAGACGGTGTAACCTAGGAAGGAGACTGACGCCTGACGCAACCGAAACTTGCCTTTGTTGACCTCGACACCGTTGGAGTTCCAGGTCTGGAGGACCGTAGACAGATGATTTTTATGTTCCTCCACTGAGCTGCTGAAAACGAGAATGTCGTCGAGATAAGCAAAGCAAAAGTCGAACTGTCGCACGATAGAGCCAAGGAAACGTTGCCACGTTTGCACCGCATTCTTTAGGCCGAACAGCATGAAGTGGTATTGGAATAAACCGAGCGGCGTGATAATAGCCGTCTTAGGAATGTCTTCTGGCGCCACAGGAATCTGGTGGTAGGCGCGTTTACAGTCAATAACACTGAAAATTGTGACGCTAGATAACATATGAGTGAAGTCATTGATGGTCGGCACTGGGTAATTGTCCATGACGGTACGAGCATTTAAGTGGTTGTAATCGCCACACATTCAAAAAAATCCATCGTGTTTGTGGGCGAGGTGGATTGGTGAAGACCAGTTGCTGTCTGAAGGTTGCAGAACACCTGCCGCCAAAAGTTCATTAATCTGCTGCCGGGCCACCCGCAACTTGATAGGGTTGAGGTGTTGGACCTTATGGCTAATAGGAGGGCTGGCAGTGGTTACTATCTTGTGTGTCATTCCATCAGTGACAGAAGAAACTGAGAACTGCACATGAGATTGGTTAACATCCTGGCACCAAGTCTTCAGATGAGTAGGGCGTGGCGAGGCATAGCCATTAGCGCAAGTGGGGAAAGGTAGCACAAAAGTCACATGTCTCTTACGGGAGCGCGGCGTGCACTTGTTTGGAAGGGATGGGTGCGTGTGCAGAGCCGAATGAAGGGGAATGGGCGGCGACTGTCCGCAGTTAACCTTTCACTAGACAGTGAAGTGTTGATTCTCAGAGTATTTGTGCAAGTCACCAGCTACACAACCGGCAGGCCGGAAAGGACAGAAGGAAGACTCTCTTGAAGACTTGCTACATCCCTCCAACCGATCAACACATGAGTCTCCCTCTGCCAACTGGAAAGGCTCGAAGAAGTCCAACAAAGACAAATGGTCTTCTCTTTCGCTGACCCAAAGATCCTCTTTGACGGTGTCGCCATGTGATACCTTCTCCCGGCCGGCCTCCATGTCACCAGTGTGCACCACCAACCTTTCTTCTGACCTGGATTCCTCAGGTCGACAGCAGAAGAAAGCTGACACTTCTGTGGACCTCATGGAGCAGGATCCTGTTGCCTCTGTGCCCTGTAGCAGCGAGATTTTGCAGACTGGCACTCGGCAGCTGCCGAGGTGACACCCCTTCATATTTTCCTCATCGTGACTGTCCTCCAATGGAACTTTTGCAGCCTTTGATCCAACAAAGAGGATTTATGACTGCTTTTAGAATCACAGCTTCTACTTGTACTCTGTTTCAGGAAACAAAATCGCATCCTCACAACTGATTTGAGCTTTTGCATTTCTTCCTGGTCCATTTTGACCTTCCACTCGAGGTTGGCATTCCATCTCATGGGGTAGTCATGCTGCTCATACGGGATGACATTCATAGTCAACCCATCTCCCTGACTACCTGTCTTCAAGCTGTTGCAGTTTGCCTTTTCCTTCCTCACTTGACCTTTTCCCTTTGTACCATTTACATCCCTCCGTCATTCGATTTCACCAGGTTCGACTTCCTCCGGCTTATTGGACAGCTTCCTCACCGATTTCTGCTGGTTGGGGACTTTAATGTGCACCATCCCATTTGGGGCTCTTCCAGAACCTATCCGAGAGGTGCCCTCTTCACTGCCATTCTTAATCAACTTAACCTTTTCTTCTTTCACTCAGAAGCACCCATGTTGCTTTCAGACTCGTCACACACCTATTCCCATTTGGACCTTTCCTTCTTCACTGCCCATCCTGCACATCATCTTGAATGGTCCGTTCTTTCTGACACCTACTCAAGCGACCATTTCCTGTGTGCTATCCATTTGCTGACTCCTACCCCACCTCCGTGCACATCGAATTGGCGGCTCACTAAGGCTGACTGGAGACTTTACTCCTCCCTGGCGACCTTAAACGAACACGATTTCCGCAGTTGTGATGACCAGGTGGAATTTCTTACAAACATTATCCTTACCGTCGCAGAACATTCCATTCCTCACACTTCCTCTTTACCATGCTGTGTCCCAGTCCATTGGTGGACTGAAACCTGCTGCGATGCAATTTGCATTCTTCGGAATAACCAAAATGGTAGCTGAACTTCATTCACTAGTTCTTTTAACAGTTTCACCCCCCCTCTTCCATCGTGTGCACCAACCTCCGACGGTTCTCTGGGAGCAAGATCCATTCCCCAATTTTCGGCCTGACAGTAGCAGACAATGTCATCGTGTACCCTATTGCTATCTCCAACACCTTGGGTCGCCATTTTGCAGAAATTTTGAGCTCCTCCCACTATCGTGCTGCCTGCCTCTATTGGAAATGAGCAGAGAAGACTCGAGCAATACCCTTCTCTTCTCAGAATCGTGAGTGTTACTGTGCTGCCTTTACTGTGAGGAAGCTAGATCACGCTCTCACTTCTTCTCAGTCCTCCGCCCTGGACCAGACACTGTTAACTTTCAAATGTTGCAGCACCTTTCTCTTGTGGGCAAGCACTTTTTGCTTAATACGTACAACCGGACCTGGGCAGAGGGCATGTTTTCCAGCCACTGTCATGAAGCCACTGTCATACCCATACCTAAGCCCGGTAAGGACAAACACCTTCCTTCTGGCTACCACCCACTTTGTTTACCCATGTCATGAATGGTTTTTTGTGGAAATCCCAGACTGGCTGTGTTTTTCAATTTGGAGAAAGCCTACGACATTTGTTGAAGGAGTAGTATTGTTTGTACTCTCTACACATGGGGCCAACTGCCCCATCTCCTTGAGGAATTTTTAAAAGACGAGTTTTCGAAGTAGTATGGGGTCTGCCTTCTGGACACCTTTATCCAGGAAAATGGTGTGCCTCAGGGTTCTGTCCTGAGTGTCGTCGTCTTTGCTGTCGCCATTTACCCTACAATGGCCTATCTCCTGCCGGGCATCTCCGGCTCTCTTTTTGTTGACAATTTTGCTATCTACTGCTGCTTTTCATGAACCTGTCTCATTGAGTGGTGTCTTCAGCAATGTCTCGATCGTCTTTACTCACAGAGCATCGACAGTGGCTTTCATTTTTCTACTGACAAAAACATTTGTATGAATTTCTGGCAGCACAGCTGGTTTCTCCCACCATTTTTACATCTTGGGCCTGTTGCTCTTCCATTCGTCATTGAAACTACAAAATTCCTGAGGCTCCTGCTTTATACAAAACTATCTTGGTCCTCCCACTTCATGCTCCCTGCAGCTTTTTCCGATGGGTGTGAACCCTTCACCATCTTGGCTTCGTGCGGCAGCCCATCTTCACCTTGGCCTTCATTCACTTTCTAAAGACACTGTACCAGGCTCGCTCTATTGCCTTCAGTTTCACGATCTATGCATGGAATTTCGCAATAGTATCTTTGTGTACACTGATGGCTCTTGGACTGACCGTGGTGTCGGGTGTGCCTTCAACGTCAACCAAAATTTTTTGGTACCGACTTCCGGCACATTGCTCAGTATTTACAGCAGAGCTCTTCACCCTGTATCAGATTATGGAGTACATCTGGCGACACACTCTTTTCAACTGTGTCACTGCTCAGACTCTCTCGGCACCCTTCAAAGCCTCTGTGCGCTGTAGACTGTCCATCCCTTAGTGCACCGGTTCCAGGAAAGCTTCCACTTGCTCACTTTTTATGGAGCCACTGTGATGTTTATGTGGGTTCCAGATCCTAGAGGTTGCTGACGCTGCTGCCAAAGCTGCATTCCTCATACTTCAGCCCAATAATTCTTGCATTCCCTCTGATGATCTCTTGTTGCTTTCTGTCAGGAGGTGGTGTCACTTTGGCATCGCCACTGGTCCTCCATTGATAGAAATAAGCTCTGGGTTATTAAGCCTCTCCCAGCGGCTCGGACAACCTCCTCTCAGTCCTCCTGCGGCGAGGAGGTCATTTTAACTAGGTTGCATATTGGGCACTGCCTTTTTAGCCATCGCCATTTGTTAAGTGGTGCTCCCCCTCTACTTTGTGCACATTGCACCCAACTTTTAACTGTCTGCTGTTTTCTGAGGGGATGCCCTTTTTTTTACCATTTATGTTCCCGTTTGGGTTTTCCATCTGAGTTATTGGCCGTTTTAGTGAACAATGCGTGGGCTGTCGACCGTGTTTTACTTTTTATCAGTCGTAGCAATATGGTGAAGGCCATTTAATTTTTAGTTCTGGGCCTCCATTTCCCTATTGCGTACTTCATAGACCTTCCTCCACGTCCCTGTTTGTAGCTGTCCTCTCTTCTGTCATTAAACGTTGACATGTAATCATTTTTAACTCCTCTCTTCATCTTTGTGTTTCACAGTTTTGGCATGGACACATATGACCCTAATTGTTTTTGCGCCCTAAAACAAAATGGGGGAGAAATACAAAGCCCTTACATTCTTTTGTCGACTTATGTCTTTACCTCCCCTTGAGACCTCAAAATTTGTCGGGGAAAAATCCTAAAACGTGTCTGTGGAATCAGAGAAATATCAGGGAATTTCACTTGGAGAAACTTTTGGCAACCCTGATTTTAGGTTTTTATATATGGAAATTATTTTTGCTTCTAGTATTGCAGTTCTGAATTGCTGAGTTCATTTTAAACTAACTCTTGTTATTAATCACAAATACCATTAGGGAATATAACTTCTATAGGCATGTAAGTGTGAGAATCCATGGGACCCTGAACAAGCTTTTTCAAGATGTAGAATAAATACTTTTTCCGCTTAGCTGAAATACCTCAGAAGATTATGCCATATGAGTAAACTGAGTGAAAGTGTGTTAGCAATCCTTTGTTCAGTTTGATACAGTAAGAGATTTCTAAGCACAAAACAGGCGGAACTGAGCTTCTCGGTTAACTGACTCACATGCTCGTCTCACACGTGAGTGGTATCTGCATACTCAGGAACTTAGAACACTGGAGCCTAATTGCCCATTTATCCCTACTTTTGATATTCGTATCTGTAAGTCACTTTTATTTCTTTAGAACTGCACAATACAAGTTTTTAGGCATTAAGCTGGTACCTGTGGATTAGTACAAGCCTGTTCTGTTATTCTCCTGGATGTTTCTGGTATGGATGAGTTTAGATCTTGTGTCAATAAGTTTGTGACACTGCAAAACATTAGAGTTTTTCCAAAGTCCTCCAGTGCCCCAAGTAAATCATTTTTGTGGACTTGGCAGCAAACACTGTGTGCCACACCATATTTAATGTTCTCCCTTTTTGAGTTTAATCTTATTCCTGTCTTATCATTTGTTAATGTGACCTTCCATTTTCTGTAGTTAAAGTACAACTCAATCCATGCAAGGGGAAGACTTTTAATGCCATACTATTTTAGCTTCCCCTCTCAGAATTTTTTAATCTAAACAGTCAAAGGCTTTGGCAAGATGACAGAGGGGATAATTTCCACTATTTAGTTCTTCTGGAATTGAATTTGTGAGATATTATGTTGGATTCTCAGTAGAGAAGCCTTTACAGAAGTCAAACTGTGTTGTTAAAAAGTTATTCTCTGAATGGTGGTTCACCATTCTAAGTGGATTTAGGTTGAAATACTATGCAGAGATGAAGAGGCTTACAAAGGCTGGAATAGGCTGGTGAGATGCACCAAAGCAGTAGTTGGATGAAGACCACAACAGCAGACTTCAACTCAGTTTATTGATGGAAATCCAGCTCTTGCCGAAATTAGCTCTCTCTCTCTCCTCTCTCTCTCTCTCTCTCTCTCTCTCTCTCTCTCTGACACACACACTCTTCCTTCTAGCTACCACTCCATCTCTCTTACCAGTGTGTTCTCAAGGTGATGGGACATATGATTCATGCCCGGATGATGTGGTGGCTCGAGTCTCACAATTTTTGATGAATGCACAGTGCGGCTTTCAACACGGCGTTCTACAGTTGACCATCTCATTACTTTGCCCACCCATGTCATGAATGGTTTTCTGCAGAAATCCCAGACTGTCATAGTATGAAGGCTTTCACGACCGGATGACATATCTTCTGGTAAACCTTCCGGGATGTAAGGTCGTGGTCCATGAAACTCTTCAGCTGCTAACGTTTCGTCCAGAGCTGCGCTGGACATCTTCAGAGGGGTGGTTCTCCTCCGGTGAGTCTTGCCGGCAAGACTCACCGGAGGAGAACCACCCCTCTGAAGATGTCCAGCGCAGCTCTGGACGAAATGTTAGGAGCTGAAGAGTTTCATGGACCACGACCTTACATCCCGGAAGGTTTACCAGAAGATATCCCAGACTGTCGCCTTGTTTTTCGATTTGGAGAAGGCCTACGACACCTGCTAGAGAGCTGGTACCCTCCATACTCTTCACATGTGAGGCTTCGATGGCCACCTACCCTGTTTCCTTCAGACATTTTTAAAAGACCGAGTTTTCGAGGTGCATGAAGGGTCTGCCTTGTCGGACACCTTTATCCAGGAAAATGGTGTGTCTGAGGGTTCCATACTGAGTGTCGTTCTCTTTGCTATCGCCATTAACCCTATAATGGCCTGTCTCCCACTGGGCATCTCCGGCTCCCTTTTTGTTGACGATTTTGCCATCTATTGCAGTTCTCTATGGACCTGTCTCACTGAGTGGCATCTTCAGCAATGTCTTGATTGTCTTTGCTCCTGGAGCATCGACAATGGCTTTCGCTTTTCCACTGACGAAACTGTCTGTATGAATCCCACGAATGCTGACTGCAAATTTGTATGTCAGTCTGGTTATTTGACCTGTTGTGCTGCCGTTCACGAACAGCATTCCAGGAGGTGTTTTCCTACAGGATAACACTTGCTCACATACTGCTGTTGTAAGCCAACATGCTATAGTGTGTCAACATATTGCCTCGGCTTCCTCGATAACCAGCTCTACCTCCAATCGAGCACATATTGGACATCATCTGATGACAGCTTCAACCCATCCACAAACATCATTAAATGTCCTTATATTGACCAACCAAGTGCAACAGGCATGGAACTCCATCCCACGGACTGACACATGACACCTGTACAACAGCGTACCAGCATTTACATTTACATTTGCAGTGGCTTATCTCACACTCACATTGATCTCTGATCTTGCAGCGTTCATCACTTTACATACATTGCCTCAACAAATATATTCCTGGAATTTCATTACTCTACATTAATTATTTTTTGGTGTTGCAAATTTTTCCGTCAGTGTACCTGGCCTTTCTTTAACCATCCCTGGTGCGAGGCAGAATTCTCTTCCCAGTAGCGAGAAAATGCCGTTATTCCAATTTTGAAATCAGATAAATTGCCTCTTCAAACGGACAGCTGTCGTCCAGATTATTTACTCAGTGTTCTGCAAGTTACTTGAACATATGGTTAGTCGAAGGCTGTATTGTGTCCTTGAATCCCCGGATCTTTTGGCTTTGATCCAGGGTGCTTTTCGCCAAGGCCGCTCTACTGTAGATAATTTAGTCCTGAAGTCTGCTATCTGAACAGCTTTTGCTCAGCATCAATTCCTTGTTGCAATTTTCATTGATTTGCGTATATATCTTATGATACCACATGGTGCCATAACGTCCTTGCCACCTTAAAGGATTGGGGCCTCCATGGCCCGCTCCTGATTTTTATCCAGAACTTTCTTCCATGTCGCACTTTTTGGGTACAGGTTGGTGCCTCCTGAAGCATCCCCCCCTGCAGGAGAAGGGGGTTGCACAAGGTTCTGTTTTGAGTGTTGCTCTCCTTTTTGTGGCTATCAATGATCTGGCGGCAGCTGCAGGACGTATGGTGTCCCCATCTTTGCACGCTGATGGTTTTTGCATTTATTTTTGTTCGTCCACGGGGGATATTGCTGGAGGCAGAATGCAGGGAGCAATACACCAAGCACAATCCTGGGCCATCACTCATAGCATCCATTTTTTGGCTGCCATGACCTACGTTATGCACTTCTGTCATTGTGTTTTTTGGGACCGGTCTTTGATGCCCAGTTGACATGGCTTCCCCATCTTTGTCAACTAAAGCAGACATATTGGTCGCACCTGAATGCTCTTCTATACCTCAGCGACACCGAACGCGGTGTGGTACATTCTACTTTGATATGGCTGTATGCAGCATTGGTGCAGTCCCACCTAGATTACAGGAATCTCTCATATGACTTTTTATCAGCTTCGACATTACGTATGGATTCGATACACTATTGTGGGGTAAGACTGGTAACAGGTGCCTTTGGACTAGGCAGAAGTTCCACTATTGTGGGTTCTGCACCACAAAAAATTGATGGCAGCTGCTCGCCCATAGTACCCTAACTGTCATCTCCTCTTTCCATATACGAGATCTACCTCCCATAACGGCAACACAGGTCTGGGGTTACGATCACCAAGTTCGAGTCTCGGTCCGGCACACAGTTTTAATCTGCCAGGAAGTTTCATATCAGTGCACATTATGCTGCAGAGTGAAAATCTCGTTCTAGAAAACTCTTTACCTGTAATTCTCTTTACATATTGGCTATTTTCTTCACATATGGGGGACATGATCTCATCTGAAAAGTGAAAGCAAGCCTGTAAAAGAAAAGGGGGGGGGGGGGGAGCAGTTCTCAATTCTTGAGCAGTGACCCTTTTTTTTTTTACCTTTGCAATTTGGGTGAGTTTGTGTTCAATCCTTGCACCCAATTTACTCTTTCATCTACTTACTTTTTTCTCGTCAAGCAGAACGATATTTATGCCCGTTGTTTAATACCTGTTTATATCACTTACAATGCTGGTATTTATGAATTTTTTAGCATTTGACTCCGGAAAGACCATTTTTCTTTGTAGTGAGGTCTTGCCAACAGCAAATTTTCTGGATGGAAAGTCGCTCAATCTGCTCATATACTTTAAAATTTAAAAGTAAATCTAGCAGTGCTAGAATGTATACAAAATACTGATATATCCATTTTCAAGTTGTTGTTTAAAGATTCACGACTTTTAAAACTTACGTAGATTACCTTTTTGATGATAGAACCTTACAAAAGAACATTGAGAAGGTCACATGATGAACAATTGAATGACTAAAGCAGTTTTATCAACCCTCATTCATTGACACATGTAATAAATTCATCGAGGCAGTGAGGTTCAGAGCTGTTGTAAATATTTCAGAAATTAAAAGTATATATTACCTAATGAATGTATTATTTTGGGGTGAAAGAACACAATAATTATTATTTTTGGAATGTAATAATTCACTATTGCTTCATTTTAATTCTAATAAGTTTCACACTGTAATGAAACATTGGTGAAACATTGTCTAAATGCCTCTCTCTCTCTCTCTCTCTCTCTCTCTCTCTCTCTCTCTCTCTCTCGTTTGTTATAACTTACCGCTGTTATTTTGTATTTGTATTGCAGTCATTACATTAAAATTGGCTATATTGATTCTGCAATTTATACTATTGTGTTATTGCTAAGAATTGATTTAAAGAATAAAAGTGTATATTTATTTGTAAGATATTGTAAATTTATACCACTGGAACTCTTTCAAAATATTTGATTGCGTAATACTGCCAATAAATACAATGACTTTCTTTCTTCTGTTTCATAGGATGCAGTTATAATTGTAATAGATGTTGGACACTTTGACTCCAAAAATGTTATACAGAAACGCAGTGATTTTTTACAAAAGGCAAAACTATGTGTTCGAAGAATTGTGGAGAGGAGGGTACGTGATGTATTTTAAGTAGGTTATAAAGAGTAACTATAACAAAAAAAACAATAAATTATTGATAAAATTATTTAACTGAATAGATAAAAAAAATCTACTCACGAATTTAGCAGAACACATACATAAAAGACTGTTGTAATTGGCAAGCCTTTGGAGTCAGTGGCTGCTTCTTCAGGCAGAAACGTTGAAGGGGAAGGAAGAAGAGTAAAGGAAAAGACCTGGGGAGGTCTAGGAAAAAGGGGTAGACTTTGGGAAAGTCACCCAGAACCGTGACCTGTATCGGACAAGGTTTGAAAACCTGAGAGCTTAAAGGTGGAAGACAGGGTAATAAGCAAGACAGAGATTACTACTACAGCCGTGCATGAGTTAATAAGAGTGAGAAGCTAAGTGCATTGTACGTAACAGCCATGGGAGGGGATGGTGAAAAATAGACGGGAAAGACAATGAAAGATGTAGAAAGCTAAAATGGAGTGAAGAAAAGCTGAGGCAGAAGAAATTAATGTAAATTAAGGTGAGGTGAGTGGCGAGAATCAATTACATGTTGTAGTGCTAGTTCCCACTTGCGGAGTTGTGAGAAACTGGTGACTGGAGAAAGAATCCAGATGGCGCGTCTGGTGAAACTGGCACCGAGGTCACGAATGTCATGCTGTAGAGTATGCTCTGCAACAGGATATTGCGGTTGCCAGTATATATCCTATGCCTATGCCCATTCATCCTAACTGATAATTTGGTGGTAGTCATGCCAATGTAGAAGGCTGAACAATGTTTACATAATGGCTGGTATATGATGTGCCATTTCTATTTTTCACCTCCCCCTCCCACATCTGTTACGAACAATGCACTTAGCTTGTCACTATTATTAACTTGTGCACAATGTTTTAGTAGTAATCTCTGTCTTGCATATTACCCGTCTTCCACCTTTAAGCTCTCAGGTTTTCAAATCTCGTCCGAAGCAGTCCCCAACAATCAGTCTTTCCCTCTCGTACCGTACAGTAAGTCTCCCGTGACCCGCAGTTCTGGGTGACTTTCCCGAAAGTCTAAGAAAAGACCTCTCCAGTCCTTTTCCTTCACCCTTCTTCCTTCCCCTTCAACCCTTGAGCCTGAAGGAGGAGTCACTGGCTCCAAAAGCTTGCCAATCACAACAGTCTTTTATGTGTGTGTTCTGCCGCTGCTTGGTGAGATAGATTTTTTATCTATCCAATTAAATAATTTTATAAGAAGTATCTGTGATGTTTTTATTGGTATACACTTTGTTATAAACAAAACATATTTTTACCAGTTAATATGTTTCCAGATATTTACCAGTGGAAAAGATGAAATTGGGTTGATTGTACTTGGTTCTGACAAGACACAGAATCCACTTGATTATCCAAATGTGAGTGTGGAATTTCCTCTTGCACTGCCGACATGGCAGATGATATCCTTTGTGGAGAAATCTTTACATGAAAGTGAAATAAAAACAGACTGGATAGATGGTGTTGTTGTTGGCATGCAAGTCTTGAAAGATGAACTAGAGTAAGTATCTAAAGCTGTCTGTTTCGCTACATTCTTGGAACATGTTACAGAATGTGTGTTACACAAATCACAGTGACGTAGTTGTGACTTTATAAACTTGAATCAATCTGTTTTTGTAATGAAAAAGAAACAGAAGGCACAATACCTGCAGAATTAGGAAAATTTTGTGTGTGATTTTACTATATGAATGTTTTTTACAGTTTTCTGTTCAGCTCAATAATTAAGGAGGTATTGATACAAGGCTTTGGCAAAAGTTCATCTGTCACCTACAATTCCAGCCCTGTCACTGGCATTCCCTACCCCACAATATGACTGGGCCACCATGAAAGCAGCCACAACATTGTCAACTTCACTGAAACCACAGCATAGCAATTTACTTGAGTATGGCTGTTGTTGTGGTCTTCAATTTGGTTTAAGCACTATGTCAATACCTTCTCTTCATAGCACTCAGAAGTCGCGATCTGCGACTGTTTTTACAAATGGCAAGAAAACTTTTCCTCTAGTTGCTTGTTTTTCAGTGAAAGATGCAAATATTTGAGAATTGCGCTCTTCTGCAAAGTATTAAGATTCCCAGATTCTTCCAACATGGTCCACCAATGTCTTACATACTACTCTTCTTCTATGTATTGTTTCCAGCATTTGGAGCTGAAACATTAGGCACCAAAATATACCTTATAACCACAATCTAATGAACATATAATCAAAATAACCAAAGATGTAATGTTGCACTCTCAGGTGGGACTGATATTGAATGCGAAGCCAAAGTGGAAATTAAACATTCATCTCAGTTTTTGGTATTGAAATTATTCACAGTGCCATAGGGAGAACTGAGTTTCTGTGTTTTATAGAGCCAAAGTCAACAAGGAAACTGCACACTTCAAAAAAAGTTTTGCATCACCCCAGTTCCCAGAACCCTTGAAGATAGACTGACTGTGGATATTGTATTGCAGACACAGTACCTTTGACCGTTCAGAGATGTCACTAAACCCATCGAAAGATGCAAACAACCATGCATGAACAGCGCCTATTAGACAGAGGGGGTCCGACAGCCGATCAGTTCTAGCCATTCCACCAAGAATGTGGTACACGGCTTGATTGTCTGGAGTTCAACCGTGCCTACATGGTCAATACCGCGGTTCGATTGCATCCGGACTGTTACCTTGTGCCAGGAAGGGCTCTCAACAAGGGAAGTGTCCAGGCATCTCGGAGTGAACCAAAGCGATGTTGTTCAGACATGGAGGAGATACAGAGAGACAGGAACTGTCGATGACATGCCTCGCTCAGGCTGTCCGAAGGCTGCTATTGCAGTGGATGACCGGTGCTCACCCCAGATGAGTGTCATATATGCCTTCAACTATACAATTGTTGGAAGTGTGTTTGGAGGTAACCCCTGTCAGGCTGAACACCTTAGACGGACAGTCCAGCAAGTGCATCAAGGTGGAGGTTCCCTGCTGTTTTGGGGTGGCATTATGTGGGGCCGACATACGCCATTGGTGGCCACGGAAGGCGCCGTAATGACTGTACGATAGGCGAATGCCATCCTCTGACTGATAGTGCAACCGTATCGGCAGCATATTGGTGAGGCATTCATCTTCATGGACGGCATTTCACGCCCCCATCATGCGCATCTTGTCAATGACTTCTTCTCCAGACATGAACCCTATCAAACTTGCCTGGGATAGATTGAAAAGGACTGTTTACAGACGACGTGACCCGCCGACCATTCTGAGGGATCTACGCGAATCTCCGTTGAGGAGTGGGACAGTCTGGGCCGACAGTGCCTTGATGAACTTGTGGACGGTATGCCATGACAAATACAGGCCTGCCTCAATGCAAGAGGACGTGCTACAGGGTATTGGAGGGTGTGTATGGCAATGTGGACCACCACCTCTGAGAGTCTTGCTGTATGGTGGTACAACATGCAATGTGTGGTTTTCATGAGGAATAGAAAGGGCAGAAATGATGTTTATGTTGATCCCTATTCCAATTTTCTGCTCAGGTTCCGGAACTCTCGGAACCAAGGTGATGCAAAACTTTTTTTGATGTGTGTATTTATTATAAAAGTTGAACCCAATCTCCCCGATTTTAGAGCTTGTTCGTGAAGTTTTTTTTTAGTATTTTGCTATGAGGGACGCACTGCCTCCAGTGGCTTATTACAGGGTAAATCCATTGCATTTGATTTGTAACCCCCATATATCTCCATATCTGCATTGCACTGAAGATACCTGCAGAACAGTGCAAACATTGATGGTATGCTCTTTGTATCTTGTTTTGAAACAAACCTGTTCCATTCACTCAAGGTGCTTGCTGTTGACAACAATAGCCCCAGTTTACACTTCATCCTCAAGTTAGCTTTGAGTCCTACTTCGTTTTGCCTCAGGTTTGTTTTTCTGGTAGTGTTAGTTGTAGATGATACACAACAATGTTGCATCTTCAGTCCAAAGACTGGTTTGAGGCACCTCCCATGCTACTTTACTTTCTGTAAGGTTCTTCATCTCTGTTTAACTACTGCAACATATATACTATTAAAGCATCATACCGTATTCATCTCTTGGTCTCTTTCTACAGTTTTTACCCACCACACTTCCCTCCAGTACTACATTGAATTCATTGATGCCTCAAAATGTGTCCAGTCAACCAATCCTTTCTTTAGGTCAAGTTGTTTGACAAAAAATTTATTTCTTCCCCAGCTCTATTCTGTACCTTCTCATTAGTTATGTGATACAACAATATGGATAGCTTTACTAGTGAATAGTTGATCATTATGCACTCAGTGTATGGCATTTTTGAATGAAATGGAAGAACGACACCACAGTGCTATTATAGCTGATCCTGCTGCAACACCAACCACCTCACAGTACTTTTGCATCTTGCAGTTGTTGTATTACTCTGTGTACAGCCCTGTAATTGTATGTAGTCACACTGTGGACCCCAAGTATTTAATAATTAATATTGCAGTTCTGTCATGCAGAGACTGTACATTCAGCACTCGTTTGTTCCAGCCAGATACACATACCTCAGCACGACGTCTCACCTAAGAGTTGTCATGTGCATTTTTCCAGTATTTCAGCAGATATTTGCAATTTTGTTTTTGCAAAGCTTAGATGCCCAGAGAAATACTGCTCACACATGTTTCATGTGATACCCAGTTTCAACCGAAAGTATCTGTTTCTTCCCTAAGACAAACAAAATGATTCATAAAGCAGAATTTTCCTGACCGTTTGGTAGAGCTGCTCGAAGTTAGTCTAGTTCGATATTGAGTATAGCGATATGTATTAACGTGGACAGAAAAATATGAAGAGTAACCAGTACTCCAGCAGCGACCGAGTAGCACTGCTGTGTGGCAATAGCAGACAACGCGGGACAGGGCAGCACGTGAGTTGCTGCTAGTGCTGGTTGTTCTTTGGAAAACAAACCGATGCTTTCCATTGACACTGGGAGTTGCATGAAAGATGTTATGAGCATTGTATCAGCCAACTCCAGCTTCAAGTTATGAAACAAAATTGCAGTTATCTGCCAAAGCACCAAAGAAAATGTGCCTGATGACTCTTGAGGTATCTCCACACAATGCCTTTTTCCTCATGCTTAGTTGCAGATGTATGGTGACAAAAATGCATTTTGTGAAAGAAACGCACACATGCATGCACGGGCGGTCTTGTGTTGACATGTTGCCTCGTTGTATGAGCAGTTTACTGTAGATCCTCTTCTTTGCTTGGGAGTTTGTGCTGCGTTTATTGCAATGAAAAGGTGACAGAAAAAGAAAACGTGGAGACTTCTATGGATAATGAAGTAACAGAGGCACAAGAAAGACAAAGTGATGACAACTTCTTGGCTGCAAATTTCAGTAGATTACATTGAGATTTTAGATTTTGTGCTTGGGAAACAGCAGCAGTAAGGCCAGCAATAACATTATGTTTGCTGGCAACTGGCAACAAATATATCAGTTTGAACTATTTATTTCCCATTTCAAAAGGAAGTGTTTCAATTACTATTCCTTAAACAAGAAATCTCTAAGGGGGGAGTTTCTTGATTGATAAGTGAAAGTTATTTAACTTTCAGCGTGTCATTTGTATTTTATCTTGTAAAAAAAGGTGTTTGCACAATTTTAATCGTAAAAGATTGTATGTAGATTACCATACTTAGATTTGACAAATTCGGGAATGTCAGACTCTGGAATGCACTAGAACAGAGGTTGTCTTCTCCAATTTTGTATTTTTTTGCAACATTGATGTCCTACATTTCAATTTCTAATGCTTTGTTGAGGAGCTACACATGCTTCGTCATTTCTTTTGTTCAGATGTCAGAATCTTCAGTTTTGTGCTATTAAGTCACCATAGCACGAATGTTCGTCTACTGTTTTCAGATACACTTTTCATAAATTTGTGGTCTTATTCTTCTCTGTTTTCCTACTTTGAGACTTATGGTACTGCATTATTTACAGCAATATGGTTGTAGACTTTTTATCAAATAATGGAAAATCTAGGATGAAATGGAACAACACCTTCAACCTATTACCCGGAACCTACCCTCCTATATAAAAGATACCAACCATTTCCTCCCCCGACTCTCCACAGTTCCTGTCCCTTTACCACACGGTTCCTTGCTTATCACTGTTGATGCCACCTCCCTTTACATTAAAATCCCTAATGCCCATGGCATTACCACTATTGAACACTACCTTCCCAAGGCCCCACAGATTCCAAAGCAACCTCCTTCCTAAACACCATTACCAACTATATCCTCAACCACAATTACTTCTCCTTTGAAGGTATTACTTACAAACAAATTTGAGGTACGACTATGGGCACCCACATGACACCGTCCAGTGCCAACTTATTCATGGGCCACCTAGTAGAGGAATCCTTCCCAAACACCCAGAACCCTAACCCCCTCGCCTGGTTCAGATCCCTTGATGACATCTTTTTGATTTGGATTGAGGATGAGGATACCTTATCCACTGGACTGGAGCAACTGAATTACATTCTCTGCCAGGGTTTCGACTACCTCTCATTGTGTCCTGAAGTGAGAAATGCCGTGGCCACTATCCTTTCCGCCTCTCTCAAAGTGGTATTCCGTCGTCCACCATACCTGCACAATATACTCATCCATCCCTACACAACCCCTGCTCCCCTCCGGCTACCTCATTGCTCATCCCCCTGTAATAGACCTAGATGCAAGACCTGTCCTGCACATCCTCCCACCACCACCTATTCCAGTCTACAATATATACAAACATCACCTATCCCATCAAAGGCAGGGCTACCTGTAAAACCAGTCATGTGGTCTACAAGCTAAGCTGCAACCACTGTGCTGCATTCTATGCAGGCATGACAACCAACAAACTGTCTGTCCACATAAATGGCCACCGACAAACTGAGGCCAAGAAACAAGTGGACCACCCTCTTGCTGAAAATACTGCCAAACACGACATCCTTCATTTCAATGATTGCTTCACAGCCTGTACCATGTTGATCCTTCCCACCAACACCAGCTTTTCTGAATTGTGCAAGTGGGAACTTACCCTGCAATATACCCTATGTTCCCTTAACCCTCATGGCCTCAACCTTCGTTAGTCATTGTCCTCGCCCATCCAGCGTCTGCACCGTTCCCGTTCCAGCACTACACAGCCCTCATTCCTCCATCACACCTAGTCTTTTTACCTCTCTCATTTTCCGCTATCCCCACCCCCCCTTCCCACCTCTTCGCTGCCCTCCATCTAACTTCCCGACTGCACATAGCTGCCGTATTCTCTTTCCACCTCGTCCCTGCGCGCTCCCCAACAGCATGTCACTGTCCACCACACCAACTCTACTATCCCTACCCCTCCCCACCCCAGCCTCCTGTTTACGCTCAACCAGTCACCATTCTCATCATGAACTGGTGCTACTGCTCACAGTGTGCGTGTGGCCTCAGTTACCTAAGACTGCAGTCGTGTGTGTGAGTTGTGTTTGCGTGTGTGTGTATGTGTGTGTTTTTCGTTTAATTTTGACGGAGACTTGACTGGCCAGAAGCTATATTTGTGACAGTCTTTTTGTTGTGCTTATCTGCAACTCAGCATCTTCGCTATATTGTAGACATTTTATCTAATACTTGATGCTCAGGACACCACTTCTCAGATTTTTTATTGAAATAATATTTTGAAGTGGAATGCCATGACATCTTTGTGTGTAATAAACTATAAATTCCAGTGTATTTTCTGTGGCGTTAACAGACATTACTGCACATTAATTGCTTTACAGCAAAACCTCAACACACTACACAACAAAAAACACATAAGCCCATTACCTATCATTTGCTAAACAGTGCAAGAGATTCCCACTGAAGCCGGCAAGCAATGCACTTGTATGCACAGCCTCCATTTTGAGTAAATTATGCATGCACAAATGCACATATGTAGTTATGCTGTTGGAAATGTAAGTGCACGCACAAAGGTGAACATAAAAAAAGCATTGTGTGGAAGCACCTTCAGGAGAGAAACGAAGTATATACAGGGTGTTACAAAAAGGTACGACCAAACTTTCAGGAATCAGTCCTCGCACACAAATAAAGAAAAGATGTTATGTGGACATGTGTCCAGAAACGCTTAATTTCCATGTTAGAGCTCATTTTAGTTTCGTCTTGATTGGGCCCCATGTTCTTCCACCTACGCTCAATGGAGCACGTTATTATGATTTCATACGAGATGCTGCTAGAACATGTGCCTTTACAAGTACGACACAACATGTGGTTCATGCACGATGGAGCTCCTGCACATTTCAGTCAAAGTGTTCGTACGCTTCTCAACAACAGATTCGGTGCCAGTGGATTGGTAGAGGCGGACCAATTCCATGGCCTCCATGCTCTCCTGACCTCAACCCTCTTGACTTTCATTTATGGGGGCATTTGAAAGCTCCTTGTCTACGCAATCCCGGTACCAAATGTAGAGACTCTTCGTGCTTGTATTGTGGACGGCTGTGATACAATACGCCATTCTCCAGGGCTGCATCAGCGCATCAGGGATTCCGTGCGACGGAGGGTGGATGCATGTATCCTCGCTAACGGAGGACATTTTGAACATTTCCTGTAACAAAGTGTTTGAAGTCACGCTGGTACGTTCTGTTGCTGTGTGTTTCCATTCCATGATTAATGTGGTTTGAAGAGAAGTAATAAAATGAGCTCTAACATGGAAAGTAAGCATTTCCGGACACATGTCCACATAACATATTTTCTTTCTTTGTGTGTGAGTTTGAAAGTTTGAAAGTTTGGCCGTACCTTTTTGTAACACCCTGTATATGCTGAATTGACACACCAAAGTCGAAGGCCGGTACAGAGCTATAGTAAGATGCCACATAGACCAGCATAATTTGAATAACCGATCAGGAAGCATGGGAGAGAGACCGTTGATTACCTCCTGTGTCCACCTACAGAGAGGCACTTCTGAAACTTGCTCACCTGCATGCTAGATCTCCTACAGGGCAGATGGCTTAGGCCATCAACCCCTGCTCTAATGTTTTACATTCCCTATAGTGCAGATATCTGTATGCCATCTGTCTCTGCTTCAGTCTCTATTATTCCCCATCGCCACGAAATGAAATGTGACTTTTCTTTTTAACATCTGTTAAGTTCCACACATTTGCCTTGTTGCTCATGTGTCTGGCACGTGGAACATTTATCCTGAAGGATAGTTTGTAACCCATATTTGCAATAATAATCAGACATTTTCTTGGATTTTATGACTTTCTTTCACTCTGACAACTCACTGAGCCAGACTGTCCACATCATACTAGAGCCATCCTGTACATTTACGTATTGTGTTGCACATTTTGGCGATTGAATATTACAGGTGGTTTCACTGTTGTGAAATTATTTTCACAGGAATAGGGGTAATTGAGGTAACAAACAGAATAAAGCAATCACATTGTTGCTCTGTATCATTCCACTGGAGACCACGGGTCCCTTGCACTGAAATGCCCAGAAAATATTATTTTTCAAAATACAGGTTGATTTTTGCAAAGACAAAAACAGCAACCAACCACTGTTAACAATGATATTTATTCACACAAATAGCTCTGATACTGGTTTAGAACCAAGAGGTCCATCTTCAGATGACTGTGTTGTGACTCGCCGATCATTCAAAGCGCCGCCGCGCAATTACGCGCGTCCTCTAGGTGCGGCGCTGTCTGCCAGCCATGCAGCAGCCGCGCCACCTAAGCGGCCAGCGAGCAGCGGCCACGAGGCTGGGACTTTGTGCTCATTCGAATGCTAACGTGTACACATGTCTTGCTTGTCAACTTACTCTGTGACTTATATGTGTTGTGTCGTTGGGAAATATATTTGTTAAATTTGACGTTATAACAATTGGCGACGAGGTAGTGGATTTTTCCTTTTCACCGTTGACCCACAGGGTTCAATGGCTACTGTCGAGCAACTATTGCAAAATCTCCTTGAACAGCAAACACTTCTACCAGCGGAGATTTGCGATTTTGTCACGGCGTCAAATGCGGGGTGTTTCTTGTCGTTGGCTGTACCTCCTTTTCCTCCTTACGACGAGACGGCGGAAGACTGGTCTGATTATAAAAAACGTCTTCGACAGCACTACTTGGCATTTCATGTCACGGACGAACAACCATGTAAGTCTCTGTTCCTTTCCTGGATTTCACCTCAAATGTATCGGTTGTTGTTGCAGTTGGCTCCTTTGAAGGATCCTGCATCTTTGTCCTTTGCTGAAATGTGCTCACTTCTGTCTGTATATTTTCAAAAGCAAATGCATGTGGTAGCCTCTCGTGTTGCCTTTTATCGTTGTCAACAACAGCCACATCAATCCTATCGCGCTTGGGCTGCTGAACTTCACGGCCTCAGTCGAAAGTGTCAATTTGTTACTGACGTTCACAAAGAATCTTATGCCGATTCCATGGTACGGGATGCTATTATCCGGTCGGCGCCCAACAAAGAAGTTCGGCAACATGCCCTTCAGTTGGCGAATCCGACTCTAGATGAAGTTCTCTCCATTGCACAGTCTTTTGATATTTCTCGCACCGCTGGGGTGCAAATAGAGGCCTGGGGGGTGATGTTGGGGAAATACAACCTCTGTGCTCCGTTAACGACGCGGGCAGCACGTCCCCGCTGGCCGACGTGGCCGCAGTGCGCTCCCATGCGCGGCCTCGGCCTAGCCGTAAACAACCCGCTAAGAAACTGTAGCAAAACCCCCGGCAACTTCCTTCATGTCCACGGTGTTTTACGAAACATTCACGCGAGGATTGTCCCCAACGTTGGGCTGTGTGTCACAATTGCAAAACGAAAGGTCATGTGTCTTCCGTTTGCAAATCCGACCGCATACATGATGTTCATGAACATGATGCTGATTCTGATTCTGTGTTGTCTGTCAATTGCGCTTCTTCCCTTTCAGGGAAGTTATTCCTCACTGTCCAAATCCTTGGTCGAGATGTTCGCATGCAAGTGGATACCGGTTCTGCTGCCACTATAATTAATTCTCAGACGTATCTTCAGTTGGGTTCTCCACTCCTGTCACCTGTCACTCGGCAATTACGGGCGTACAATAAACAGAAGATTTCTCTCTTGGGACAGTTTAATGTGGAGGTATCTAACAAATCCGTCGTTCGCAGTGTTCCCGTATTTGTGGTCGACCAGAGCAATGCAGAAAATCTTTTTGGTTTCGATGCCTTTCGCGTTTTTGGGTTCTCCATAGATGACTCTGTCAATATTGTCTCTGATGCTATTCCTTATGCTCAACTGGATTCCTTGTCGACGACAATTTCGTCCCTTTTTTCTCCTGGGTTATGCCGTGCAAACGGCTTTGAAGCTCATATCACGCTCAAACCCACTGCTCGGCCTAAGTTTTTTCAGGCTCGGCCCATTCCTGTGGCCGTTCGGGATCGGGTAAAACGGGAGCTGGATCGGCTCACTACTTCAGGGGTCTTGCTTCCTGTCACTTCCAGTGAGTGGTCCTCTCCTGTCGTTGTCGTTGCTAAGCCAAATGGTGATATTCGTCTCTGTGGCGATTTCAAAGCCACTGTAAATGCTCAATGCCTCATCGACACTTACCCTATGCACCGTCCTGAAGAACTGTTCACTAAACTTGCTGGAGGCCAGTATTTTTCTAAAATTGACCTGTCAGAAGCTTATCATCAACTTCCTCTCGACGCTGCTTCCCGGCAGTTTCTGGTCCTTAACACGCCTTTCGACCTCTGTCAATACCAACGATTGCCATTCGGGGTTGCTAGCGCCCCTGGTCTCTTTCAGCGATTCTTGGAACAATTATTGCTCCCTGTCCCTGGGTGTATCAATTACATGGATGACATTGTTGTCACTGGCTCCACCACTGAAGAAAATCTTTAAAATCTCCACACACTTTTTCATGTCTTACAGACTGCCGGTCTTAAGTGTAATCTTCAGAAATCATAATTTTTTCAGGCGTCTATCACGTACTTGGAGTTTCAACTCTCTCGGGAGGGTATTCGTTCGTTTCAGCAAACTGTCGCTGCAATTGAGGCCCTTCCTCGCCCTACACTGTTAAGGAACTGCAGGCCTTCTTGGGGAAAATAGCATACTATCACAAGTTTTTACCGTCTGTGGCTTCGGTGGCTCAGCCGTTGCATTGCCTGTTGCATAAAAACGTGCCTTTTCACTGGTCCACGTCATGTGATACGGCTTTCCAGAAATTGAAAACTATGCTGAAACAGGCCCCGTGCCTGGCTACTTATCGACCTGGCCAACATCTTGTTCTTGCCACATACACCTCTCAATACGGGGTCGGTGCAGTCTTTGCGCACCATTTTTTCTGACGGTTCGGAACAACCCATTGCTTATGCCTCCAAAACGCTCACGGATGCCCAACAAAAGTGTTCTCAAATTGAAAAAGAAGCTTTGGCCATAATTTATGCTCTTCATAAGTTTGGTGTTTTTCTCTATGGCTCAAAATTTCATCTTGTTACGGATCACAAACCACTTGTTTCCTTGTTTCATCCATCAACGTCACTTCCCGACAAGGCTGCACACTGCCTCCAGCGTTGGGCTCTTTACTTGCCTCGCTCCAATTATGAGATTCATTTCGGGCCAACGGAAATGCTGATGCTGATGCTCAGTCTCGCCTTCCCATGGGTCCTGATCAGGCATTCGATAGGGACGAACTTTTGTGTTTCCACCTGGATGTTGCCGAGCAGCGGGTTGTGGACAGGTTCCCCATCACTGGGGACAGGCTGGCGGCTGCTACGAGTTCTGACCCTACCCTCTCCCGGGTTTTACGCTGTATTCAGAAGGGTTGGCCAGACCGCCCGTCCACTAAGACTTCTGATCCGTTGCGGAACTATTACGCTTTGTCCTACCGCCTCACGGCTAGGGATGATGTTATCCTCCTCTCTACTGACAATGCTTCACTGCGTGTCGTGGTACCTGCGTCTTTGCGTGCTTCGGTCTTGCGCCTCCTTCACCAAGGGCACTGGGGCGTGTCTCGCACAAAATCTCTGGCGCGCCGTCATGTGTACTGGCCTGGTATCGACTCTGAAATAGCACACATGGTCGCTGCCTGCAGCCCTTGAGCGTCACAGGCCGCTGCCCCGAAGTCATCTTTGTCACCGTGGCCTTCGCCTGAGAAGTCTTGGGAGCGCATTCATGCTGACTTTGTGGGACCTTTTTTAGGTACTTATTGGCTCCTCGTAATTGACGCCTACTCTAACTTTCCTTTCATTGTCCGTTGCACGTCGCCTACCACCGCGGCAACCACCAGTGCTCTCGCCCGCATTTTTTCTTTGAAAGGCCTCCTCTCTACTCTTGTTACTGATAATGGTCCGCAATTTGCCTCTTCCGAATTTGCGGATTTTTGTGCTCGTCACAGCGTTATGCATGTCACGGCCCTGCCGTTCCATCCACAATCCAACGGTGAGGCTGAACGACTGGTCCGCACGTTTAAGGTTCAGATGCGGAAACTTCTGACTTCTTCTACTGCTGATGATGCGCTTCTCCAGTTTCTGGCGTCTTATTGTTTCACCCCCATGGGCGACCACAGCCCGGCTGAGCTCTTACATGGCCGACAGCCCGGCACGCTGCTTCATCTTCTGCGGCCTTCCACCTCACGGCCGCGGGGGCCTTCACTTGGCTGGTTCACCGCCAACGACCTCGTCTGGGTACAGAAATATGGCAGGTGGCAAAAATGGAGTCCGGGCCGCATCTTACAACACCGTGGCAGACGCCTGTATGAAATCCAGACAGACATGGGTGTTGCAGTGCGTCATTCGGACCAGCTTTGGCCTCGTGTGCCGGCAACGCCTGTTCCGAATGCCGCTACACCACCTTCGGCACTACCTGACGCTCGGGATCTTGGCATCTCTCAATACTCACAACGCAGCCCTCTCACCGTCATCGCGATGCCAGCACAAGAACGGACGTCACCAGGAGACGTGCCCATGCAGAAACCGGATGACCAACCTTTGTCAGAGCAAATCTACTCGCCTCCTCCTCCAACGGACGCCGACACATCGCCCATGTCGCCTATCATATCAACTGGACTTGCTGCAAAGGGCAGATTGGTGCATGGGGCCCCAGCAGATTCGACCCCTACGTCTCCTGTCATCTCGACCCGTTATCATCGAGGACACTTCCGTCCGTATGGGAAGCCTCCTCCTCGAGACTTTACGGCGAGTCAAACAATGCCTATGGATGTTAGCCATCTCCAGGACACCTCCATCAAGACCAGTGCAACAATTTCAAAGGGGGGAAAGTGTTGTGACTCGCAGATCATTCAAAGCGCCGCCGCGCAATTACGCGCGTCCTCTAGGTGCGGCGCTGTCTGCCAGCCATGCAGCAGCTGCGCCACCTAAGCGGCCAGCCGAGCAGTGGCCGCTAGACTGGGACTCAGTGCTCATTCGAATGCTAACGTGTACACATGTCTTGCTTGTCAACTTACTCTGTGACTTATATGTGTTGTGTCGTTCGGAAATATATTTGTTAAATTTGACATTATAACAGGCTGTTTACATTGAGATGCACATTTGTGGATGTTTACATCAGCTTTTGGCTCTTTTTCCTCATTGTAGTGAGAATTTCTTGGGGTGGTGGCGCCCTACAGCAGATAACGGTGTCACAAGTGGCCTATTTTATTGTAACTCTTGCTAATACTTGTGGAACACAATGTAATTGTTCAGTTGTTATGAGCTACAGTTACAGTCAAACGGGCCATTTTTCTCATCATTTTTAGCTGCGGGTTCCACCATCCCAAGGAATTTTCACCACAAAGGTGAATAAAGAGCAAAAAGCTAATGTAAACACCAGCAAATATGCACCTAAATATAAACAGCAGTCTGAGAATGACCAATCAGTCCAAAACTGGTACAGAACTACTTTTATTGCTGAACAGTTCAAAGAATACTTGAGCCTCATTTCAAGTAGGTACCCCACTCATACAGTTATAGTTCTGTGGTGACTTCAATCTACCCTCGATATGCGGAAAAATTATATGTTTAAAGCCGGCGGCAGGCATAAAAGGTCACCCGAAATTGTACTGAATGCTTTCTCAGAACATTATTGTGAACAATTGGTTCATGAGCCCACTCGAAGTGTAAATGGTTGCAAAAGCACACTTGATCTCTTAACAACAATTATCCTGGAGTAATAGGGAGTATCATGACGTATACAGGGATTAGCGACCACAAGGCAGTTGCTGCTAGACTGAATACCGTAACCCCCACAACCATCAAAAAGAAACACAAAGTACATCTGTTTAAAAAAAGTCAATAAAAATGCTCTTAACACCTTCCGATCTGATCATTAATATAGAAAACATGTGGAATAATTTCAAAGAGATAGTATCGACAGCAATTGAGAGATATGTACCACATAAATTAATAAGTTATGGTACTGATCACCCAAGGTACACAAAACGGGTCGGATCGCTGTTGCAGAAGCAATGAAAAAAACATGCCAAATTTAAAAGAACACAAAATCCCCCAGACTGGTAAAGTTTTGCAGAGTTCGAGATATAGCACATACTTCCACAACGAAACTCTGCCTCGAAAGCTGCCAGAAAACCCAAAGAGATTCTGGTCATACATAAAGCACACCAGTGACAAGATGCAATCAATACCTTCACTGCATGATAAAAACAGTCTTCCAAAACTCCTTCACCAAGGAAGACAAAGTAAATATCCCTGAATTCCAATCATGAACAACAGCCAAGATGAGAAACATAGAAGTAGATATCCTCGGTGTAACAGCATAAATCACTTAATAAAGGCAAGGCCTCTGGTCCAGGTTGTATACCAGTCTGGTTTCTTTCAGAGCATGCGCATACAATAACTCCATATTGAGCAATTATATACAACTGTTCGCTCATAGAAAGTTCCATACCTTAAGACTGGAAAATTGCTCAAGTCACAGCAATACCCGAAAAGGGAAGTAGGAGTAATCTGCTGAATTACAGGCCTATATCACTAACGTTGATTTGCAGTAGGGTTTTGGAACATATATTGTATTAGGACATTATCAATTACCTCAAGGGGGGGGGGGGGGGGGGGAAGATTTATTGGCACATAGCATGGATTCAGAAAACATCATTCTTGTGAAACGCAACTAGCTCTTTATACTCATGAAGTAATGAATGCTATTGACAGGGGATGTCAAATTGATTCCATATTTTTAGATTTCCAGAAAGCTTTCGACACTGTTCCTCACAAGTGTCTTCTAACCAAACTGTGTGTCTATGGAATATCGCCTCAGTTGTGCTACTGGATTCATGATTTCCTGTCAGAAACGTCACAGTTCATAGTAATAGACAGAAAGTCATCGAGTAAAACAGAAGTAATATCCAGCATTCCCCCAAGGAAGTGTTACAGGCCCTCTATTGTTCCTGATCTATATTAATGACATAGGAGACAATCTGAGTAGGCCTATTAGATTGTTTGCAGGTGATACTGTCATTTACCGTCCTGTAAAGTCGTCATATGTCCAAAATGAATTGCAAAATGATTTACATAAGATATTTGTATGGTGCGAGAAGTGTCAATTGACCCTGAATAAAGAAAAGTGTGAAGCTATTCACACGAGTACTAAAAGAAATTCGCTAAAGTTCAATTATGTGATAAGTCACTCAAATCTTAAGGCTGTGAATTCAACTAAATACTTAGGATTACAAATAACCTAACTTGGAACGATCACATAGATAATGTTGTGGTTAGAGCAAAGACTGCAATTCATTGGCAGAACATTTAGAAGGTGCAACAGTTCTACTAAAGAGATTGCTTACACCATGCTTGTCCACCCTATTCTGGAGTATTCAAAGAAGTGCAGCTTGTTTTGTACTATCACAAAATAGGGGAGATAGTGCCACAGACATGATACATGAATTGGAGTGGCAATCATTAAAACAAAGGAATTTTTCATTGCAAAGGGATCCTCTCATGAAATTTCAATCACCAGGTTTCTCTTCCAATTGCGAAAACATTCTGTTGACACCCACCTATGTAGGGAGAAATGATCATCATGATAAAATAAGAGAAATCAGGGCGCATACAGAAAAATTTAAGCACTCATTTTTCCTGTGCGCTGTTCAAGAGGGGAACAGTAGAGAGACAGTTTGAAGGTGTTCATTGAACCCTCTGCCAGGCCCATTATTGTGAATAGCAGAGTAAGCACATAGATGTAGATGTAGATCTGTCAATAAAAAGCATTGTTAACCGTGGCTGGTTGCTGTTTTCTTCTGTGCAAGAATGACCTTGTAGCCTACTCAGAAAATATCACTGGACAACCTCCAAAAACTTGTGGATGGAGATTGGGTTTACCCTGTATGTCTAGTGATTTATATATTTTTTTGTAATTCACAGACTGCTAGAATTCAGCCATAATCATCATATCTTACATTTGGTTATTTTTCACAGATGTTTTTTCCTGCAGTACTGTTACTTTATTTAACTGTGTGATTAAAAATCCTCATTGACAAATGAACCACATTTCTGTCAACAGGGGTAAACAGTTCACGACAATTACATTGGTGTTGATTAGCGACTGTGCTGGTGATGTTGATGACCAACATGTTGATGGAATAATAAATGAGTTGAATTCCATGAAAGTTTCGTTTGTTGCCATGTAAGTATATTTCACCACTTTTTGTTAGAAAATTGTGTATTACGTAAGCACATTGGACAAAAAGTTCATCATGCCCAAAATTCATCAGACTAATTTAGTGTCAGTGTTACAGTGGAATTCAAAAGTTTTCCCTGTGTTCCTAGCCATTTCATCTACTGCGTATTTGTTGTCCACTACTTCATGTTTTTTAAAAGATACCTAGTAGTACTTTCTTCAACATACCAACTTGAAACGTGATATTTTTGGATTTTAACCCTTCTGAGACATCATGCTTATTAGAATTAGCATTAAGAACTTTTTCTTTTCTACAAGGATGGTATGATGCATTAACAAGAATACAAAATTAATTTTCTTGAAGCTGAGGAAGAACATGAAACAACTTCTTGAGCATATCGACGCTCATCTGTACTCCTCTTAGATTTAAAAGTCCACAAACAGCCTTTGATGAAACCTACTGTGGTCCCAATGTGTATGACAATCAGGTCTTTTCCTTTACCTGGGTGAGCCTTGTTTCTGCTAGATAACCCAGACAGAGATGCTGATTTTGGGGATTTATAGTGTTATCTACCCAAACACTACTTCGGGTATGTCGTGCACTCAGCCATGTCTTATCCAAATAGTACATAGTCCTTTCTTCATCTCTCAACATTTCAGTAGTTTGTAGATAACGCAGCCCCCGTAAAATGATATCATTGCTGTCTTTTAACATGCTATTGCATCCACACTGAACATATTTAAAATTAATTTATAAAAATTTATAAAATTAATTTATAAGATTTAGATCTCCAAAAATGCCCGAATCTGGATTTTCGTTCATGGCAGCAAACACCTGTCAGTTGTTAATAGCTCTTAAAAAAAAAAAAAAAAAAAAAAAAAAATCGTATACTTCCTTCGTAACACATTTCTGCTGTAGTCATCAACACTTTCTGGAAGCTTCTGTCATGGTTTTTCTTTCTCAGGAAATTTCAAAGAGAGTGTTTGGCCTCATACTTACCAATCATGCCATACACTGAAAATCAACCAACATCTGTAGATGCAGCTGTTTACAAAACAATATCAGTCATTGACAGCTCTGGAGACAGCAGCTCCTTCACTACACATTAAGAGCCATGTGTTCGTCTGAAATCATAATGGCTTCTTCTTTGATCGCTTCTTGGGTGGACTTAAAACTGACATGTTGACCTCACTTGCTGTATCCACATCTTTTAAGGTGAAGCGTACAATCAGATTGTTCACTCCTCAAAGGCAGTGCTGTGGTCACACGCCTCGATCTGTTTATGGGCCGCCTCTTGTTTCAGTGAACGTAGTTTATCATTGAGGATGACCTGAATTCACCATGAAAGAGAGTCCACAATTTTCTTCATGGATTCCATAACCAGCTGAAGTCACTCATTGAAGAGCCTGTAGAACTACCAAACAGCTATGCTTCACTTGCCGTTCCAAATGGTCCCAACAAGTAACACACTCTGCCCTGATTGTGTAAAAAATCAAACTCTCATGTATGAAATAGCTTCAAATGTCCAATTACTTTAAAAAAGACATGTTGTGAATATTATATGTGAAGCATGTAAAACATTTCTGACTGAAGAGGCAAAATCCTAATATATTGATTTTATTTAGTTTGGATTATTTGCCCATAAACTAATGAAATAGTTTCAGGAAGGTTTGAAATTATTTCTAAAATTTGTTGGAAGTTGATAAGTGCTCTCAATATCAAACTCTGGTATCCCGGCCCAAAGTGTTCTAGAGCCCGCCAGAACACATGGACCTAGACAACAACCGCTAAGTGGCACTTCTAATATTTGCGAGAACTACGAAGGAACAAAATAAGGGTGTGTTGTGCAGGAGTAGGTGTCAGTTTGAGGGATGGAGTTCCACATCTGTTGCACTTGGTTCGTCAATACAGGGACAGTTAATGCTTTTTTGGATGACGCTGGAGTTGTCATCTGATGGATGTCCCGTATGTGCTCTATTGGAGACAGATCTGATGATTGAGCAGGCCAAGGCAATATGTTGACGCTCTGTAGAGCGTGTCGGGTTAAAACAGCAATATGAGGGCAAGAGTTATCCTGCTTGAATACACCCCCAGGAATGTTATTCGTGAATGGCAGCACAATAGGTCAAATCACCACATTGATGCACAATTTTACAGTCGGGGTGCGTGGGATAGCCACGAGAGTGCTCCTGCTGTCGTATGTAATCACACCCAAGATCCTAACTGCAGTTGTAGGTGCAGTGTGCCTAGCAAGCAGACAGGTTGGATGCAGGCCCTCAACTGTCCTCTTTCTAACCAACACACGGCTATCACTGGCACCGAGGTGGAACCAGGTTTCATCAGCAAACATTACAGACCTCCATCCTGCCCTCTTCTTGACACCACAGAAGTCACAAATGGTGGTGGTGTGGGGTAAGTGCAATGCACGCTACATGATGTCTCGCTCAGAGCTGTCCTTGAAATAACCAATTTGTAACAGTTGCTTGTGTCACTGTGGTGCCAACTGCTGCTCAGATTTCTGCTGCAGATTCAGATGCGCCAGAGCCATACGCCGAACCCAACGGTCGTCCCTCTCGGTAGTGTCACGTGCTCGTCCGGAGCGCGGTCTTCTTGCAACCGTACATTCTCGTGACAGCCACTTCCAGCAATCGAGTACAGTGGCTTCATTCCCGCCAAATATTTCTGCAGTATCGCAGAACATACATCCAGATTCTCGTCACCTCTTACACAACCTCGTTCAAACTCAGTGAGGTGTTAATGATGGCAATTTTGCCACCTTAAAATCATTCTTGATTAACATCAACTCACCACATTCAGTCTAACACTCACAACTGTTATGGCATTTATTTAAAGCAAACCTGATTTGCATCCTCATAGGGGTGCTACTAGCACCACTCTTACAGGACTGGCACAAAGTTTGAACAGACATCCTCGTCCAGATATAGAAACACACCTACCAACTTTTGTTCATGTTGCACAATTCCTTCTTGGTGTTTCAATTTTTTTTCTCATCAGTATATAACTGGTGGATTGTTGAATAATGTATTTATATGCTTCAACCATTGTCAGTTATTTTGATGCGGGCCTTTAGTGTCTCATTTTCTTAATCTAATTCTATCCTTATCACCTGATGTAATTCAGTTACATTCTATTTTCATAGTTTTATTTTTGTATTCATCTTATGACCTCTTTTCTAGTCATAATCCACTCCATTCAACTGATATTCTGAGCACTGAACCATCTCTGACAGAATTACAATGTCATCGGAAAACTTTAAATTTTTTATTCCTTCTCCCTAAACTTTAATCCTCTTCTCCCTCTGGTTCTTTTACTGCTTGTTCATTGTACAGCATCGAATAACTTGAGGGAGAGGCTAAGACCCTACTCCTTTTCTTACAAGGAGACGGCACGACCGTGGGGTCGGGGATTTGTCCGAAATTTTGTGTGGTGAAAGAGGACCTCTAACACCTCACGTGGTTAAAGTATTAGGACGCACTACTCTGAAAATCCCGGGAAAAATCGATCCAAAGTTTCTTAGGTGCCATACGAGTATAAAATGTTTGTGAATTGCCGAGCCACCGTCTGTCCTAGATGTTTAGGGCTCGGACTATGATGCCAGAGATCTCGGGTTCGATTCCTCCTCTGGCACTTTTTTTCTTCTGTTTCATTTTCTTTTGTTATTCCACCAATTATTCAGAAAGTTTCCCAAACCTACATTATCTTTAACAAATTAGTTACATTATTGAATAAAAATTATTTTATTTATGTCCAACAACACAATTCATGGCAGTGGGTTTTCCATTTTTCATTGTAAAGTATATTAGGAAAAAACATTGGGTTTTTAATCAGAATAACAAAGTCCATTGGGAAACATTCAATTTTTATACATATAATAATTATAAACAAGAACTACAGTGGCAATTATCATGAAAACAAACAAAGCAATAATTTTTGCGACATCTTAAGCAACATATAGAAGCGGATTATTTACAATCACAGGGCATTTGCAATAAATCTGTACAAAAACATGCCCCATTAACATTTACGAAAATATTTTGACTTTCTGATAATTTTGAGGCAAACCAGGAATATTGAATCATGTCTTGGAATATTGGTGACGATAATTGATGGTGAATTATAGAATGAATCTTTGTACAATCTTCCCGAATTAATTTCGTGATTCTCCTGTAACAATGCACTGCAATTTTGCAAGCAACAGAAGAAAAAAAAATGTGGGAGGAGGAATCGAACCTGAGACCTCTGGCGTAAGGGTCCGAGTGCTAACCATGTAGGCCAAACGGCAACTCGGGACTGGACCAACATTTTATACTCATACAGCACCTAAGAAACTTTGGATCGGTTTTTCTCGGGATTTTCTGGGTAGTGCGTCCTAACATTTTAACCACGTGAGGTGTTAGGGGTCCTCTTTCACCACACAAAATTTCGGACAAATCCCCGACCCCACAGTTGTACCGTCTCCTTGTTAGACTCTTACAACTGCAGTATAGTTTCTGTACAAGTTGTAAATAACATTTCACTTCCTGTGTTTCATCCTTGCTATCTGCAAACATTATAGTAGCAGATAAAACTTTGACATGCCCTCTAAAATATCTCTGTCACCTATTTACAGTGAGAATGGCAGCTAGGGCCTTGCTAGTGAGCTCCTCTGCAGTGCATGCTGTCAGTGTTTCACACACCATTACATCATGTAATCCTAACAGAAAAACATCCATAGCAGAAAATTCTATCAATCATATTTACCACACGATAGGACCTCCTCTTCCCATCTGACGACGAGGGTATGTCTTATTCAGCTGCTTTTGATCACTGACCTCAAAGAAGTTTGGTGCTCCGCACCACTTTCTCTTGCAGGCGACAGTAGGTACAGTCTCCAACAACTGTGGCAGCACACGTTTCCTTTGTAGAGACAAGCTTACACTCTCATATTAAATCAATTTAGAAACCATTGCTTGTGTGAAACTCAGCTTGCCGCTTTCTTACATGATATCCTGTGCACCACCGATGAAGGGCAATGGACATATTATGTATCCCTATATTCCCAGAAAGCATTTGACACAGTGCCACACTGGAGACTGTTAACAAAGGTCAGAGCATGCTGAGTAGGGTCTCAGCTGTGTGAGTGGTTTGAAGACTTTTTTAAGTTAATAACGAGCATCAAAACAGATACAGGGATTAGTGAACACAGAGTTGTCATAGCGAGATTGAATGTCGTAACCACCAAATCCTCCAAAAATCAACGAAAAATATACCTGTTCAAAAAAGCAGATAAAAATTCACTTGCCTAGCTGAGAGACAGTCTCCACTCCTTTCAAATTAACAATGTAAGTGTAAAGTGTAGTCTAGATGTGGCTCAGATTCAAAGAAATAGTATCGGCAGCAATTGAGAGAATTATACCAAATAAATTAACAAACGACGGAGCTGATCCTCCTTGGTACACAAAATGGGTCAGGACACTTGCACAAACAATGAAAACAGATGCAAAATCTCCAAGATTGGCGATCTTTTTCAGAAGCTTGAAACTTGGCATGGACTTCAAAGCAAGATGCTTGTAATAGTTTCCACAACGAAACTTTGTCTCGAAACTTGGCAGAAAATCCAAAGAGATTCTGGTCATATGTGAAGTATGCTAGCGGCGAGACACAATCAGTGCCTTCTCTGCACGATAGCAATGGAGATGCTATTGAGGATAGTGCTGCCAAAGCAGAGTTACTAAACACAGTCTTCCAAAATACCTTCACAAAAGAAGATGAAGTAAATATTCCAGAATTTGAATCGAGAACAGCTGCCAACACGAGTAACGTAGAAGTAGATATCCTTAGAGTAGTGAAGCAACTTAAATTACTTAATAAAATCAAGTCTTCTGGTTCAGACTGTATACCAGTTAAGTTCCTTTCAGAGTATGGTGATGCAATAGCTCCATACTTAACAATCATATACAACTGTTTGCTTGATGAAAGATCCGTTTCCAGAGACTGGAAAGTTGCACAGGTCACACCAATATTCAAGAAAGGTAGTAGGAGTAATCCACTAAATTACAGGCCCATATCGTTTACGTATTTGCAGCAGGATTTTGGAACATATATTGTGTTTGAACATTATGAATTACCTCAAAGAAAACGGTCTATTGACACACAGTCAACATGGATTTAGAAAACATCTTTCTTGTGATATACAACTAGATCCTTACTCGCACGAAGTGCTGAGTGCTATCGACAAGGGATTTCAAATTGATTCTGCATTCCTGGAATGCTTTTGACACTCAACCACACAAGCGGCTTGTAGTGAAATTGCATGCCTCTGGAATATCATTTCAGTTATGTGACTGGATTCGTGATTTCCTGTCAGAGAGGTCACAGTTCGTAGTAATTGACGGAAAGTCATCGAGTAAAACAGAAGCGATATATGAGGTAGTGTTATAGATTCTTTGCTGTTTCTCATCTATTTAAACAATTTGGGAGACAAACTGAGCAGCTGTCTTAGGTTGTTGGCAGATGACGCTGTCGTTTATTGACTATTAAAGCCATCAGAAGATCAAAACAAATTGCAAAACGATTTAGAAAAGATACATATATGGTGTGAAAATTGGCAATTGACAGTAAATAACGAAAAGTGTGAGGTATCCACAAGAGTGTTAAAAGGAATCCATTACTTCAGTTACATGATAAATCAGTCAAATATAAACGCCGTAAATTCAACTAAATACCTAGGAATTAGAATTATGAACGACCTAAATTGGAAGTAACACACAGAAAATGTTGCGGGAGGGCTAACCAAAGACTGCGTTTTATTGGCAGGACACTTAGGAAATTTAACAGATCTACTGAGGAGACTGCCTACACTACACTTGTCCATCCTCTTTTAGAATACTGCTGCGCAGAGTTGGATTATTACCAGATAGGATTGACGGAGTACATCAAAAAAGTTCAAAGAAGGGCAGGGTGTTTTGTATTATCGCAAAATAGGGGAGAGACTGTCACTGAAATGATACAGGATTTGGGATGGACATAATTAAAACAAAGGCATTTTTTGTTGCAGAGAAATCTCACAAAATTCCAATCATCAGCTTTCCCCTCCCAGTGCAAAAATATTTTGTTGACACCGACCTACTTAGGGACAAACGATCATCATGATAAAATAAGGGAAATTAGAGCTCGTACAGAAAGTTATAAGTGTTCGTTCTTTCTGCGCAGTATACGAGACTGGAATAACAGATAATTGTGAAGGTTGTTTAACGAGTTCTCTGCCAGGCACTTAAATGTGATTTGCAGAGTATCCATATAGGTGTAGATGTAGATGTAAGTAATAGAAGCCAGTACATTGTCCTGGAAAACGACTGTTTATCAGAGATAAAGATGTCTTCAAGAGTGCCCTAGGGAAGTGTGGTAGGACCATTCTTGTTTTGCATATACAGAACTATCTGACAGGCAATCTTTGTTTGCTGATGTTGCTGTAGTGTACAGGAAAGTGTCACCATTGATGATGATGATGATGTTTGCTTTGTGGGGCACTCAACTGCACCGTTATCAGTGCCCGTCACCATTGAGCGACAGTAGGAGGATACAGGTTGATAGATAGAATTTCTACATGGTATGGTGAACGAAATATTCCTCTAAATGCAGAAAAATGTAAGCTAATGCATATGAGAAGGAATAGCAATCCTGTCAGCTGCTAAACCAGTCAGTTATAAGATTTTCATCTGTCACTTATTGCTTCTTTCACTTCTGGGAATTTGTTGATGAGAATAATATCAGGTTACTCTGTGGTTTGAAATCCACTTTAAACTGTAGGTCTCCGTTTGACTAGCTCGGGTAAGTTAGCTCGAAGGTCGGAGGAAGGCATTGCACATCATCTCCAACACGACTGTGACTAATAATGCACTGATATGTTCAAAACAGTCTTGGGATTAATGACTGGTTTACCTCAATGTTCAAATAGAGTGTTAGTGGTGTACTACCTGGCACAGTCACATCAATTAAACATCCAGGCATGATGTTCCTAAACAACATGAACTGGAATGACTGACTAATGTCAGTTGTAGGGAAGACGAATGGTCGATGTCAACTTTTAGGAAACTGTAGATCATTTACAGAATACTTGTGCAACACATTCTCGAGTACTATTTGAATGTTTGGGATTCCCACAAGGTTGAATTAAAACAGGGGCGTCCAACCTTTTAGCTTACCTGCGCCATACCGAGTGAGGTGATGCAGTAGTTCAAACCCGCGTCCAGCCATGCTGATTTAAGTTTTCCGTGACTTCCCAAAATTGCTTCAGGCAAATGGCGGGATGGTTCCTTTGAAAGGTCACAGCCACATTCACTCCCCATCCTTCCCTAATCTGATGGGATCAATGACCTCGTTGTTTGGTCCCCTCCCCCAAACCAACCAACCTTTCCTGGACCACATTGGAAGAAGACGAATAGTTTTGGGTCACACGTAATATGCTTAATATTAACAATAACTACCAGTTAAGTATGGACCAGTCGGAGAATAGCATCATGTGGTGGGAGTTTCAAATTGAAAATATTTACTTTATCGTAACTTTACATAAATGGATTTTTTTTTTTACCGATCATGTGATAGATGTTCACTACTTGGGCCGCATTGATACTTTCTTTGAGCTACATCCAGCCTGTGTTCCACTGATTTGATACCCTTGAATTAAAGGTTGACATCAAAGCAGTTCAGAAGTGTGTCAGTAGATTTGTTACCGGGAGGTTCGATCTGCACACAAGTATTATGGAAATGTCCTGTGAACTCGGAAAGGAATCCCTGCACTGAATAATTTGCAAAACACTAGTAAAAATCTGTTAGAGAACAGGTGTTTGGAATGAACTGCAGAACAATATTGTGGCCATCAACATACACCTTATGTAAGGACTGAGAAGTCAAGGTTAGATGTATCAGGGTTCATACATAAGGAAATAGAGAATTATTTTTCCCTTGTTCCATTTGTGGGGAAACAGGACAGGGAATGACTAGCAGCAGTGCATCGAAACCTCCACCGCACTCTTTATGGAAGCTTGTGGATTACGTTTGTAGATACTGATGTAACATGTGCAACTGGAGTGGTGTGGCAGCAAATAAAGTCCTATTATTTGAAATTGTGCAATATCAGTCAACAAATTGACAGAAAATGGTATTGGTGTCCTGAGACAGCTTGAGCGTATAGATTTTCATCTCTCCAAACACGGGCCTTTCAACGGTTTAGGACAATATGTCTCTCTGGGACTATATTAAAATATGGCTGTAATAGTTATGGATGTCTCGGAGGCCAGAGAAGAAGTGTGTGCTTTTACTTTCATGCCCACCGTTGTAGACAGTTATATGCTTCGGAAACAGCAGTGCCTGTTTCTTAATACAGTACAGTGACTGGGATTTTTAAATGAAACATTTAACCACATCTACTGCATTTGTTAGTTTCTCAGCACAGTAACACAATGTATGTCACATGTACTTTGAATGGCCTCTGGTCAATGCACAAATGTTCGTTAGCTGGTGTATTCCCACTTTGTATAAAACATTCAAAATCTGAATTTCGTCCAAAGTATTTTGATGACCTGAGATGCCTACACAGAATCAAAGTCCCCTGAGCTTACATAACTTTAAGTTTGATAAACAGTTCAAAGTCAAATGGCAAAAATTATAAATTTTCTTAATTTTCAATAATATGTGTATCTTTATGACTCTGTAACGCCCAAAGTAATATTGCTACGAGGGTCAGAGTAGGGTTATCTGTTTCATCTGGATGAGATCTTAGTATGGTATGATGAACTCTTAATATTTCTGGTGCTTCATGCACTTTCTGTTGTGACTGCAGTTTGAAAAACATCTGTTAGGCAGATGCATGCTTTCGCAGTGGACACATAAGAACGTGACCCGCATTGCGTGTTTCCAGTCTACCTCGGCTACCTCCTACATCGACAAACATGTTTGTTAGCAAATCACCATGACTAACACTCTCGTACGATACTCAACAGTCTTGTAAAACTTTGAACCTCGATTTCTCGAAAGCAGATGAGAAGTGCATCATACTAGAGCAGCATTTGTCATATCTAGGTATGTACTGCAGCCGTGCAGAAGATGAGCAAACTCAGCAACCGATAGGTTGTATGCTCCCTGTGTAAGATGAAATTAAAAAAGTATGCCCTCATTGTGTTTAACAAATTCACTTTTTGATTATGTGTCTTAGAAATACTGCATGCCAGCATTTATTACTACGTCCTTGATGTAATCACTGACTGACTTGTGACTGCTGAAAATGATCTGTTTGTTTTTGTTCTTTAACACATAAAGAGGTCCAGATCTGATACCAAGTGATGAAGTTAGTTATGGTGATGAAAGCAAGAATCTGAAAATTGGTCAGTGTACATCAGGAGCTGTTCTGGCCAAAATAATTGATGAGGTGAGTGTGAACAATTTCTTTTTCAAGTCTCATGTTCAGTGTTGAATGCTACAACAACCATAAAAATTAAATATAATGCAGAACAAACTTAAACCAGTTAAAGCCCCTCCCCTCAAAATATCTGTTTCTTTTCTTAATTGATATTTCAAGCCGTGGCTATCTGATCACAAGAGAGTGACATTTATGTGATGTTATGTCGCAAACCACATGCAGGTGAGTGCTTAAGTTAACTGAATGCTTTATGTTATTAAGAAATGAGAAGAGCGTGTGTAAATTTTTGATGGCATAAACTATTGCACCAGCTGTTGATAAAATATCCAATAGTTACCAGTGTGGACAAATACTACCACCACCAGATATGATGAGCCTGCTAAGATTGCAAGTTTCTACCAGTTTTCGAATTTATTTACATTGTGCTTATTTAAATGCTACCGTATCTGTAGTGTTCAATAAATCCAATATAATTAAACTTTGAAACTTCCCAGAAATCTGTCTCTTGTGAAGGTACAGGCCGGTTCTCTTCCTGCTCACGCAACTACTTGAAAAGAAGTCTATCCTTTACCTACAATAATATTCCTTCGTAATCCAGCAGCTCTGAATCACATTTAACACTATATAAGACTAAAAACAGCCGACCAGTTGCAATGGATAAAGTAATCTTTACCTAGGTTTCGACAGATTTAAACCTGTCTTCTTCAGAAGGCGGCCTAAGGACAATGAACATCGTAGTTTACATTAAAAGGTATGAAATTTAAGTCAAGAATAGAGTTTAACACATATTAGAGAGCTCTTGTATTACAAAATATGAGAAGGACGCCTGGTACTTACAGTATTACATTAATATGGAATGATGTATCATTGTCGTTTTTACAAATATCTGCATAGATCCATTAGTCCAAAACAAAATATAGCCCTGAAAATAGGGTTTGTCATGTAAATAAAAATTAGTACATGGATGTAGCAGAGCTCATAAGCGACTGAGTATAATCGGCCAGCGTAGTTACACTGCGGCCAGGGCAGGTGGCGCTCATGTCGCGAACTATGTGCCGATTGGCGTATTAAAGCAACGTGTAAAATATCAATATTCATAGCGTCCTTAGATAAAGTGACAATAAAAAGAAGGAAGGTGTTTAACACTCCCGTTATAACAATATGGGAGCCTTGGTCTCATTAACATAGATATATACATCAAAAGGCAGGTGGCGCTTACGCCGAGAGTTACATACAGTGGCATATATAGCCAGAATCTAAAAGTTACATTACAATATTAGTGAAGCACACACACCGTATATAAGTCAAAACTTTAAAACAATCAGTAATGGCTCTTAAGACAAAATTACGAACCCTGGTCCACAATCCAGTTAATACACATTCTCAGGGAGCCAAGGTTTTAGAGTCAGAGAAAAATCACATGTGGGCCAATGTAGTGGCAGCCATACATCATGAGAAAACCACATTATATAAAGGGTAGTGAGCTTAAAGACTTGAAAGTGTATTATAGCTTCCTGAGAAAATAGACTACTGAGGTTACCAGCATTAATGTTATACCATAAACAGTACAGGTTTAAAGCCTTCGAAAAATTGTCTACAAGCAAGGATCAACTGGTCGTTCAGTATATTACCGTCTTTGAGCTCTAGATGTTTAAAAATTTGTAACTCTTCCCACAGATCTAGTCTACGCCCTTTGACTTGTCTGTGTAGGATAACCGTATCTTCTAACTGTTTAGGCGTATGGCCGGCTATCAAGAGGTGTTCAGCAAAAGTAGAGTTGTGAATATTCGCTCCTTTTTTACCTAATAGATGTTCTTTATATCGTGTTTTCACAGCTCTGCCTGTTTGACCAATATAATATGAGGGGCAGTTATTACAGGTTAGTTTGTAAACACCTGAATTGGAAAACCAATCACTGGCAATCTCTACTGAATGTACAAGATTTCTTTTTAAACTGTTATCTGTAGAGCAGGAGACGTTACAGTTATATTTTTTATTTAGAAGACGTTAAATCCTATACGATATATTACCCAAGAACGGGATGGAAATAAATTTTTTAGTTTCTTTGGTATCCGTGGGAAGGTTATTGCTCAAAGTCGAACAATTTTGGGAAATTTTCTTATGTAGCAAGTAATCGATCATATTCTGATTGTACCCATTATTAGCAGCAATCGCTTTGATGACATACAATTCCTTTTGTTGATCCGCAGGTGATAAAGGAGTAGTTACCATTCGGTGAATGGCGGAATGAAAAAACGCCAGTTTATGAGCTTTTGGATGAGTTGAGTCAGCAGGAATGACATTATCTGAATATGTTTCCTTGCGGAAGATATTGAAATTGAAGGAATTATCCTGTATAGAAATTGTTAAATCGAGGAAGTTAAGTTCACATTTTTTATTTTGAAGTTCTTTTGTGAAGGAAATTTTTTCATGTAAACCATTGAAAATATTGAAGAGATGATCAGTGCCATCAAAAGCAATGATAATGTCGTCAACATAACATGCGTGATAGCGGATTTTGAGGCGTAATTCTGAACTTTAATTGAAGAACGTTATTTCCAGGGCGTTGATGAAAACCTCTGCTAATATACCGGCGAGGGGGCTACCCATTGCTAGACCCTCTGGCTGTACATACATTTTCCCATTAAATGTGAAATAATTGTATTTTAAAACGACCTTAAGCAAACCAATCAGTTCCGCAATCTGAGTTTCACTTAGTTTTTTATGCTTGAGAAGATTCTTTTTTACAAGGTCTATGGTTTCATCAACCGGGACATTTGTATAAAGGCTGACGATGTCAAAGGACACCAGTCTAGTGTCACGTGTACATCTTACAGATTGAATATTGTTAATTAATTCCTTACTGTTTTTTACAGAAAAATAATTTTCAAATGTGAAAGCATCTTTAATTTTAAAATGGAGGCGCCTAGCGAGTGTGTGATGTGGACTACCTATACCATTCACTACAGGGCGAATCGGGTGATTTTGTTTGTGCAGTTTAAACTGACTTCTGAGCACAGGTGGTTTCGGGTTCATATTTATAAGCCCTTTCTTTTGAAAGTTATTAAACAGGCTGACGGAACTAGCTAAAGTACGTCGGATTTCATTTTGCAGTTCCGCGGTTGGATCTACGGTAACCTCAGTGATGTCATTTTCCTCAAAAAACTTTACAGTCTTTTCTATATATTCATTTTTATAAGCCACGACAGCGGTGTTCCCTTTGTCACTCTTAGTGATTAAGGCGTCATGTTCTCTAAGCTTACGATTAATGCTTTTTACTATACTATATTCGCCCGACTGCCCATTAGGAAATAATTTAATTTCTTTTTCTATTATGTTATTACATTCGTAGGCACGTTTGACTTGCTCTGTTTTCTCTAATTTCAGGGATTCTAAACCGATTTTAAGATCTACAATGAGATTACAGATAACTGGATATTTATCGAGTTGAGCAAGCAAATTATATTTAAGGCCTTTACATAACAAGTCATTCTCAGCCTGCGTAAAAGTAATATTGGTTTTATTTACTATTCTTTCGTAAAATAGGTGTTTGACACTATTGTCTGTTGTGTTAACACTTTTACTTGTGGTCCTATTACTAAACTTCAACAACTTTCTTTCATGTCTAGCCTTGATTTCTTCTTTACGATTAAAGAGCCATTCATTAATACTATTCCACAGGTGGTCAATTTGAAAATTACAAAGATCTTTAAAGGCTTTAGTTAAAAATAGGTGTATACAGTAGGCTTCACTATTAAGAACATCTTTTTTCTCGTACAAATTTACTGTGCTATCCCAAACGACTAAATGCACTAATTTCTTTTTAACAGAAGGCACTTTGTTACACTGTTTAAAGTTTATGTACGCCTTTACATAATCAGGGGTAATGTCTTTATCTAATCACTGTTGATTAAAGTCAATAGCCATACCTGCTTTCACAATTTTTAATTTGATGTCCATGTACCTGGTTGCAGCTTTTGATACCTCGGCGGGCAGGAATTTCAGTATTTTAAACATAGCTGCGCAACAGCAACGGTTCCTTCGTAAGCCAGCAGTTCTGAATCACATTTAACACTATATAAGACTAAAAACAGCCGACCAGTTGCAATGGATAATGTAATCTTTACCTAGGTTTCGACAGATTTAAACCTGTCTTCTTCAGAAGGCGGCCTAAGGACAATGAACATCGTAGTTTACATTAAAAGGTATGAAACTTAAGTCAAGAATAGAGTTTAACACATATTAGAGAGCTCTTGTATTACAAAATATGAGAAGGACGCCTGGTACTTACAGTATTACATTAATATGGAATGATGTATCATTGTCGTTTTTACAAATATCTGCATATATCCATTAGTCCAAAATAAAATATAGCCCTGAAAATAGGGTTTGTCATGTAAATAAAAATTAGTACATGGATGTAGCAGAGCTCATAAGCGATTGAGTATAATCGGCCAGCGTAGTTACACTGCGGCCAGGGCAGGTGGCACTCATGTCGCGAACTATGTGCCGATTGGCGTACTAAAGCAATGTGTAAAATATCAATATTCATAGCGTCCTTAGATAAAGTGACAATAAAACGAAGGAAGGCGTTTAACACTCCCGTTATAACAATATGGGAGCCTTGGTCTCATTAACATAGATATATACATCAAAAGGCAGGTGGCGCTTACGCCGAGAGTTACATATAGTGGCATATATAGCCAGAATATAGAAGTTACATTACAATATTAGTGAAGCACACACACCGTATATAAGTCAAAACTTTAAAACAATCAGTAATGGCTCTTAAGACAAAATTACGAACCCTGGTCCACAATCCAGTTAATACACATTCTCAGGGAGCCAAGGTTTTAGAATCAGAGAAAATCACATGAGGGCCGATGTAGTGGCAGCCATACATCGTGAGAAAACCACATTATATAAAGGGTAGTGAGCTTAAAGACTTGAAAGTGCATTATAGCTTCCTGCGAAAATAGACTACTGAGGTTACCAGCATTAATGTTATACCATAAACAGTACATGTTTAAAGCCTTCGAAAAATTGTCTACAAGCAAGGTTCAACAGGTCGTTCAGTATATTACCGTCTTTGAGCTCTAGATGTTTAAAAATTTGTAACTCTTCCCACAGATCTAGTCTACGCCCTTTGACTTGTCTGTGTAGGATAACCGTATCTTCTAACTGTTTAGGCGTATGGCCGGCTATCAAGAGGTGTTCAGCAAAAGTTGTTGTTGTTGTGGTCTTCAGTCCCGAGACTGGTTTGATGCAGCTCTCCATGCTACTCTATCCTGTGCAAGCTTTTTCATCTCCCAGTACCTACTGCAACCTACATCCTTCTGAATCTGCTTAGTGTATTCATCTCTTGGTCTCCCTCTACGATTTTTACCCTCCACGCTGCCCTCCAATACTAAATTGGTGATCCCTTGATGCCTCAGAACATGTCCTACCAACCGATCCCTTCTTCTGGTCAAGTTGTGCCACAAACTTCTCTTCTCCCCAATCCTATTCAATAGTTCCTCATTAGTTATGTGATCTACCCATCTAATCTTCAGCATTCTTCTGTAGCACCACATTTCGAAAGCTTCTATTCTCTTCTTGTCCAAACTATTTATCGTCCATGTTTCACTTCCATACATGGCTACACTCCATACGAATACTTTCAGAAATGACTTCCTGACACTTAAATCAATACTGGATGTTAACAAATTTCTCTTCTTCAGAAACGCTTTCCTTGCCATTGCCAGCCTACATTTTATATCCTCTCTACTTCGACCATCGTCAGTTATTTTGCTCCCCGAATAGCAAAACTCCTTTACTACTTTAAGTGCCTCATTTTCTAATCTAATTCCCTCAGCATCACCCGACTTAATTAGACTACATTCCATTATCCTTGTTTTGCTTTTGTTGATATTCATCTTATATCCTCCTTTCAAGACACTGTCCATTCCGTTCAACTGCTCTTCCAAGTCCTTTGCTGTCTCTGACAGAATTACAATGTCATCGGCGAACCTCAAAGTTTTTATTTCTTCTCCATGAATTTTAATACCTACTCCGAATTTTTCTTTTGTTTCCTTTACTGCTTGCTCAATATACAGATTGAACAACATCGGGGAGAGGCTACAACCCTGTCTTACTCCCTTCCCAACCACTGCTTCCCTTTCATGTCCCTTGACTCTTAAAACTGCCATCTGGTTTCTGTACAAATTGTAAATAGCCTTTCGCTCCCTGTATTTTACCCCTGCCACCTTTAGAATTTGAAAGAGAGTATTCCAGTCAACATTGTCAAAAGCTTTCTCTAAGTCTACAAATGCTAGAAACGTAGGTTTGTCTTTCCTTAAGCTTTCTTCTAAGATAAGTCGTAAGGTCAGTATTGCCTCACGTGTTCCAGTGTTTCTACGGAATCCAAACTGATCTTCCCTGAGGTTGGCTTCTACTAGTTTTTCCATTCGTCTGTAAAGAATTCGTGTTAGTATTTTGCAGCTGTGACTTATTAAGCTGATAGTTCGGTAATTTTCACATCTGTCAACACCTGCTTTCTTTGGGATTGGAATTATTATATTCTTCTTGAAGTCTGAGGGTATTTCGCCTGTTTCATACATCTTGCTCACCAGATGGTAGAGTTTTGTCAGGACTGGCTCTCCCACGGCCGTCAGTAGTTCCAATGGAATATTGTCTACTCCGGGGGCCTTGTTTCGACTCAGGTCTTTCAGTGCTCTGTCAAACTCTTCATGCAGTATCATATCTCCCATTTCATCTTCATCTACATCCTCTTCCATTTCCATAATATTGTCCTCAAGTACATCGCCCTTGTATAGACCCTCTATATACTCCTTCCACCTTTCTGCTTTCCCTTCTTTGCTTAGAACTGGGTTTCCATCTGAGCTCTTGATATTCATACAAGTTGTTCTCGTATCTCCAAAGGTCTCTTTAATTTTCCTGTAGGCGGTATCTATCTTACTCCTAGTGAGATAGGCCTCTACATCCTTACATTTGTCCTCTAGCCATCCCTGCTTAGCCATTTTGCACTTCCTGTCGATCTCATTTTTGAGACATTTGTATTCCTTTTTGCCTGTTTCACTTACTGCATTTTTATATTTTCTCCTTTCATCAATTAAATTCAATATTTCTTCTGTTACCCAAGGATTTCTACTAGCCCTCGTCTTTTTACCTACTTGATCCTCTGCTGCCTTCACTACTTCATCCCTCAAAGCTACCCATTCTTCTTCTACTGTATTTATTTCCCCCATTCCTGTCAATTGCTCCCTTATGCTCTCCCTGAATCTCTGTACAACCTCTGGTTCTTTTAGTTTATCCAGGTCCCATCTCCTTAAATTCCCACCTTTTTGCAGTTTCTTCAGTTTTAATCTACAGGTCATAACCAATAGATTGTGGTCAGAGTCCACATCTGCCCCTGGAAATGTCTTACAATTTAAAACCTGGTTCCTAAATCTCTGTCTTACCATTATATAATCTATCTGAAACCTTTTAGTATCTCCAGGGTTCTTCCATGTATACAACCTTCTTTCATGATTCTTAAACCAAGTGTTAGTTATGATTATGTTGTGCTCTGTGCAAAATTCGATCAGGCGGCTTCCTCTTTCATTTCTGTCCCCCAATCCATATTCACCTACTATGTTTCCTTCTCTCCCTTTTCCTACACTCGAATTCCAGTCACCCATGACTATTAAATTTTCGTCTCCCTTCACAATCTGAATAATTTCTTTTATTTCATCATACATTTCTTCAATTTCTTCGTCATCTGCAGAGCTAGTTGGCATATAAACTTGTACCACTGTAGTAGGCGTGGGCTTCGTATCTATCTTGGCCACAATAATGCGTTCACTATGCCGTTTGTTGTAGCTTACCCGCATTCCTATTTTCCTATTCATTATTAAACCTACTCCTGCATTACCCCTATTTGATTTTGTGTTTATAACCCTGTAGTCACCTGACCAGAAGTCTTGTTCCTCCTGCCACCGAACTTCACTAATTCCCACTATATCTAACTTCAACCTATCCATTTCCGTTTTTAAATTTTCTAACCTACCTGCCCGATTAAGGGATCTGACATTCCACGCTGCGATCCGTAGAACACCAGTTTTCTTTCTCCTGATAACTACATCCTCTTGAGTAGTCCCCGCCCGGAGATCCGAATGGGGGACTATTTTACCTCCGGAATATTTTACCCAAGAGGACGCCATCATCATGTAATCATACAGTAAAGCTGCATGCCCTCGGGAAAAATTACGGCTGTAGTTTCCCCTTGCTTTCAGCCGTTCGCAGTACCAGCACAGCAAGGCCGTTTTGGTTATTGTTACAAGGCCAGATCAGTCAATCATCCAGACTGTTGCCCTTGTAACTACTGAAAAGGCTGCTGCCCCTCTTCAGGAACCACACGTTTGTCTGGCCTCTCAACAGATACCCCTCCGTTGTGGTTGCACCTACGGTACGGCTATCTGTATCGCTGAGGCACGCAAGCCTCCCCACCAACGGCAAGGTCCATGGTTCATGGGGGGGTCAGCAAAAGTAGAGTTGTGAATATTCGCTCCTTTTTTACCTAATAGATGTTCTTTATATCGTGTTTTCACAGCTCTGCCTGTTTGACAAATATAATATGAGGGGCAGTTATTACAGGTTAGTTTGTAAACACCTGAATTGGAAAACCAATCACTGGCAATCTCTATTGAATGTACAAGATTTCTTTTTAAACTGTTATCTGTAGAGAAGGAGACGTTACAGTTATATTTTTTATTTAGAAGACGTTTAATCCTATACGATATATTACCCAAGAACCGGATGGAAATAAATTTTTTAGTTTCTTTGGTATCCGTGGGAAGGTTATTGCTCAAAGTCGAACAATTTTGGGAAATTTTCTTATGTAGCAAGTAATCGATCATATTCTGATTGCACCCATTATTAGCAGCAATCGCTTTGATGACATACAATTCCTTTTGTTGATCCGCAGGTGATAAAGGAGTAGTTACCATTCGGTGAATGGCGGAATGAAAAAACGCCAGTTTATGAGCTTTTGGATGAGTTGAGTCAGCAGGAATGACATTATCTGAATATGTTTCCTTGCGGAAGATATTGAAATTGAAGGAATTATCCTGTATAGAAATTGTTAAATCGAGGAAGTTAAGTTCACATTTTTTATTTTGAAGTTCTTTTGTGAAGGAAATTTTTTCATGTAAACCATTGAACGTATTGAAGAGATGCTCTAACTCATGGTCGGTGCCATCAAAAGCAATGATAATGTCGTCAACATAACGTGCATAATAGCGGATTTTGTGGCGTAATTCTGAACTTGAATTGAAGAACGTTGATGAAAACCTCTGCTAAAATACCGGCAAGGGGCTACCCATTGCTAGACCCTCTGGCTGTGCATACATTTTCCCATTAAATGTGAAATAATTGTATTTTAAAACGACCTTAAGCAAACCAATCAGTTCCGCAATCTGAGTTTCACTTAGTTTTTTATGCTTGAGAAGATTCTTTTTTACAAGGTCTATGGTTTCATCAACCGGGACATTTGTATAAAGGCTGACGATGTCAAAGGACACCAGTCCAGTGTCACGTGTACATCTTACAGATTGAATATTGTTAATTAATTCCTTACTGTTTTTTACAGAAAAATAATTTTCAAATGTGAAAGCATCTTTAATTTTAAAATGGAGGCGCCTAGCAAGTGTGTGATGTGGACTACCTATACCATTCACTACAGGGCGAATCGGGTGATTTTGTTTGTGCAGTTTAAACTGACTTCTGAGCACAGGTGGTTTCGGGTTCATATTTATAAGCCCTTTCTTTTGAAAGTTATTAAACAGGCTGACGGAACTAGCTAAAGTACGCCGGATTTCATGTTGCAGTTCCGCGGTTGGATCTACGGTAATCTCAGTGATGTCATTTTCCTCAAAAAACTTTAGTCTTTTCTATATATTCATTTTTATAAGCCACGACAGCGGTGTTCCCATTGTCACCCTTAGTGATTAAGGCGTCGTGTTTTTTAAGCTTACGATTAATGCTTTTTACTATACTATATTCGCCCAACTGCCCATTAGGAAATAATTTAATTTCTTTTTCTATTATGTTATTACATTCGTAGGCATATTTGACTTGCTCTGTTTTCTCTAATTTCAGGGATTCTAAACCGATTTTAAGATCTACAATGAGATTACAGATAACTGGATATTTATCGAGTTGAGCAGGCAAATTATATTTAAGGCCTTTACATAACAAGTCATTCTCAGCCTGCGTAAAAGTAATATTGGTTTTATTTACTATTCTTTCGTAAAATAGGTGTTTGACACTATTGTCTGTTGTATTAACACTTTTACTTGTGGTCCTATTGATAAACGTCAACAACTTTCTTTCATGTCTAGCCTTGATTTCTTCTTCACGATTAAAGAGCCATTCATTAATACTATTCCACAGGTGGTCAATTTGAAAATTACAAAGATCTTTAAAGGCTTTAGTTAAAAATAGGTATATACAGTAGGCTTCACTATTAAGAACATCTTTTTTCTTGTACAAATTTACTGTGCTATCCGAAATGACTAAATGCACTAATTTCTTTTTAACAGAAGGCACTTTGTTACACTGTTTAAAGTTTATGTACGCCTTCACATAATCAGGGGTAATGTCTTTATCTAGGCACTACGTGGAACCGTTGCTGTTGCGCAGCTATGTTTAAAATACTGAAATTCCTGCCCACTGAGGTATCAAAAGCTGCAACCAGGTACATGGACATCAAATTAAAAATTGTGAAAGCAGGTATGGCTATTGACTTTAATCAACAGTGCCTAGATAAAGACATTACCCCTGATTATGTGAAGGCGTACATAAACTTTAAACAGTGTAACAAAGTGCCTTCTGTTAAAAAGAAATTAGTGCATTTAGTTATTTCGGATAGCACAGTAAATTTGTACGAGAAAAAAGATGTTCTTAATAGTGAAGCCTACTGTATACACCTATTTTTAACTAAAGCCTTTAAAGATCTTTGTAATTTTCAAATTGACCACCTGTGGAATAGTATTAATGAATGGCTCTTTAGTCGTAAAGAAGAAATCAAGGCTAGACATGAAAGAAAGTTGTTGAAGTTTAGTAATAGGACCACAAGTAAAAGCGTTAATACAATAGACAATAGTGTCAAACACCTATTTTACGAAAGAATACTAAACAAAACCAATATTACTTTTACGCAGGCTGAGAATGACTTGTTATGTAAAGGCCTTAAATATAATTTGCCTGCTCAACTCGATAAATATCCAGTTATCTGTAATCTCATTGTAGATCTTAAAATCGGTTTAGAATCCCTGAAATTAGAGAAAACAGAGCAAGTCAAATGTGCCTACGAATGTAATAACATAATAGAAAAAGAAATTAAATTATTTCCTAATGGGCAGTTGGGCGAATATAGTATAGTAAAAAGCATTAATCGTAAGCTTAGAGAACACGACGCCTTAATCACTAAGAGTGACAAAGGGAATACCGCTGTCGTGGCTTATAAAAATGAATATATAGAAAAGACTGTAAAGTTTTTTGAGGAAAATGACATCACTGAGGTTACCGTAGATCCATCCGCGGAACTCCAAAATGAAATCCGACGTACTTTAGCTAGTTCCGTCAGCCTGTTTAATAACTTTCAAAAGAAAGGGCTTATAAATATGAACCTGAAACCACCCGTGCTCAGAAGTCAGTTTAAACTGCACAAACAAAATCACTCGATTCGCCCTGTAGTGAATGGTATAGGTAGTCCACATCACACACTTGCTAGGCGCCTCCATTTTAAAATTAAAGATGCTTTCACATTTGAAAATTATTTTTCTGTAAAAAACAGTAAGGAATTAATTAACAATATTCAATCTGTAGGATGTACACGTGACACTAGACTGGTGTCCTTTGACATCGTCAGCCTTTATACAAATGTCCCGGTTGATGAAACCATAGACCTTGTAAAAAAGAATCTTTTCAAGCATAAAAAACTAAGTGAAACTCAGATTGCGGAACTGATTGGTTTGCTTAAGGTCGTTTTAAAATACAATTATTTCACATTTAATGGGAAAATGTATGCACAGCCAGAGGGTCTAGCAATGGGTAGCCCCTTGCCGGTATTTTAGCAGAGGTTTTCATCAACGTTCTTCAATTCAAGTTCAGAATTACGCCACAAAATCCGCTATTATGCACGTTATGTTGAAGACATTATCATTGCTTTTGATGGCACCGATCATGAGTTAGAGCATCTCTTCAATACGTTCAATGGTTTACATGAAAAAATTTCCTTCACAAAAGAACTTCAAAATAAAAAATGTGAACTTAACTTCCTCGATTTAACAATTTCTATACAGGATAATTCCTTCAATTTCAATATCTTCCGCAAGGAAACATATTCAGATAATGTCATTCCTGCTGACTCAACTCATCCAAAAGCTCATAAACTGGCGTTTTTTCATTCCGCCATTCACCGAATGGTAACTACTCCTTTATCACCTGCGGATCAACAAAAGGAATTGTATGTCATCAAAGCGATTGCTGCTAATAATGGGTACAATCAGAATATGATCGATTACTTGCTACATAAGAAAATTTCCCAAAATTGTTCGACTTTGAGCAATAACCTTCCCACGGATACCAAAGAAACTAAAAAATTTATTTCCATCCCGTTCTTGGGTAATATATCGTATAGGATTAAACGTCTTCTAAATAAAAAATATAACTGTAACGTCTCCTTCTCTACAGATAACAGTTTAAAAAGAAATCTTGTACATTCAATAGAGATTGCCAGTGATTGGTTTTCCAATTCAGGTGTTTACAAACTAACCTGTAATAACTGCCCCTCATATTATATTTGTCAAACAGGCAGAGCTGTGAAAACACGATATAAAGAACATCTATTAGGTAAAAAAGGAGCGAATATTCACAACTCTACTTTTGCTGAACACCTCTTGATAGTCGGCCATACGCCTAAACAGTTAGAAGTTACGGTTATCCTACACAGACAAGTCAAAGGGCGTAGACTAGATCTGTGGGAAGAGTTACAAATTTTTAAACATCTAGAGCTCAAAGACGGTAATATACTGAACGACCAGTTGAACCTTGCTTGTAGACAATTTTTCGAAGGCTTTAAACCTGTACTGTTTATGGTATAACATTAATGCTGGTAACCTCAGTAGTCTATTTTCTCAGGAAGCTATAATGCACTTTCAAGTCTTTAAGCTCACTACCCTTTATATAATGTGGTTTTCTCACGATGTATGGCTGCCACTACATCGGCCCTCATGTGATTTTCTCTGACTCTAAAACCTTGGCTCCCTGAGAATGTGTATTAACTGGATTGTGGACCAAGGTTCGTAATTTTGTCTTAAGAGCCATTACAGATTGTTTTAAAGTTTTGACTTATATACGGTGTGTGTGCTTCACTAATATTGTAATGTAACTTTTATATTCTGGCTATATATGCCACTGTGTGTAACTCTCGGCGTAAGCGCCACCTGCCTTTTGATGTATATATCTATGTTAATGAGACCAAGGCTCCCATATTGTTATAACGGGAGTGTTAAACGCCTTCCTTCTTTTTATTGTCACTTTATCTAAGGACGCTATGAATATTGATATTTTACACATTGCTTTAGTACGCCAATCGGCACATAGTTCGCGACATGAGCGCCACCTGTCCTGGCCGCAGTGTAACTACGCTGGCCGACTATACTCAGTCGCTTATGAGCTCTGCTACATCCATGTACTAATTTTTATTTACATGACAAACCCTATTTTCAGGGCTATATTTTGTTTTGGACTAATGGATCTATGCAGATATTTGTAAAAACGACAATGATACATCATTCCATATTAATGTAATACTGTAAGTACCATGCGTCCTTCTCATATTTTGTAATACAAGAGCTCTCTAATATGTGTTAAACTCTATTCTTGATTTAAGTTTCATACCTTTTAATGTAAACTACGATGTTCATTGTCCTTAGGCCTCCTTCTGAAGAAGACAGGTTTAAATCTGTCGAAACCTAGGTAAAGATTACTTTATCCATTGCAACTGGTCGGCTGTTTTTAGTCTTATTACGTGGAACCGTTGCTGTTGCGCAGCTATGTTTAAAATACTGATTAACACTATATACTATAGTCTGCTCAAGATTAGTTCAGGGTTGACACTTTGTCAGGGAAACGCAGCAGCACAGAGCTGAGTTACCACATCCTGCACGTCTAATTTTACGTTGCATACTATTCAGTGTGCAACTGGCATCACTGCCTTAAGGTAGAGCTGCATGATGTTTTCATTTCAGTTTTATTTGTGGTGAAATTTTAAGATAACATACAGCAAATTTTAAAAAATGGGTCCTGATGATGTTACAGAATTTTTGACATTTGGGATTTTCTTTTTATTTTTTTAATTTTTTATTGGAATAAAGTATACACATTGTGCCAGTGAAATTTTAAGAATATATCATATTTTTATCTGCTCCAAACAAGAACACTCCCTGAGATTTCCATTGCTAAATAATTTGAGTTAAATGCGGCACATGGTGCTGCGCTCCTGTGTCAAAACCTCAGCTACCACCTGTTCGGTTTCGTTGAAAGAAACAATGCACTGTGGCTGTAATGAACGTACTATTACATTTTGTGAGCAAACTTTCTACTTACATGAACATAGCAAAAATCCTGTTAATCGAGGAAACTTACCAGTTTGGAAGAAGGAAAAATAATGGATTTGTTTTGTGCAATAAACACTGAGTTTCTATGATGAACTTCATGTAGGCCCAGTTCCAGATAACAGCTTTCTTAATGCTCAAAACTTACAAAAATATAATTTTGCTATGTTGATACTTAAACTGCACACAGTGAACATTCAACTGAATATGGTTGTAGTTTTTTTTTTTTTTTTACAACCAAAAAACTTTACTGACATTATTCTTGTCGCTCTCAGGCATACTTGAAGTGACTTTATCACTGGCATTATTTATCAGCATGCCACTTCCCATAAGTTTTTTTTTTATTTTTATTTTTATTTTTTTTTTTTTTTTTTTTTTTAAGTTAGCTTCATTCTGCCATGATTTTCCCGTGAAGCTCTGTGTACCACTGACAGCTTTCTTCCAATATTCAGAGATGACTCTCCTAACAGCTTCATTTCTGAGTGTCTCAACCAAAATCTCACAGGCAAGGTGACAGTGTAATGACTATGTACTCATATGTTTTCACCAGCTTGTTGATTTCATATGTGGGAAACTGTGGCTTATGGAGAGACATTAGATCTGTACCCTCGACCTTTTTAAATTTATAATTTATTTCATCATTTTGACACTGAAGCCAATTATTTCCTCATTTCACTTTGTTGCTATAGGTGCTTTACAACAACAACAACAGAATTTAATAGCACAGTCAAGAAAAGTTGTAGACAGTGTAGGCACATAAGACGCAACTATTTCTCTTGACTGATGTCATTCAACTTTTGTCTGACCGAGGAAGCTATGTTGAGCTTTTCCACCAAAAAAACATTTGACGCACTTCCTTCTGACATTGTTCAGTACCATCTGCCCTCATAGTGAGTGGTCACTGCAGCAGACTGTCATGCCAGGTGGCCCAAGTTCGATTCCCAGCTGGGTCGCAGATTTTCTCCGCTCAGGGACTGGGTGTTGTGTTGTCTCTTATCATCATCTCATCACCATCGACACGAAAGTCACCAAAGTGGCGTCAACTCAAAAGTCTTGCACCAGGCAGCAGGTCTACCCGACGAGAGGCCTTAGCCACACAACATTTCCATTTCCATTGTTCAGTACCGCACAACACAACAGACAATGCAGGTCATAATAACAGCTAAAATATTAACCTCACAACTGTAAGAAATGAAAACAAAATCTCAGCTTGCAACAAACATTTCCAAAGTACAGCAAGCTGCCTGACACAGCAGCATAGTACAAGTAGGAAGTTTGTACTGAAGATCTGACAACCACAGATCTTGTAATATAATCTGTATGCATAGCATTCCTCCCACGAGAGTGTGACAGCACTGCTTAACTCGTAGCTGGCAATTCTAAAGTAACTGTTAACAGTGTATAGCAAACAGCAGGACATAAACACTGCACAGCTTGTGTTTTACTGCTTGCTCTGATACATACACTATGTGATCAAAGGTACCCGAACACCCCCAAAAACATATGTTATTCATATTAGGTGCATTGTGTAGCCACCTACTGCCATGTGCTCCATATCAGCAACCTCAATAGTTATGAGACAATGTGACAGAGCAGAATGGGGGTGCTCCGCAGAACTCACAGACTTCGATTGTGGTCAGTTGATTTGTGGCTGCAGGGGAAATCAGGCTTCCAGTCATACCCCACCGTCCAACCTTCGCTCTGGCAGAAACATCCCATAGAAAATGACCAGATGGGTATGTGTCCACCTCCTGAGGCCCATAACCAGATGTAGAAGTCGTCAGCTGCTGCGGTGTGAATGGGTCCTCCTCCATCGGTAGGACGAGAGGAGGCGAAGACTCCATCTACGGGGGGAGGGGAGGGGGGTAATGTTCCGACTTAAAGTCACGTGCCGGCATGATGGTCAAGAACGTTAGAGCAGAGAGGTCTGTGATGTCAGCCAATAGTACGCTGACCTTCCTTGCCGCAAGTGTAACACTGTGCTTGTCTGGGTGGACAGTATTGGCATTTTTGTCGTGAATAGCGCCGAGGGCATGACTTAATTCTGTTCTCTAACTTTGACATCAGTAACATTCTACACGATCGCATAATCCAACACAACATCTGAATATAGAGTACCACAAGCACATTTTAATTTGCATTTCCTCGGCATACCCTGCAAATCTGTTACCCACTCGTGATAAGTTTGTTCTGACTGGTTCTTGGAATTAAAGAATTGATACCTAGGCACCCCATATTCGAGGTGTGCATAGGACACAACATTGGTGACAAGGATGGAATGCCTAGGAAACCTGCTTTCTCAGATCACTAGACAACAATTCCAGCAAATCGTATTAATGAAGTTTGTTAGAAAAGGAAATGATCACAATACTTAACTTTGAGAAAAATAGATGTCGCAAGCAATGGGTGACAAACAAGTAAGAAGTCTCTTCACTATATACAATTTGTAATACAGTTCCTAAATCACCGCTATACAGCTTGTTGAATGACTAGTCTCCAACTGGGCTGTGGCCAGGCAGTGTAGTGATTGTGCTCTTCATGTAGATACTGCTGCTGTCTCGTCTTTTTTCTAGAGAGGGGTCAGGCAGCATACTATTGGCTGACATCGCCTCTCAACCCTCTCTGCTCGACCGTCATGCCGGTGCCTGACTTTATGCCGGAACATCTGTAATGTACTATCATGCTGTCACAGCTCCTTCAATCATGCCAGAAGAAACACTGCTGTACCTCTGTAAAATATTGGAACAATGGGACGTCTTCCCAGCTCGCTGCCGTACTCACTGGCGACGATCGTCCGAGGTAGTGCAGAACCACAATTCATTGCCGAACACAGTGTGATGCCATTCATCACCAATCCGTGCTTCCTGCTTACATCACCATTCCAGATGTAATTGTTCATTTGTGGCATTAATGGCATTCTATGCATTAGGCTGTAAGTCTCGAGTCTGACTGCTACCAGTCTTCCACCAATGGTGTGGGTTGACACAGAATGTTGCGTGGAGTCCATTAATTGTTCTTGCAAGGAACCTGTCGAAAAGGAGGTCGCAAAAGGCCGACGGTGTTTACGGCATTCATGCTCTGTGTTGTGTACCGTGCGAGCACAATATTGGCTGCTAATGATAACATTGGGTGGGACTGGAAGTGCATCTACATCTACATTTATACTCCACAAGCCACCCAACGGTGTGTGGCGGAGTGCACTTTACGTGCCACTGTCATTACCTCCCTTTCCTGTTCCAGTCGCGTATGGTTCGGGGGAAGAATGACTGCCGGAAAGCCTCCGTGCATGCTCGAATCTCTCTAATTTTACATTCGTGATCTCCTCTGGAGGTAATTAGAGGGAAGCAATATATTCGATACCTCATCCAGAAATGCACCCTCTCAAAACCTGGACAGCAAGCTACACCGCGATGCAGAGTGCCTCTCTTGCAGAGTCTGCCACTTGAGTTTGCTTAACATCTCCGTAACGCTATCATGCTTACCAAATAACCCTGTGATGAAACACTCCGCTCTTCTTTGGATCTTCTCTATCTCCTCTGGCAACCCGATGACGTGCACTGTATGAGGTGATGGAGCACAGTTCAACTGTAGGAAACAAGGCTGCTGCCGAGGCTGCAGTCCTCGTACCTCTGCCTGGTAGTTCTTACATCCCCTCCGATCTCTCTGTTGCTGTCTGTCAGCAGGTGGTGTTGCTTTGACGTCACCACTGGTCCTCCCTTTGTGGATACAAGCTCCAGGTTATTAAGCCTCTACCAGTGGCTCGGACAACCTCCTCTTGGCCCTCTCGCTGTGAGGAGATCGTTTTAGCTAGCTTGTGTATTGGGCACTGTGTTTTTAGCAATTGTTATTTGTTCAGTGGTGCTCCTCCATCACTTTGTGCACATTGTGCTCAGCTTTGACGGTCCGCCATTTCCTGGCAGAATACCCTTTTTTTAATCACTTATGTTCTCGTTTGTGTTTGCCGTCTGAGTTATCGGCCGTTTTAGCGAATGACGCTCGGGCTGCCGATCGCATTTTACTTTTATCTGTTGTAGCAATATGGCAAAAGACATTTAAATTTTAGTTCAGGACCTCCATTTCTCTATGGCATATTTTACAGAGCTTTCCCCATGCCCCTTTTTTTAGCTGCCTTCTCCTCAGTTGATTGGGATTGATGTGTAGTCATTTTTAACTCCTCTCTTTGTATTAGTGTTCTACAGTTTTGACACAGGCCTGTATGACCCTAATTCTTTTTGCACCCTAAAACAAAACAAAACAATAGGTGCTTATTCGAGAAGTAACTTGTGACAGTGCTACAGTGCTAGTGGTGTTCATAAAAAACAGAGCAGTAGCAACAATAAACAAAGCAAACATTACAGTATATCTACAATTGCTGCCAAAGGTGAAACTTCATCAGAAAGAAACCCAAGGAGTGGTAAAAGATGTGGCAGATGAAATATAAGCGTTTCTGCAAAATGAGTCAATGGAATGTGTGGTGTTATATACACTCTACTGTGCAGACAGTGTACATGGGGAATATGATAATGATGATACGTGCTTAACAAGTGAAAGTGATATTGAAACAGGTGTCGAGCTGTTTAGTTTGTCATCCTTGTAGCACAGGCAGCCACAAATCCCATCTCTAGTGAAGCTTAGTAAAGGACAGTTGTTGTCCAAGTAGTGGTTACTAAACATAATTATGTACATGGGAGTTCATCTACAGCATAGTAAAAAAATAACTGTGAACAGATTTATAATAAGTCTGAAACTATATGACCATGAAGTGCATAAGAAAAACTATGGATATTCAAGGGACGATGTGGCACACTTTTTACAAAAACTGGTGTTTACACATTTCAAGGATGCCTGATGCAATTTACAGGATGTGTGTGATAGTGATCTGCTACATTAAGCAGATCAATTTGTGTGCAACATAGATTACAGTGATTTTGATGGAAGCAGTGGATGATTGCATAACTTCAAACAGTACTACAGAATTGGGAGACGTAAGATAACAAAATTTCAAACAAAATGTCAACTTGCCAATGCCCAGTAAACTATGAAATCAGCTCAAAAAATTGCAGTTGAGATAAACAGACTTATCTCATCATTGAGACCAATTGGGATTTGAACAGGAAATGCATATGAAAGGAACCCTGAAAATTAGAGGTACCAATAGAGTTGTATTGAGATCAACTGACACCAATACCTTAACATATTCATATACGATTATGCTGACTGTTAATCTAGGTGGTAAATTGGCTGGAAAGTTATTTATTGTGCTGCGAGAAGTCGGAAGTGCTCCACTTCCTACGATGTGATTGATCTCACAAGGGCATAGGGAATTTGTACATCACAGCAAGTAAGAATGGGAAAATGGACATAAGGGAACTACAGCTGTGGTATGAGCACTGCTTTTGGCCAATAGCTGCTCAGAATAACTTGCTTTTGCTAGATTCCTGGTGTTTATAGAAAAATCATACTCCTTTCAAGCAAACTATTCCTCCTATAAAATCTTTGACGTTGCAGTTCATACCATTTGGAAAAATTGGACAAATTCAACCTCTCAGTGTTTGTTTTTTCTGTGCCTATAAAACATCTTATTTATCGCACTATCTGCAGCAATGCCTTAAAGGATAGCCTGTTTCTTGATAAACTCCACGATAGACTGTTTCACATTTAGTTGCATGCCCTCCTATTCCGTCAGTTCTCTTCACCCCATTACAGTGATAAGATTCTGTATGCATTCCTTAAGAGCGGATACCTAGCTGAACGTCCTGCATGGTATGTAACTCCCAAGGAGTTCGTCTTCGATCTCGATGGAGTGAATCTTTGAGATTAGTGTGGCCCACCATTGTTGTCTGGGCATTGTGCAATTTAATGGTTTGTTTTGAACATTTCTTGAATGTCAATGATGACCATTTAGTGGGGTATAATACATGCATCCCATTGAAGGTTGATTGCTATACCTCAGACACTCATTTTCTGCTGCTCTCCTAAAGTGTGGTGTCATAAGCAGCTGATACATTTGCTGTCATAACTGTTAATTCAATACTTTCAAATGAGCCTTACTAAAGATTGAATTTGTGACTCACACTCAAGGCGTTCCTTGTCAGATGGTAGGTGCAGAAGTGAAGGGATTACAATTTGCTTGGTGTACAATATCTGGATTCAGGGTGTATATGATCCAGGACAACCGGGAAATGCGGGAAAAACCCGGGAGTTTCATCATCAGGGAGAAAACTGAGAAAATCTGGGAATTTTTCAGAGTTCCGGGAATTCTTCATTGTTTTAGTTTTCAGTTAAATTTCTGTAATTTTGACTGGTAAGAACTGATACTCTAGCAAAGAATCCTACTGTATCCCCCTACTGGAGAATAATACTGCAGCATTAAAACATAAACGAGAGAAAAAGATAAATAAATAAAACTTAAGTTGCAAAGGAAAGTGCCATTTACACCAACGAAACACCGTGAATGCATAAGCGTCCGCCAGCAAAATGTCAAAGGCCGTGGGGCGAAGACTATGCAGTACTTTGTAACAATAAACTGCTTTCTGAGTGTGACATCACAGCTGTTTACATTAGATTCGTTTGAGCAATTGTCAGCGCACTCATGCACATGCGCAGTTGACTTGCGTATGAGCAGTACCTTCCAGCTACTTGAAGTGTGTCTGTTAGCTGTATCGACAGTAGCAGCAAGCAGCCAGATGCTAACGAGAAAATTATTTTCTCTTTCGCCCTAGCTGCCAGATTCGCACATGCGCAGGAGTTGTCCAAGTTGTTGTAAGAAGAGGGTTTGTCTCCACATGCCCCATGTTTATGTCAAGTGATTTTTCTGTTTCCTCTTCGTTTACAGCTCCCACATTAAATGAAAACAAAATGGATTTCTGTGGTCAGGACCTATCGAGTGAATTCAAATACATTCACATAATTATGGAAGGCAAAAATATATTATTAGTTTCAGTTTTCTTATTTTATTTTATTTCCAAATTTCTAGGAGTTAAGCCTTGCATAACAATGAAGTTATTTTTGTCAGTTTGCCAAAGACATTTGGCTTTATTAATCTTTACCAATGAGGCAATCAATTTATTTGAAACGAAGCGTTTCATGAGTTTCCACAGTATTGGCTAGTTCCAATTGTTCGCTGAATTTCAAGCGCACGTTTTCATCTTCTGCCATGTATGGCATTATGCCGTAATAAAGTACAGTACAGTACAGTACTGGTACTCCAACAAAATTTACATCCCAGAAACCACTCTGAAAAGCTTAATATGAGGTGGGACCTACTTCATTGTGAATCTCGACAAACCGATGTGCAGTTCGACGAATTATGCATTTTAGTATGGTTTACGAAATGCCAATGCTGATGTCCTGTTTTGCTTTTTTTTATATATGGCATAATGTAAGATCTCTTCATGCGGGCTTCTTAGATCACTGCAGCTGCACACGCGCAATAATAACTGTTCTCTGGCGCTCTCTGGCAACTGCTGAAATGAACCTATGTCTAACAGTCTCAGAATAGTATTGCGAATGGTGGTTTGAAAAGTGTTACTTTCAAAGTAAATTTCTTTCTACACAAGATGAATTGTGTTACATGTGAAAATGTGTGATGAATTTCATAATTAACAGAGCATTTGACTCTCATAGTATGAAGGCTTTCATGACCGGATGACATTTCTTCTGGTAAACCTTCCGGGATGTAAGGTCGTGGTCCATGAAACTCTTCAGCTCCTAACGTTTCGTCCAGAGCTGCGCTGGACATCTTCAGAGGGGTGTTTCTCCTCCGGTGAGTCTTGCCGACTCAAGACTCACCGGAGGAGAAACACCCCTCTGAAGATGTCCAGCGCAGCTCTGGACGAAACGTTAGGAGCTGAAGAGTTTCATGGACCACGACCTTACATCCCGGAAGGTTTACCAGAAGATACATTTGACTCTCGTTTAAAACTTAACAACTTTTAGGACCAGCCACTTAGAAGAATTTCAAACCTAGAAGACCAGACGTTCATGTTTTCATGTCATTATTTTAAATTTACTGGTACATTTGTGTGATTGTATCTTAAAGTATAAAACACGCAAAAAATGATCAATATTACATGTGAAAGCAAGTGTGGATATTGCATAACTGGGACAAAGGGAAACCCACAGTGAGGCCCCTTTCAAACTGTCACGTTGTGACAGAGCTGTCTCAGACGTGTATGCGGCATCTCCACATCCTTCATAACGATCAGTCAACATCTGACCTGTTCGTTTGTCTTATATAACCCACCAGGCCTGGTAACAAGACTAAAGACAAACAACTCTAAGATACAGTGGTCTCCAACAATGCCACATAAAAGTAAAAGAGATAACACTACATAGCGTTCAGGACTATTGGTTCCTTCCTTTAGGAAGAGAGAGCAGTAGGTTGGGGAATTTAAAAAGAAAGGCAGGGCGCGTCATGCAGACCCTAGGATGAGAGGGAGCCGCCTGTAGTTCTCACTGTGAGTGATATCTGACTGACATAGGGGACGCGTGATGCGTGACTATGAGCCACATGTAATGTGCAAATTTACTGACAAAATTCACACACGTGTAGCCCCATGGGCTTGTATGTTATGCCCATAAGGTCAACAGCCGGTATGGTGTTAGATGAAATGAGGTGCAAGACCTGTATATGTGTGGTTATTCTTTGGAAGACTGCAAGTTAATTGGATAATTAACCACACACATATAGCACAGATACTAACATTTTGTTTGGTCTAATTTATTTGAGGTTAACAGTTCCCAGGGAGAGGACATAAAATTGCAAGACAGGGATAGCTGGAGGAGAGAGATGCAAAGCTTTAGAGGTATATGTGAATATGATAAAGTTCGTAGCATTTTTCCATATGTTTAATAAACACAAAAGATACACATAACAGAGAACTTCATCATCATTAATATATTCTCCTTCACAATCTACAATAGTCCGCCAACGATAGAGGAAATCATCTAGTCATGTTCAGAACACATTTTCATCAGAAAGGAAGTTCACTGAAAGTTGTTTGATAGAGAATGAATTCCCGACCCAACTCCTGTATGGCGTTTTTGTCAGTCTAGCAGAATGATGGCAAGTGTTATCATGGAGTAACATCACTTCACACAGTTTTCTTCATTGTCCTTGGATTGCATATGCAAAATGTTTCAGTTGTTGACAATAAATGAGAGCAGTTATGTTTACACCTCGGGAAGTAATTCATAGTACACCACACTATTTCTGTTCCATCAGATGCATAACAGTATGCATTGTGAATACATACAGGTCTTTGTTCAGGGAGTTGTTCCTTTGTTTGGGCTCAACAATTCTTTTCTTTTCCTAATGTTAGCATAAAGACACCATTTCTTATCATCAGTAATGATACAGGATAGTAATGGTTGTTGTTTGTCACAAGCCAGTTGGTGACAAGCAAACAGAAATGCACATACAGCTACCCTCTGATTTTTGTGATTTTGGCATAGAGCATGTAGTACCCGTATGTCCAGTTTTGGAATCTTCCGCATCGCATGCAAATGTTGCAGAATGGTGGAATCATTATCACAGTTCATCACATTTGCCAGTTCTTGGGTACACTGACACGGATCATTGTGGATTAATGTCTTTAAACAATCTTCATCAAACAATGAAGGTCTTCTTGAGCTTGGAGAGTCACTAATGACAAAACAATCCTCCTTAAAACGAGAAAATAATTTTCTTGCCATTCTCTGTCCATCGGCATTATTCCCATGCACATCACAAACGTTTCTGGTTGCTTCTGCTACTGTCAACTCCTGTATCGATCTCAAAAAGAAGAATATGTCGGAAATGTTTTGATTTCTTCACTTGACACTCCCATTTTCTTGCATCCACATCTCCACTCAGTATCCCCAAATGACAAAATGACTGTATGTAAACTGAAAAAACAACAGTGAACTACAAATAAAAAATGACAGTTGAGAAATAATCCCATAGCAACCAGAATATCAACATGCAAAAGAAAAATGCTACAAACTTATGCACCAACCTAATAGATGCTGGCTTTAGGGAAATTAAAAAAAAGTGAATCGTCAGTATGGATATTAAGAGATCAAGTCACAAGAAGTCAGCACTGAGAGAAAGCAGAAAATTGAAAAATGTGTACAAGAGCTATGCAAGGGAAATGAACCTGAAGTCAATATCATGGAATGGGAAGAGGAGGTTGATGAAGAATAGAAAGAAGATATGATGGCCTACTGCAAGCAGAATTTGAAAGAGAACTTGAAAGACCCAAGTCGAAACAAGGTACCGTGAGAAATGCACATTCCCTCAGAGTTATTAAGATCCTTGGGAGGCTTCCTATGACAAAACTATTCCATTTTTCTGCAAGATAAATTCCCGAGAGATGTAGGAACACACGAGGCAGTGCTGACCCTACAAATCATCTTAGAAGATAGAATGAAGAAATGGAAACCTATGGTTGTAGCATTTATAGGTTTAGGAAAAAGATTTTGACAATGTGACTGGAATGCACTTTTTGAAACGCAAGGGAAATAACTTGTACAGAAGCCAGATTGCAGTTATAAGAATTAAAGAACTTGGAAAGGAAGTGGTAGTTGAGGAAAGGAAGTGAGATAGTATTGGAGCATCTCTCCAATATTATTCCATCTGTACATTGAGCAAGCAGTTTGGAAACCAAGGAAATGTTTGGAAATAGAATTAAAGTTCAGGGAGGCTTGGCTATGACATTGTAATTCTACAAAGATGGCAAATGACTTGGAATATCTGGTTAGCAGAATGGATAGTGTATCGAAAAGAGCTTATGATATTAATATTGACATAAATAAAAAGAGGGCAATGGAATGTAGTCAAATTAAACCAGGTGATGCTGAGGGGAATTAGATTTAGAAATACAACATTAAAAGTAGTTGATCCATTTATTTGTTTGGGCAGTAAAATAACTGATAACAGCAGAAACAGAGTGGATACAAAATTAGGCCTGGCAGTAACAAGAAAAGCCTTTCTGAGAAAGATACTTTTTATGAGAGTATTTGTCTGGAATGTAGTTATGTATAGAAGTGATGCTTGGACAATAACAGTTCAGGGGAGGAAAGAATAGAAGCATTTAAAATACAGTGCTATAGAAGAATGTCGAAGATTAGATGGATACATCAAATATCTAATGAGAAGATACTGAATCAAGTTTGCGAGAAAAGTATTAAAACTTGTGAGCTGGAAAGTTTTATAGCTTCCTTTGGTTGTTTAGCAAACTTACACATAAAACTTGAACAAACTCAGAGATGGTAGAGTTGGGACCCATAGACCACTTGACATAGAATCACCGCATGGTATTTCAAAACTTTTGATAGCAGAAATTTAAAAAAAGGAAAGTAGAGTCCCCGACTGCAATTATGGCATGTAAGAAAGCCATATTGTCTAAAAATTATTTGTTTAAAGCTGCCAGTCCCACCAACACGTCCCCACCCGTACCCTACTCTTTCCCAATCTGTGTGTCTCATTTCTAATGATTAAATTAAACACAGAAATTTAATACTTATTGATATTTGTTTTATTGGTTTAGGACATAAAATATCACTAAAATGAGGAGAAATTGTGGAAGAGACTTTAGATCTATTTGATATCAAAACTGGTGTGCAATTAGGAGACAGCTTATCACCTATGTTCTTTAACCAGGTTCGAGAGAAAGTTGTAACAGAGTGCCACACAGAGCAAGCCATGACGTGACCGTGTCAAGATTGAATGTTTAGCATTTACTGATGACTCGGCCGTACTCTCCACAAACACTGATACAGCGTGCACCCAGATTGAAATTCTGAAGAAATGAACAGAAAAAGACAGTTGCAGATCTCCTTTGAAAAGTCAGGATTTATGACTGATATGAGTGCCACCATCCTTGGCACTGAATTTGGCCATATTACCCGATTCCAAAACTTAAGCACCTCAATGAAATCATTGCAGAGGACATCAGAGAAAAAGAGGAAAGTAAGGCTCACATTGTTAAATTGTAAATGGCATACAGGGCTATCAGCCTATCACTAAATTGTATGATAATAGAAATATTAGCAGAAATATCAAAATCTGTCACCACAGTACAGTTATTTTAGGTCATTGGTACTACAAGGCGATAAATTTGTAAGTGATCAACTGTCGTAAAAAGCCTTTCGGACGATTTCCGCATCACACAAGTAATGCAAAATTGTCTGCATCCTATACAGGCTGTGATGTCATACATAACCAACAACAAGAAAAGTCAGCAGAAGACGTAACTGACATCGATATCTGGCCATCCACTAGCCCCCTCCCCTCCAAATGCCACACCAGCCACTACAGTAGTGAACTATGGGCAAACAGTTCTAGGTTAATTTAGTTTAAGACAATTTATTTTTAAGTAACATTTCTCTTGGTGTATGCATGCATAAATGCATGGTGATGAACAGAACATGTTCAAAATGCATGTTAGATTAAACATAAAATAAATTAAAAGTGTCTGGTAGCAGAAATTACAAATAAATAATTACCACACCGGAGTTCAGAGAATGCCGATTCATCAGAAAAGTAGTAGGACTTAGAAGAACCATGAGGGTGGGTGGAAGATGTGGAACAATGTGGAGGTGTAACATCTCAGTGAACCTGTAAATGACGTCATAACGAAACAACTCCTGAACTTGTGTGGCCATGTAGAACACTTGCACCCAGTTGGATTGACAAAAGGGATACTGATGTACTATGAGAGTCTCCATCCCCACCATTCAAATACCAGATACCTTGACAAAGTCAGAGGACACCTAACCTAATCTGGTAATATTAGGGCATTATACACTAGAGGACTACATACAGAAGTAATATTAAGAAATGGATGAGTGAGGTTCCACTCAAGTCACAGGAAAGGAGAAGAAATTCTCCAAAGAACCAAGACAGCAGATAACCAAGCGCATGAACAATTACTGCCGACAGGGAAGGGAAGGGAAATCTGAACCTTAGTACACACACACACACACACACACACACACACACACACACACACACGAAGCTATACAGATATGTAATTACAGTGGAACCTAGCATGGTGAGCATAATTCGTTCCAGAATCTTACTTGTAGAGTGAAACACTCGTCAAGTAAAACAATTTATCCCATATAAATTAATGTAAGATACGGTAATGCTTTCCATGCAGAAAAAGTACTAAAAGTTTTATATTATTCATTCCATTTATTCAAAGAAAATTATACATACAGTATTATATACTTTATTATTCATGATACACAACTAATTCTTTTTTACCAGGAAGCTGTCTATAGTCATTTATTTCTGCCAATGCTTCAACACATGGTGAAAGTACGACACAACATTGCCGCCAAATAAATTCGTAACACATGTAGCAACTGCTTTATTGGGTTGGCAATTTTCAGTCTTCTGGTTCCCAGGCTTTCAGGATTTCTCTTATTGTGTCAGAAGATTACTGCTTTGCTGTTACCGCCTCCTCCTCCTCCTCCTCCTCCTCCTCCTCCTCCTCCTCCTCCTCCTCTGTGAAACACCCTGAAATTCCATAAATCTCAAAGTCAAGGACTAGTCCTGAAGGGGCAGCCAACACAAAATTTTTAAGCCCTTCAGGATTTGGCTTTCCCCTGACAAATTGTTTTATTGCACATGCTCCAGTAAAGGGATCATTTGTTCATCCACTGCTACTTCAGGAGTTCAAGGTAAACAGAGGCATGCTCTCTTTACACGTTCTAAAAGTGGCCTTATTTTCCACAATTTATCTTTCCTTCTAGTTTCCTCTGTTACAGCATTATCGCCTGTCATTTTCAAATTACTCCTAATGGTGAAGTATCGGTCTCAAGTCATTATTTCAGTAATGCTAAAAACTCTTGTTGTTTTACCCCAGTACATCCTAACTCTAGGGTATCTCAAACAAGACATTAGTATTGTTGCTCCAATAAATACCTGCAATTCCTTGGCAGACAGCTTTAAAGACCTTCCAGTCTGCTGTAAATATCTCATATTGGAAAGTTCAGACGTATCCTTAAAAAAGGCCAAGTCAAAGTATTGCTGAAAGTAGTCCACGATCTGCTTCTCATTATGTTCTGCAACTCCTGTGGGCGAGAAGGTAGCCTGGAGTCCCTCAAACCTGAAATTTGGAGACAAAGCATGAAGGAAAGATCGAAAATATCAGGAATAATAGAAAATTATTTACAAGAAGGTATTACACTTACCTTTCGCATTTCTCCCAAAACATCCTGCGATGCTGTGAAGGACTCGCGTCATCTCGGAATTCTCGTCATCATCAGAATTATCAGTGCTGCTGCTACTCTGTTCACTTGTGGAAGGAACATTGCGTTGCTGCACAGCATCGTCTGCCAGATCAAAATCACCATCCTCCTCCTCACTAATCTCAAGATATGACACGTCGCCATTCAAAAGAAGTTCTAAAATTTCTTCTGAACTGAGCTTTGATCTGTATCCTTTAAGAAAATGATTGTTTTAACATTGTGCCTACTTCCCTTACAGAAAATAATGATAGTAGTGGATCAGATAATGTCATTGAGCAACAGTCAAAACATGAAATGTATTGGAAATTAGCAAAGGTAATCACCACTATTGCCTACGAAATAGTGCTCAGAGATGTGGCTGCACGTTCCAGTGTCCACTTCAGTGGACGTTACTGTTTTTCAATGATAATTTATGGAAATACACAGTACTACCAAACCTTATTGCACAGAAAGTCGTATAAGCACCACTTATAGATGCTGTCTAGTATAGGTCCTTTTTTTATAAAATATGTTTCGAAAAATACACAATAATAACGGAGAACTCACCTGCCATTGTAACAGGTCGTAAACAAAGCTGCTACTTGGCGCCAAGTGATCGTAGTGACCATTTCTCCCGCCAGATGGCTGCAGCATACAGTCCATTCAAATGTGCCACAAGTATTACAATGAAAAATGCAGAATCTTTGACAGCAGGACAGGAAACTCGATCTCCATTATAATGGACATCAGGTCTCAGGAGTATAGGTACTGATTCAAATGCCTCAGAGTAACATTTGACAATGCACTCCGGCCAAAGCTTCTTCCAAGCAGAAGTGAGAGGTGAGAGTTCTCTTGGTAACCCCTTCCCACACCTTTTCAATCATCTTGATGCAAGCAACAATGTTGAAGTGATATTTCCAAAAATCTCTGAGAGTGAGTTCAGTAGCTTCAGTCAATTCAAAACAATGCTCAAAGAGTGCTTTAGTGCAGAGCTTCTTAAAGTTAGCAATAATCTGCTGGTCCATAGGCTGGTGTATCGGAGCGGTGTTTGGAAGGCAGAAATTGGATCTTGATGCACAGAAATTCTTCAAGAAGGCGGTCTTGTAGAACTGGAGAATGGGCAGGAGTTAACCATAACAAGCAAGACATCTCAAGTGAATATTTTTCACTGAAGGACCAAACATTTCATTGATCCAATCACAAAAAAGATCACGTGTCACCCAAGCCTTGTTGTTGAACCTCCATATCACATTTAACCTGTTCTTCTGAACTTCACACTTCTTGAAGACCTATGAAGTTTCTGAATGGTAAACAAGCAGTGGTTTGATTTTCAAATCGCTGCTTGCATTGGCACAGAATAGCAGTGTGAGACACTATTTTATTGGCTTGTGACCGGGCAGTGCATTCTCCTTTACTGTTACAAAGGTACATTTCCGCATCTTTTTCTAGAGTAGACCCATCTCATCACAATTAAAAACCTGATGTGACGGATAACCCTGAGAATCTACGAGCATCGTGAATTGCTGCTGAAGTTCTCTGATGTCTTTGAGTCAGAGATAGCTGCTACGCCGTTCCTCACAATGCTGTGGATGCCAGTTCTTCTCTTAAAATTCTCGAATCATCCATGGCTTCCCTTAAACACTTCTTCGGCCAGTAATAATCCTGGCGTCATCTTAATGTGGTCAGCGAAAACCATTCACACCTTCTGACAAATGACGTCTCGTTAATATTGTCACCTTGCAATTGCTTTTCATTTATCCGTATGAGGAGCAACCTTTTGACATCATCCAGAATATGAAACCATTGTTTCGATACTCTTGTTACTCCCTTTGAAGCGTCTATCTCCATAATCTCATCCTTGTTGTTGAGGATAGGGCAAACAGTTGATGCAGACCGATTTTATGTGCGTGCTAAATCAGCAATGCTCACACCACTTTCGCATTTTTCATGATTTTATGTTTCAAATCTATGGTCATTTGCTTTCTCTTATGGTTGTCTTCTTGCGGCTTTACCTTTGGGGACATTTCTATGACAATTATTAAAATGTGCACACAAAAAAGCACTTTGTGAACACAAGTTCACAAAAAATGCGTCATCCCAAGCTGCGCTAAGATAGTAACAGAAAGAGTGTTGTACCCAGACTGCAGTACGTACTAAAGACATTGTTCATATGCCACTGCCGACAATCAAAGGTGTTCATATTGTTGAATGTTTCCCCCTGCCACACACAAATGGCTGGTGACATCACATTAAATCCTCCTCAGTTGTTATGCAAAACATCACTTGATAAACGAGTAAATTTTTTACAGTTTGTTTTGCTTGTCATGCAAATCGCATTTTCTGGGAAGTGCTTGTTAAGCGAGGTTCCACTGTGTTAAACCAACAGGTCCTTTTGTGGCAGAATAAGAGGCTGTCACTAAAATTGTTCCCAAAGATACACAGTTGTATATCTATGAGTGACGAGAAAATTTATACACCCTGACATTATTAAATGGGAATGAGAGGGCTTATTTTCTGTATGAGAGAGATCAGGGTGGTGATTCTTCTGGAAAACCTGAAATTTGCAGATAATTAGATTTTACCTGGCAAATTTGGGGAAGTCTCAGGGAATTTCAGGAATTTCATAAAATCTCATGGAATTCTGCATTTTTTTCCTAGTATTGAAATTTAATTTAATGACAGGTTGCTACTTACCAGAAAGAAGACACATTAAGTTGCAGACAGGCACAATTAAAAGACACTTACATAAAGCTTTCACCCACAGTCTTCATTAGTAAAGCGCACACACACACACACACACACACACACACACACACACACACACACTGTTCATACACACAAGCAAGCACACCTCATGCACACATGACTACTGACTCCAGCATCTCCTACCTGGAGTTTCCATTGTTTAATTTTAATGAGTATTATAAGTCAAAAATTTGAAAATGCTTATTATTTCAAAGTGTGTTAAAATATTATTGCATATAAATTATCGATGTTAAAAAAATGCTGTTAAGCTACTACTTATTGCTAATATATGTCAACTGAGAGAAAAGGAAAGCCGTTATTGCTGTATATCCCTTCCCCTCCCCCACTCCCCGTTAATGCGTGAGGAGCTTTTAATGACACCATCTTCCTCCCCATATGCGGAATTCTCAGGGAATTCTTTTTTTCTAGTTTGAAAAGCCACCCTGGAGATGGGATATGGGCAGTGTTCGTCGTTGTTTGTAGTATAGGCCACTTTAAGACTGTGGCATGTAATTCTGTAATTCTCATTCGACAGTTGTCGGCAACAGTGTTTGTCAATATTATTTTATTGTGATTCTTTTTCTAGGTTGATGATTCTATGGCATGCAATTTTAATGATGCAATAGAGCATCTGTTGCATCTGCAGAAGAAGAGTGTCAAACCAACCCCGTGGAATATAATCTTGGAGATAGGGCCAGACATCTGTATCCCATTGTCTGGGTACCGCAAAGTAAGTTCTGCCTATGACTGCGGCCTTGCCATAGTGTGTTTATTCCCTTAATACAATTATGAGGGTAAGTCAATTATTATCCACAAAATAATTATAAAATTTTATTGTAATCAAATAGGAAACTTACAAGAACATCATTTTTTAATATAGTCTCCTTGCATCTCAACGCACTTGGTTCATCGTTGTACAAGCTTCCTGATGCCCTCATAAAAGAAGGTTCTCGGTTGAGCTGCAAGCCAGGAATGCACCACTTCGTCCAAGGCAAATTGATGGCCCCTTAAGGCCTGTTTGAATGGACCAAACAAGTGATAGTCAGAAGGGGCAAGATCGGGACTATATGGAGGATGATCCAGTACTTCAAATTTGAGTTCCTGGAGCTATTCAGCAGTGTGCGTACGGGCATTGTCGCACAACAGCACACCACCTTTTGACAGCAATCCTCGGCCTTTGCTTCGAATTGCAGGCTTTAGCCTAGCAGTAAGCATCTTACTGTAATGTACACTGTTTATAGTTGTGCCTCTTTCCCTATAATGTTCCAGTACTGGACATTGTGCGTCCCAAAAAACCGTAAGTATCAGTTCTCCTGCGGATGGTTGGGTCTTGAACGTTTTCTTGCATGGCGAATTTGGATGTTTCCATTCCATACTCTGCTGTTTACTCTCTGGCTCATAATGATGGATCCATATTTCATAACCAGTAATGATACTGTCTAAGAAGTTGTCCTCTTCGTTACCACAGTGATCCAATTTTATTTATTTATTTATTTATTTTTTTTAATTTTTTTTTACTTTTTTTTTTTTTTCTTCCAGATGTCCAAGCGTGTTTGTGTATGCAACTGTGTGAGTTGTTTTGGGACCCATCTTGCACAAACCTTATGAAACCCAAGTCTGTTGTGGATGATTTCGTAGGCAGAACCGTGACTAATTTGCAGACAATGTGCCACTTCGTCAATAGTTAATGGTTTGTGCTACCGTTTCGGAATTTTTCAGTCCATTCATAGACACTTCGTTGTGGCAAAACACTGTTCCCGTACTGCACCGAAAGTCTTTGATGAATTTCGGCCCCTGATACACCTTCCAACCACAAAAAGTGGATCCCTGAACATTGCTCTTCTTTGGTGCAAATAGACAGCGGAGCAGCCATGATTAACAGCATGGTAGTGATAACAAAACTAACCTAGCAGCTTGAAAACTGCAAAGATATAACAACAAATAAACAAAGCATGTGTCATCAACCTAAACTGACAGTACTACCAAAATAAAAAAAAGTAACTAAATTTCGGATAATAATTGACTTGCCCTCGTATTAACAGAGAAATTGTTGGGGGCTATATGGAGACAATAAGCGTGGATTTAATGTTGTTACACAGTAAAACCTGCAGCTGCTTTGCGACTTCTATATGAGAACTAGTGCATATTCACAATATTCATTTAATATTGTCTATTTTGCTTCATGTTGAAGCTGTGAGTGAGGCACATTCAGAAAATATGTAAAGGAAAGCATCCAGTTCCCGTCACAGATTGTGGTTTGTATATTGTTGTTGAGGTCTTCAGTCCAAAAGACTGGTTTCGTGCAACTCTCCAAGCTACTGTATCCTGTTCAAGTCTCTTCATCTCCAAATAACTACTTCGACCTACATCTTTCAGAATCTGCTTGCTGTATTCATATCTTGGTATCCCTGTACGATTTTTACCCTTCCCCCCTCCCCACTTCCCTCCAGTACTGGATTGGTAATCCCTTGATGTCTCAAAATGTACCCTATCAACCAATTCCTTCTTTTAGTCAAGTTGTACCACCAATTTCTTGTCTCTCCAATTCTATTCAGTACTTCTTCATTATTAAATGAAATCATTCTGCTTTTGGCTGTTTAAATAACATTATATGTGAATGGGAAAGCAATTCATAATTCTGTTCATAAGCATTTTATAACAAAAGTGTCATATTGAATATTTACACCCATTTTTCTTTTTATAACATTATTTACAAATTATTATTGTCTTCTGTCATGATTTTACTTCTTCATTAATTTCCATGAATTGAAATTGCCTACAGTGTAACTATCAACACTGCACTGTCAAAAAGAGTTTGTGGTCTCCCCCCCCCCCCCCCCCCCCCCTCCTCTCTCATCTGCTTCTCATCGAACGTGTATAGCCGAGCTAGATTTGCACATGGACAAGGATGATCCAACAAGAGCAGTACTTGGGAAATTAGAACAATGCACACTGATCTTTTGATGATGGCCATTTGAAAGCATTATCAGGATCATGAGGTGTCCTAAAGGACATTTATTATCTGTCCCACCAACCACTGATTGTCGTACACACAAGAAATGAAGTGGCTCGCTATGAAGTCTTGTAATGTATACTGTGATCTCTGCATTTCACACACAGTAACAGGCTGCATTTTGTGGAGAACCATTCTTGCAATGTATGTGCCACTCCGAGATGCAACCCAGTAGTGACTTGATTGAATTCCTACCACAGGGTTAACGGCAGGCCACTCTTTGCATCAACAGCTTCGTGCTGGAGATTAAATCTTGTTGAAAGATGTTTACAGAGACGGCCTACCCATCACACACACTTTTTCCATGCCCTGTTGCTGAAAATATCCTGCGCTATGGATGTGGTGCTAATACCATTATTTGAAGACCAAGATATTTCTGCAGTACCTCTGACTGATTTCAAACAACTGTGAAGTGTTTTTCACTTTTCTTGTATACCATCTACTTATGTCTTTTTTTCATAGCCCACACATCTCTCTCTTTCACTATTGTATTTCCTCACTGACACTGTATCTAACAAAAAGTTCAAACCAAACATAAAACACAATGCAGAATGGTTTATGTGCAAGTTCTCACTTGTTTGTTATAAACAGAAGAGCACAGGAAATAGTGTTGCCAGTATGCGTATTTTACACTAGAAATTCAGTGTTGTGAAAAATTCAGAATGTTGAAAATTTTTTAATACTTTACACAGAAAAATATTGCCCACTGTGTTAGCACAGTCTACTAACACATTAACCAAACAGTATTTTGTGTATTTCTCAAAAGTTTTCAGATGGAGGTTTTCAAGTAAATAATTCGTAAAAACTTATAAAAATGCAATTTCTTATATTTTTAGTAATAAATATTTACATAATGCAGATAGCTGGAGTGGAGAAGATACTCTTTATAATTACATCAGTAGTATCTGGTAATATGACGGAAAAAATAGTGTTCTGTGACTTTCAAAATTGCTAAAAAAAAAATTCATCCACGGTGTATACGACCTAGGACAACCAGAAAATCTGGGAAAAACCCAAGAATTTTTTCGTCCGGGAGAAAACCGGGTAAAACCTGAAAATTTTTTGGAATTCCGGGAATTTTAGCTTTCAGTTAAATTTTTTTAGTTTTGACTGGTAAGAACTAATTCTCTAGCAAAGAATTTTACTCTATCCTGCTACTGGAGAATGATACTGCAGCAATAAAATATAAACAAGAGGGAAAAAAAATAAAACTTCAGTGGCAAAGGAGATGCGCCATTTACAACAACAAAACACCGTGCACGCACAAGCGTCTGCAAACAGCAGAAATATGTCAAAGGCCGTAGGGCAAAGACTATGTAATACTTCGTACAAATAAACTGCTCGCTATGAGTAGAGGTCCTATAGGAGCCTTAAGCCTAGTTTACACGACGACATTGGGTTGCACCACTCGTTGCGTGGATGAGTTGCACGCATGTGGTTTCACATATGACTGTAGGCACGGCGACACCAGTATACAGTTCAGTTTTGTCGTTTTGTGGGTACCTGAGTCGTGTCTGAAATGAAAGTTTTGGCAGCTGCATGTTGCACTAGTTGTGATGGAATTAAAGCTTGTCTCGTGGAATTACTGCATAAGAAAAAAATAAGAAACGTGTTTCGATTCGTGACTCGATGAAAAAAAGACGTCAGCTCGGTTGCTCAGCATCCTTGCTGAAATAATTTATAACAGAAGATCCAAGAAGTTCTTTTAATTGTCTTAGAATGTCACCAGAACTGTTCCCATTTCTTCTAAATAGAGTTAATTATGCAATAAGGAATAAAGGTACTATAATGCATGAAGCACTGTCACCAGAACTGAATTTACATATCATATTGCGTGCATTACAATCGAGAACACTCGGCATGCTATAAGGTATGGTTTTAGTTGGTGATGATGCTTTTTCATTAACACCAATAATTATTAATATTAGCAACAATAATTATTTGAAGCAGGCTGCATTAAGAAGAGAATGGTTTGCAAACTTCTCTCCTGAAGATAGCTCTGTACACTGGCAATGTTTCAAAATTCTAACATATGTGAGTGGGGAGCTGTGCAGCGATGTTTTAAATAGGTGACTATTGAATAAAGAATGCAGCTTCTGAAATTTGTATAGCCTTCCCTCCTGTCAACAATATTCCTTAACAAAGAGTTGGCCAACTCGAACAATGGGATTTTAGTCTTGTAGACGGGAGCATTGCCACAGCTATAATTACACTTCCCTCTATTTTTCTTAATTCAGTTGTATATGTGCTCTTAACTCAATAAATTTTGCCCTGCAGCTCAGGTATTGTCAAACCATCTGTGTTATGATTGCACATGATGGTCTCAGCAGCAGCAATATGTTGCTTATTTTTGCCGGCCGTTGTGGTTAAGCAGTTCTAGGCGGTTCAGTCTGGAACCGTGCTGCTGCTACAGTCGCAGGTTCAAATCCTGCCCTGGACATGGATGTGTGTGCTGTCCTTAGGTTAGTTAGTTCTAAGTCTAGGGGACTGATGACCTTAGATGTTAAGTCCCATAGTGCTTAGAGCCATTTGAACCATTTGTTGCTTATTGTTCTAATCAGCATTAGTGAAATCCCACAAACACCTATGCAAAGCATAGATATCCAAAAAGCGAACATTATTCTCCGCTCCCCGCTTCATATTTCAGTGTGTGTACACTCTACAAACACACGTAACCCCAAAACTCATGCAACTAGTGTCGCCAAAGTTGGAACGTGCCAGAAGTGTTTAGTTTCGCCAATGAGTTGCGCAAATGCGCAGCGCGCATGTGCAGTGGCCAGTAGCGCAGTTGCTTGCAACCTAGTGTCGTTGTGTAAACTAGGCTTTAGCTATGAGCGTGACGTCACAACTGTTCACATTAGATTTGTTTGACCATTTGCCAGCGGCCTCATGCACATGCTCAGTTGACTTGCGTGTGAGCAGTACCTTCTCCTCCTTCCCGCGCTTCAGTCTGGTACTGCGCGACCGCTACGGTCGCAGGTTCAAATCCTGAATTGGGCATGGATGTATGTGATGTCCTTAGGTTAGTTAGGTTTAAGTAGCTCTAAGTTCTAGGGGACTGATGACCTCAGATGTTAAGTCCCATAGTGCTCAGAGCCATTTAGAGCGTTTAAAACTGAACACTTTGAGGACCAGCCACTTAAAAGAATTTCGAGCCCAGAAGACCAGACATTTATGTCATAATTTTAAATTTACTGGCACATTGATGTGATGTATCTCAAAGTATAACACACACAAGAAAAGATCAATATTACATGTGAAAGCTTAGCTTCTTTTGTAGCTTTTTAATCTTAGAGACCAATTTTATATGTGAAACCTTAGCTTTTCTTGTAGCTATATCATGTATATTAATGTAAAGCGTTAACTTTTCCTCTTTGTGTGTTCACACTTCGTAACAGTGATCTTGCTATTGGCTGACTATAACACGTGTCCTATGCTCTGCTGTCATTGGCTGGTGAGATCACGTGGCATGAGATACAACTGGTTTACAAAAGGACACCTCAATCTCGATTTCAATGCTCCGGAAACTAAAGCGCTGTGTTCGTTGCAGTTCGAATTTATACTTTCGTAATACAAAAATATGCAGCGTTTATGTTGCTGCACATCAAAGGTCTTTCCAAAAAAAAATTTCTGGGAAGTTCTGTGCCAGTGTATAAAATGTTAACCATTCAAGAGATTGATAAGTTTTGCAGTTCCGAGGGAAAAATCTACAGAAAACCTACTGTCACTTAGCACGGAAAAAGTGTATTTTCGCCCGGGAAAAATCATATTTTTTAATTGGGATATTTAGGAAAAATCCAGGAATAATCCAGGAATTTTTTTTCCTTATCCCCATATATACCCTGTCATCGTAAGTTTGTAAGTTAAAGGAATCCAATAAGTGTGCAATTGTCAATTGCATTTGAACACACTAAGAGGTAGCTTTAACACAAAACATCTGCCAGGTCTCCCGTACTTTTGGTTTGATCATTTTTTTTTATATGGAAATCATTTCTCTAATTTAATAAACAGTTATTGTTTACATAAAATTTTACTTTATCCAAAACTAGTTTTTTTTTTTGCAACAGATCTAGTTTCATCCCTTTAGTTTTCATGTGACGTGTTGTAAGGCTGTTATGGATACTGTTAAATTTGTATCTGTGCTGGTATATGTGATCAGTGATTGTGATTTTTCTGTAGTCGTTGAGAGAGAACAATGCATTCAATTGTACTGTCCACAAATTATTTAGTATGAAAATGTTCAACTGTATTTGTTCTCAAAAAGCGGTATTTGTTCTCAAAAAGTGCTCCTGTCCTTAACAAGTGTTAAATGACAAACCAAATTTTGTTCCCCTCTGTTGAATTCATATTTACATTGACTCTGTTGATTGCTAATGTTTTTGTAATGTGACTTGTCAGTTATTTGGTCTGGGAGTTCCTAAAAATCTACATTAACTTGCAGGGTTGAGTTTGCTCATTTTTTCTTACTCGTAAGTCATTAATGTTGTTATCATTCACTTTTAGCATTTGTTATTTCTCTTGACTAGATTTCTGAGGACACATTTCCCACTTGGGACAGAGACAGCAATAGTGCGATGATTGTGCGAGAAACGAGTTACTTCTTGAATCCCGATGCCGATGATGAAGACAACATGGCTACAGGAGAAGCAGTCGATGAAAAAGATGTGTGTTCTGCCTACTTTCTTGGAGCAACCATTGTGCCCACAAGTGGTAGGGTAACACACAATTTTTGTTTTTGACTAAAGTTGTAACCGGAATATTGAAACACTTTGAGCATTCATTTTTGCAGCCATTTTTATCAGTTTTGATGAATACGTGATTATTGACGTTATATTTGTCTCTGTCGTTTGTAACTGGTTTGTTTGGAGAAAGTGGTTACTTCAATTACTGCTGATTGACACTTATTTAATGTGGCATGTTCTCGAGACACATCTCATCCACTTGCGGCAGTCTTACAAGTTATTTACTATGCATTGTTCATACTTCATTAAATTTTCATTCCTTTGACTGGCCAAGTAAGTTCACTGATCTGTCAGGCAGGTGCTTCATAAATCATCTTCACCTCATGGTAATCAGTTAATTGTTGCTTGATGCTATGAATAAATTTTAAATAGCTTTACACATTGTGGTGTCACCGCCAGACACCACACTTGCTAGGTGGTAGCCTTTAAATCGGCCGCGGTCCGTTAGTATACATCGGACCCGCGTCTCGCCACTATCAGTGATTGCAGACCGAGCGCCGCCACACGGCAGGTCTGGTCTAGAAAGACTCCCTAGCACTCGTCCCAGTTGTACAGCCAACTTTGCTAGCGATGGTTCACTGTCTAGATACGCTCTCATTTGCCGAGACGACAGTTTAGCATAGCCTTCAGCTACATCATTTGCTACGACCTAGCAAGGCGCCATATTCAGTTACTACTTCAAGACTGTATTCTGAACAGATAATATTGTGACTCATGTACCGTCAAGAGCTACGTTCATCATTAATGGATTAAAGTTTAGTATCAAACTAATTACGTCTGCTTTCTGAATTCTAATTACTTGTCATGTTCCAGACCTCACGTCAGTATAGTTCTTCCCTTCTCACGCCAGCCTGCGTGAGCTGAAATGCGTGCATTTCGGCCTCCACTAGTAACACGGTGTTGGCTCTTCTGCCAACACAACACACATCATCAAAGGAGATTCTCATATTTTGCTATTTTATTTTCACTGTGTACACTGATGATGACCTATTTAGTAAACTCACACTAGTAATAATATCAGTTAGTAAACTTGCATGACTATGATGAATTTAAATTACGTGAACAAGTGGCGTGGTCCATGCTCAACAAATGTCCAATTGAAACTGTACACTAGTGACTGTGTATTGCTGCTGCTCAGAGCATATATTAATGATTAATTACATAGGTTTGACTGCACTGTACTATAACTCATCACTCACTCACTAGTATAGTAATTATACTCTTTGAATGCACAATCGGACTGACAAACCTGATGTCTGTGCATAATGTTGGCTTACAATGTGAAAGTAACTCAGTGAATGTGCAGTCGGGACTGGCTTTGGATACAGCAGAGTGTGTGCTGATTTGATACTTCTTGGCAGATTGAAATTGTGTACTGCACTGGCATTCGAATATGGGACCAGTGCCTTCTGGTTGCTAATGCTCAACCTGCCCTCGCAGCTGCACTACTGCCAGTACTTCTTTCCCTACCTTCCAAACTTCACAGCAGCTCTCCTGAACATGTTACAGGACTGTCACTCCTCAGAGAAAGGAAATCGCAGAGAAATGGCTCAGGCACAGCCCCTTTCCTTCTTGGTACCATAGGACTGAGCCTACTTGTCCTGTGTGTATATATCAAGAAATGTTCAAATATCAGAAAAACACTACATACCCTGTTTTTGACAGTTTGATTCTTAAGGGCTTGAGACAGTTGCAATAAATTGGAGTTTTTCTTGCATGTTTCACTTTACTGCCTCTTGCGAGCATTGGGTCGTATGAATAAAGAAGAGAACATTCTCACGACCTCCCCTCCTTCTTGAGAAGGTTCTTTGTGTATGTTGTCTGCTGTGTCCAGCACAGAACATGTGTAATGTTACATGTCATTCAACCCTCTAAAACAGGCAAACTGTTCAGTGTTAAAAATATGGAGCTGGCATCTGTGTGTTCTGGAAAAGTTGCATTACATTTCAATTTTACTTTTAAGTGTGGCAACAAATTATTTGAGACAATTACAGACAGCTTGAAAAAATGCATTTTCTTGCAATGTAACCGAATTTTCAACAGCCAGTAAACTTTTTTACTGCTGAAGTTAGGTGAACACATTATATAAACAAAATCTTAAAATTACATGACTTTTCATCTACTTGAAACCTTAACTCTGTCAGTTTCTTCTAACACGAGATAATTTTAGTTAAATGCAACACATAATGTTCCACTTGCATGTCAAGTACGTATGCAGTTGCCCGTGTGGTTCGTTATGAGAAACAGATCGCCAAGTTTTTAATAACCCAGATATTAATTTCTCTGCTGTGCATAGCCATTTCCAACATAACAAAATATAAGATTTATGCGGTGAGAAAACGTGATGATTAACACGTGACTGACATAGTTGTCTGGTGTATATCTAAGTTTTCGTGTACATCAGTCTGAAAACTTGATTCTGGTAACCAGCAACAAAAATGTTTTAATTTTCACTTCATTTGGAAGATTGTCCCTCTTCTTTCATGATTTTCAGGGAGAAATTTCACCAGGCAAATAATGTTTTATTGTTAAACCCATATAAATTTCTACAGTTTCTCTCTTCACTATTTCTTTGAGCTACATATGTCTGTTTTTGCCTTCCAGGCATTATAAATCCTGCCAGTTTTACTAAAAATCTCAGTAAAACTTAACCTCAAAATAACTTACTCAGCTCAAAGTATGCTACAGAGCTGACTTCAAAAAATGGAGAATGTTCTCCATTTGTGAGAAGCCCCTCTAGTTTTATTCATATGAAATGGAGAATATTTTTTGTTTTGATTTACTTCCCCACACTTTTACTCATGCTGAGAATATTCTCTGATGAAGTATTTACACCGACTCACTTTATTCGTGCGAACCTGTGAATGCTCACCGATACTTTTAGTACAAAGTATATTCTCCATTTTATTCATACGACCCATTAACTGTTTCTGAGTGGTCATTATAGTTGATCTTTCTTCTTGTGGGGGGAGGGGGGGGGAGGGGAGGGGAGATAAGTGACTAGGAAAGAGGAAAGAGGATTGTAAGGGGAGAGAATATGGGACAGGAGGGGGCGGGATCCTAACATTGCGAGTGGGGAAACTGTGTATTATTGGTGATATGCAAACTGAGATGCCATTATGCTAGAAAGGTGGTGCAATCTATCTATGCTTCATTTGTTTGATGAAAGAGATAAGCCCCATCAATAGATTTCCAAATCCGCAACTCCTGTCAAGATATTTATACTTGCCTTGATTTGTTCTGTCTAGTTTTGTGGGGCCACAGCTTCATATGTATGAGCTGATTTGAACATGGTTTAAGAAAAAACAATAATGTTCATGTATTATCCATTCTGCGCACAACAAAAGCATGTTGTTCCACTTGAACACAGCCACCACACTACGAGCGGATGCTGAAAAGTCCTTAGTTTTATAAAGAAAAAATGCTGTTATGGGTTTGAAATAATTTATTAATATAATTAGTGATCATATTCCCCCTTGAACTTGGACATTAATGGTATCTTTGCCCCAACTTCTTAGCCTATCTAAAATTAATTTTTTGCTTATGCTGCAAACCTCTCATCCACAGCCTTTCTGGCTTCCTCAGTGTTCACCTTCCCATCAGCTGTTTCTTGAGGTGTGGAAACAGTAGTCTGAGGGGCCATATCAGGTTTATCGGGTGGATCTTTGAGGTTTTCAGAGTGCAGAACTGCCAGTTTTTGCTGTGTGATGGACACCCTGTGAAGGGGGTCATTGTCGTCCAGAAACAAGATTCCTTTTATCAGCTTTCATCAACAATTGGAGGCCAGTTGTTGCTTCAGTTTGTCGAGAAGTTCAACGTAGTACTTCATCATGATGGTTTTACCAAGTTGTAAGTGATTAATGTACACCCATATCCATACTTTGCATACCACTGCAAGATGCATGGCAGAGGTTACATCCCATTGTACCAATTATTAGGGTTTCTTCCTTTTCCATTCACGTATGGAACATGGGGAAGAATGGTTTGAATGCCTCTGTGTGTGCTATGATTATTCTAATTTTATCCTCATCTTCCCAATGCGAGTGGTACATAGGGTGTTGTTGTATTCCTAGAGTCATCATTTAAACTCAGTTCTTGAAACTTTGTTAGTAGACTTTCTCGGAACACTTCATGGCTACCTTCAAGAGCCTGCCAGATCAGTTATTTCAACATCTCAATGATGCGCTGCCACGGGTCAAACATACCTGTGATCATTTGTGCTGCCCTTCTGTGTATACATTCATTATCCCCTGTTAGTCCTATTACTTGAATAATATTCTAGAATGAGTAGCACGAGTGATTCGTAAGCAGTCTCTTTTGTAGACTAATTGCACTTCTCCAGTATTCTACTCATAAAATGTCTTATATGGAGTGTTCTTCTATATGTCACTGAAACATGGACTATGAGGAAGAAAGATTGGATTGGAAATATGTTAAGAAAGAATGACGGACTCATAAAAACAGTTTTAGAAGGTTATGTAGAAGGGAAAAGGAAGCGAGGAAGGAAGAGATTCCAGATACTAGATGACATGATGGACGGTACAACATACAGCAGCCTTAAGAAGGAAGCAAAGGATCACAGAAAATGGAGAGGCAAAGGACCTGCTAATATAGCAGATAACTGATAATGAGGAGTATTCTACTAATAAACGGAAGAGTACCATCTGCTTTACCCTGCAACTGAGCCTATATGATCATTCCATTTCGCATCCTCACAAAGTTTTACACCCATGTATTTGTATGAGTTGGTCAATTCCAGCTGTGACTCATTGATGATGTTATATTCATAGAATACTATGTTTTTCTGTTTTGTGAAGTGCATAATTTTACATTTCTGAACATTTAAAGCAAGTTGCCAATCTTTGCACCACTTTGAAATATTTTCAGTATCTGGCTGAATATTGATTGCAGCTTTTTTCAAACTGTACTTCACTATAGATAAATGCCTCATCTGCAAAAAGTCTGAGGTTACTATTAATATTTTCTGCAAGGTTATTAATATACAACATGAACAGCAAGACTCCCAACACACTTCCCTGGGGCACCCTGAAGTTACTCCTACATCTGACAGTGACTCTCCATCCAGGATAACATGCTGTGTCCTCCCTGCAAGAAGTCCTCAATCCAGTCACTTGATACACCATATGATCAGTCTTTTGACAATAAGCGTTGGTGTGGTACTGTGTCAAATACTTTTCAGAAATCAAGAAACACTGCATCTACCTGGTAGTGTTGGTCTGAAGTTTTAGTATGTCCTGTGAGAAAAGTATGTGTTGGGTTTCACCTTTGTCGAGGAATGCATGCTGGTGGGCATGAAGAAGGTCTTTCTGTTCAAGATACCTCAGAATGTGCTCTAAGATTCTGTGACAAATTAGTGTCAAAGTTATTGGACGATAGTTTTGTGGATCACTTTTACTACTCTTCCTGCACACATGTGTTCCTGTATTTCCTTTCAACTACTGTGCACAGTTTTTTTGTTTGAGGGATATACAGTAGATTACAATTAGAAGAGAGGCTAACCCAGCTGCAAATTCAATGTAGAATCTGATATAGATTCCATTGGGTCCAGAAGCATTGTTCAATTTTAATGATTTCAACTGTTTGTCAACACCACTGATGCCAATACTGATGATTTCACTCATATTTTCAGTAGTATGAGTATTAAATTGGGGCAGTTCTGGGTTTTCCTTTGTAAAGGAACATTTGAAAAGAGAGTTAATCATTTCAGCTTTTATTTTGGTTTCCTCAGTTTCAGTTCCTGTTCTATTCGCTAGTGACTGGACACTAAATTTTGGTGCCACTAACAGCCTTTACATAGAACCAGAATGTTTTTGGGTTTTGTGAAAGATCATTTGACAGTACTCTGTTATGGCAGTCATTGAAGGATTAATGCACTGCCCTCTTGACAGCCAAACACGTTTCATTCGGCGTCTATTTATCTATAGCCTACACTTTGTTTTACACCTGTTGTGCGTCCGCAGCTCGTTGTCGTGCAGTAGCGTTCTCGCTTCCCACGCCCGGGTTCGATTCCCAGCGGGGTCAGGAATTTTCTCTGCCTCGTGATGACTGGGTGTTGTGTGATGTCCTTAGGTTAGTTAGGTTTAAGTAGTTCTAAGTTCTAGGGGACTGATGACCATAGCTGTTAAGTCCCATAGTGCTCAGAGCCACCTGTTGTGCAGTAATCTCTGTTTCTTTAGAAGTGTCTTTACAGTGACTGTTTACCATGGAGGTCCCTCCCATTATGAACTGTTCTACTGGGTACATATCTGTCTAGTGCATGGTCAATTATTCTTTCGATTTTGAGTGATAGTTCCTCCACATGTTCCTGCCCTATGCTGTAAGTTTCAAGTTCCTCATTGAGGGATGACACTACTGCTTTTTTAAATGTAGTTTTCTGAACATATTTGTCTTCTTGCTTGTTTTAGTTGCCTTTTGTACTTCGGTAATAATTGTTACCACAACCATGTCATAAACACTGATAACCAGTTTCGATGCGGATGTCCTCCAGGAGGTTAGGTCTATTTCTTGCTATTAGATTCAATGTATTTCCATCATGAGTTTGGTTCCAAACTATCTAAACTAGGTAGATTTTAGAGAAGGTATTTAGTAAAGTTTCACAATATGTCTTATCATGCCCATCACTAACAGAACTGTAATTTTCACAATTGATTGTTAGATGATTAAAGTAGACATACAAAATTGTCAAAATCAAAATGAACACAAACACAGATACGAGGGGCATTTGAAAAGTCCATGCAAAATCCGAGAGATGGCACCACCAGCATGTATTGCGGTCATGTTTAGTTAGAAGCATCTTTGGAAAGAACGCACACCAAGTTTTAGACATATTGGTCTATTTCTTTGTGTATGGCATTCATGTGAATCAAGGAAGTTGAGTGATTGTCAAAAAATGGACGAAAAAGAATTTCATGTGGTGATTAAACATTACTTTATGAAACGCAAAATGCCTCAGGAGACTAAAGAGAAGCTTGATAAACATTATGGTGACTCTGTACCTTCGATTAGAACAGTTTATAAGTGGTTTCAAAATTTTCCGAGTGGCCATATGGGCACAAGTGATGTCGAACATTCTGGACGCCCTGTGGAAGTTATGGCTCCAGAAATCATTGATAAAATCCACGATATGGTGATGGATGACAAAAGAGTTAAGGTGCGTGAGATTGCTAGTACTGTGGGCATCTCAAATGAATGGGTACATAATATTTTGCATAAACATTTGGACATGAGAAAGCTATCCACAAGATGGGTTCCGCGATTGCTCACACTTGACCAAAAACAGAGTCGTGTGAAGTGTTGCAAAGATGGTTTGCAGCTGTTCAGGAAGAATCTGCAGGACTTTAAGCATTGTTTCATCACTGTGGATGAAACATGGATACATTACTATACTCCTGAGACCAACAACAATCTAAACAGTGGGTTACCAAGGGAGAATCTGCACCAAAGAAGGTAAAGATCATTCCTTCGTCCGGAAAGGTTATGGCGACTGTCTTTTGGAATTCACAAGGGATAATCCTCATCAAATATCTGGAAAAGGGTAAAACTATTACAGGTGCATATTATTCATCGTTACTGGATGTTTGAAAACCAAGCTGCAAGAAAAAAGTCCTTTTCCATTATGAAAATGCACCAGCTAACACCTCAGCAGTTGTGGTTGCAAAATTAATGGAAATTAGGATTCCAACTCATTTCACACTGGTGATGTAATTGTAGGATGTTATGTTTTCTGTATTTTGTGAAGTCCACAACTTCACATTTTTGAACATTTAAGCAAGCTACAAATCTGTGCATCACTTTGAAATCTGATCAAGATCTGACTGGACATTTATGCAGGTTTTTTCGCAAAGCATTGAGTTGTCTCTGGTCCCTTACTTCCTTGTAAAGGGCCCTTAGACCTGCCACCAACACACCACACACAGTTGAGTGGATGAGCGGTGGAATACTCAGCACTTTCTGCAGAGCAGACAGAATCCATTGGAGAGGATAGTAGTTGAGCTACCTTTCGTAGCTGTGGCATGCAGCAGTTGAAGTTTCTTCCAGCCACCCTGACACAGTGAGTTTGCACAACTGTACGGACTATCCTAGTACGCCTCTCTCCTCAATCCATATTCCTATTCGCACATCAGCCCACTTGGTAAGTACCCTAAACTCAAACAGCATTGCAGAGGCTCTCCAACGCAGCATTGAAAATAACAGGTAACCTTGCATGAAACCGAAGCATAGGTATTGATGTGTTGGTAAATGTGCCAACACCTTGTAGATAGAGGAGGCCGAAATCTAACGCAGACGGGCGTGAATTCTGGAACAGGATAAGTAGTGAATTCTCATAAGAAAAGTATGCAGCTCCTCGAATACTTAACTTTTATTTATCCTTTGTTGTTTACAGCATTCTTGATGAGACATTTCATACGATAACTTTCAAACTATGTAAGGCTAATGGCGCCTTGCTAGGTCGTAGCCATGGACTTAGCTGAAGGCTATTCTAACTGTCTCTCGGCAAATGAGAGAAAGGCTTCGTCAGTGTAGTCGCTAGCAAAGTCGTCGTACAACTGGGCGAGCGCTATATCGTATCTCGAGACCTGCCTTGTGGTGGCGCTCGGTCTGCGATCACACAGTGGCGACACGCGGGTCCGACATGTACTAGTGGACCGCGGCCGATTTAAGCTACCACCTAGCAAGTGTGGTGTCTGGCGGTGACACCACAGGTATATTAATCAAATGACACTCTATGGTTCCAGAGAACCTCCCATTTCGTACGATACTGAGGTGGTATTTCAGTAGAGTTGGAGAGGCTCTGCAGTTCCGTTCGAGTTTAGGGAGAATACCAAGTAGGCTGAGACGTGAATGGGAACTGGGATTGATGAGGGAGGCATATTAGGGTAGAATGAGATCTCATTCTGGAAACATCCCCCAGGCTGTGGCTAAGCCATGTCTCCGCAGTATCCTTTCTTTCAGGAGTGCTAGTTCTGCAAGGTTCGCAGGAGAGCTTCTGTAAAGTTTGGAAGGTAGGAGAGGAGATACTGGCAGAAGTAAGGCTGTGAGGACCGGGCATGAGTCGTGCTTTGGTAGCTCAGTTGGTAGAGCACTTTCCCGCGAAAGGCAAAGGTCCCGAGTTCGAGTCTCGGTCGGGCATACAGTTTTAATCTGCCAGGAAGTTTAATATTAGGGTAGTCCATGCAGTTCTGCAAAGCCACTGTGCAAGGATGGCATAGTGGTTAGCACATGTGGCTAGTGAGTCTGAGACCCTGGTTCGAATCCCAGGGTAAGTACAAATTTTCATTCATCGCTTCAGTCTGCATATGTGCATCTTGGACTTGAAAAGATCTGTGAAACCATTTAGTTTCATTTGATAGTGAGAGAAAAGCTTGATAGAAAATTTAGATTTCTTGATGATAACTTTTCGTTTCAAACTGTTGTCAAGGTCTTGCTCTCTAACAGGCGAGTGTAACAGAGTTGAAAACTGTTGACAGTATATACTACTATTGTTGAAGCAGGAAACTAAAGAGAACTTAATATCACAGTTACAATATGTGTAAAACATAGTATTACAACACAGCAACTGAATCCGCAAGAAATAAGACTACATCTTACAGTAAAATTTCAAACGCTGACTTCAAAGAAACAGACCATTGAGTCGGGAAAAAATGGAGTTATTGCACTAACCATATAAGTACCTACACTAATAAGGGGGAAACAATTTTCTTAAGATATATTTGCTGCCGAAGTTAATAGAATATACAACTTACAGCGCCCCATTTTATTGCAAATTTTGTACACACAATACGTCTTGAGTGTCCATATCTTGGCACTTATTTGTACTCCTCGTATTTGCCACTTGGTTACATTACTCATTTTATTGCAGAGGTGGACGAACAGGCAATGTCGTACAGTTCTCCAGCAAAGTCACTGACTGTGTTGTGTTTCACAGCAGCAAAAAATGTGCCTCAGTACCTGTTCATGGGCAATGGTGTCCTGTACTTCACTCTCCAGAATGGCAGAACAGTAAGTCCAATGCTTCTCTATCACTAGATCCTCACATATGTGCATCTTTTTTCAATTTGTTTTCAATTTTGTATCCCCCATCCTTAGGAGGCTGGCTCTGCGTTCTCTGCTGTTATCCAAGCCATGCAGAATTTAGATATGGTAGCTGTTGTTCGAAGAGTGTATCAGAGTAACTCTCACCCCTATGTGGGTGTACTCTTCCCAAAGATTGAAAACAGATTCGAGGTAAGCTGAAAGGTAAAATATTTTGTAAAATTAATTTTTAAATTTTTTCCACATTGGCTTGTAGTGTTGTTTTTCTTCTTTGCATAATTTTCATGTGTACTGGTTAACATTTCTTGATATTTTATACTTAATCTATATATATATATATATATATATATATATATATATATATATTTCACAACTAATTTTACGATTCATTGGTCAAACACACACACACACACACACACACACACACAGTCATGTAAAACTTCTTTAAACGACATCATAGTTGCCATTGATTATAGAAATTATCCATTTTTACTATTGCAATTTAGACCTTAAGGTAATTATCAATGGGTATAGTACAAAAAACTGCTTTAGCTAGTGTCAGATTTTAAAAATCATCTAACATGTACACGTCGTCATCATGTCGGTGCCTGTTAACAATGTTATAGTCTCCAACATAAATCCCAAATAATTACTGTTCTCATGTAAACGGTGTACAAGAACAGTAGTTTGTAGGGATTTATGTTAAAAATGGTGACATTGTTAATGGGCTCAGACACAATGATGGCATTTTTGAAGTCTGACATGTGCTAAAGCACAGTCCTTTGCAGTGTACCACTTGATAATGGCTGAAGTGCCTAAATTGGAATAATGAAAATACCTCTAAATAATTTCTACAGTCAATGTCAACTACATTGTCTTTGGAAAACAAACTTTTTTTTACAGCAAATACATTTGGCGTCCAACATAATTGTGGCAGGAAGAGAACCTCGTACCACCAAAAGTACTTGCTAGTGCACAGCAGCTAAACAGTCATCACAGGGTGAACTATGTTTGGACAGAAATTTTTGATACACATTAATAACACTCAACAATAATTTGTTAAATGATACATTGCACTGTTGAACTTTAGCATGAAGGTGAGGCATGGCAGTGTTGTTAAAAGTTAATTCGCACTTCTAAGCATGACCACTGATCTGTTTCTGAATTCAGTGAACAATGGGTAACTTAACTAGTGGTGGTTCAGTTGGGCTGTGCTGGTTACGGCAGTAAGTAAGTCCTGATGTTGTTTCAGGACACTGTTCATAAACCTAATGTGACCTGCAGCAGGTATTGATCAGATGCTGTATCAAACCCTGAGTTGGTCTCTAGTCCATTTATAACCACTGTTGACAGATGAATGTTCACTTGAGAACTATTTTTGTATCATCAGGCAGAAACCCCCTGTGACATTGGAATCATTACTATGGAAGATGGATAGGACTAGTTGAGTGACGTATGGTGTAAGCGTAACGTAGTCCATTTTACGTATGCCTATGTTGTGCCAAACTGGAGGCAGGCCTCAGCATATGGTGCCCTTTCAGTGTATGGCTCAGTACTCTCTCTTCTGGTGTCCCTCTTTTGAAGTGGCCAAGGAGCTGAAAACTGAAATCTTCCATGTGTAAATTTTGTTCAATCTTGTTTCCCTTTGGCTGAGTTATATGTCCACTTAAAGGTACATTGGTGCTAGATGTAAAGTTTCAACATCTTCTACTTACCACTGTGAAGTCCTCTGTTACTTGGAAACTGACGCAGCAGAATTAAGAATTTTTTTACGATCCATAAGTATCGTGGATAATGCAGATTTGGCAAGTTCATACTTTCTGGCAGTTGTCCTTTTCTTCAGTACACATCAGTTTGCTTCCTTCAGGATTTTTAGTTTTATTTGCAGACCTATGCTTGCTTCCTATCAGTCATGTCCCCTCTTTTACTGCTGGCAACTTAACGTTACTCACACTTGCTCAATTCTCCCCCCCCCCCCCCCCAAAAAAAATGCCTATTTCAACACAGAATTGAATTTGTAGATCATAGCTTATCATTCATGCTGTCAGAGTTGCAATTGTTACTTACGCAGCTCTTAACAGTGAGAGTGGGGTGGAGTTGAAAGTTCGGGTTAAATGAAAAAAAAATCTAATGACGTAATGGACTAAAAACAGTTCAGAATTGAGGAGCGTTTTCACAAAACTCGCTTTATTCTCTCTCTCTCTCTCTCTCTCTCTCTCTCTCTCTCTCTCTCTCTCTCTCTCTTTTATGATAAAATAGCTTTTTTTCTTTAACACCTACTGTTCATCTTCCTCTTCAAGCTGATGCAGCCAGCTTTAGCAAAACTTGCTTTATTCTGCACTTATAGAACATAGAATACAGCCTGTTTCTGCAAAACTCACCTCATGCATATGTAGGAGTTTTTTTTCAAAACTTGCTTGATGCTACTTGGTTTGCCAAAGATGTTAGAGGTACCGTATTTTACGGATTGTAAGCTACACCTTTTTCTTCAAAAATTGCCTCCAAAATTTAGGGGCATCTTATATTTGAAATTAATATAAAAATGTGCAGCGTTTGATTTAAAATTCCTGCCAGTCTTAAAAATGGCCATACATTTGATGCCGCAGGAGACCTTTCTCTGTCTGGCAACAATGGATTCAACTGCCAGCAGCAGTGCACTAATGTGACAAACATGAGTTGCGGCGATTCACAAGCTTGCTAACACTGCCTTCCTCCTGCCCCATCATTACAAACCCAGAACACTGTCTAGCCTATGATGCAGCGTTGCAGTCTACAGTGTCAGTGAAAGTGATTTGTGTTATCAGTAACAGTACAATATTTTTGTTAGTAGCTAGTTTCATAATGGAAAAAAAATAAAAGGTATTCATGTGGTGTGTGTTATAAATTTAAAGTAATAGCATATGCAGAACAACATGGGAACAGACCTGCTGAGCAGCATTTCAGCCAGCCACTCACAGAAAAAAACCATTCACGATTAGCGGGCTAGTAAAGAAGAACTGAAAAAAAAATGAGAAAGACTAAATGTGCAAATAGAGGACTGAATGCAAAATGGCCAAAATATTATGGTGATGTATTGAAATTGATTCAAGGGCATTGTCAAAGTGGCATTGGAATTAATACAAGAATGACTCAGATACATGCTAGTGCTACGGTAGGACTTTAACAGTCTTGTAGGATGGAGTTGATAGGTGCTACAGGTTTATGAAGCATGTGAACCAAATCCAAAGTATCTCAGAACATACCACAAGAATATGAAGAGAGAATATTATCTTTCGATTGCTTTATTATTCAATATTGAAAGAAAACCAGTATGCAACTAAGCCAAGTAGCAAATATGGACGAAACTCCTCTGATATTTGATGTACCGAGTAACAGATCTGTGCCATGAAAGGTGCTAAAATTGTAACTATGAAAACAAGTGGACATAAAAAAAATAACTACACTATTGTCCTTTCAAGTTGTGCTGATGGTACTAAACTTAATTCAGTGATCACTTTCGGGCAGAAAGACTGCCAAAACTTTCTGTAATACCGCCAGGTGTTGTTGTTCACATACATGACGAGGGTGGGATGAACAAGGCTGATATGAATTTGTGGGTTAGTAGTGTATGGCAGAGAAGGAAAGGTACTTGATTGAATAAGTGTTCTCTTCTTGTGCTAGATCAGTTTAATAGTCATTTAAAAAATTCTGCAAAAGAGAAACTGAGACAGGGATATGTAGAGCTTTCTATATTTCTGGGAGGACTTATCATACTTCACAATTGCAGCCACTTGATGTCACAATAAATAAACCGTTAAAGTGTATGTGAGAGAGGAATATAACAAATGAATGATGGATGAATTCATGCCAAAAGGAGCTTTAAAACAACCCACAAACTAGTGTGTCAGTGGATAAAACAGATGTGGTCTAGGGTGAGAAAGGACAACTTTGTTAAATCTTTCAAGAAGTGTGGACAAATAACACTCAATATGGCAGTGAAGACTGTCTTATAGATGAAGAGGACAACGATGAAGAGGAAGAAGAAGAAAGTTCAGATGGTAGTTTTCAGGGGTTTTAAAGGTCAGTTCAGTTTTATTAACTAAGAATATTTTTTAGTCTGGCTTTGCATTCTAATAATAAAAATATTATTTAAAAAAAATTGGTTAAAAATTAAGATGCAACTTATAGCCCATAGTGTATTATAGTCCTTGAAAAGCGCTATATTCTTCAGGAGATACAGAAAGCAAGATGCATTGCTTTTGTCATACATGGAAATCTGAGCACCAGCTAGATGTGTTGTATCAGGCTGTCTGTCAGGTATAAGATAAAACTTAGAGATGGCTCCCAAATACCAATTTGCGCTGCTACATTTCAAAAAATAACACTTATATCGTGGGATCGCATAGGCCGAATTGCTCAGCGCTGCACGACATGAACAAAGATGTGGCTCAAGAGCAACTTAAGCCGACGTAGTTATGATCGAAGAAGTGAAACAGCACATTTTGAAGTGTAAGTGTAGAGCGTCTCATTACAGCTGATGGAAAATAAGTACGTCATATTTGCCCAAATGTTAAATGTAAATATAATGTGGGAAAATTTTTGCAAAGACAAAGACAGCTGGGTAATAAAAGTTGTTGTGTGTCATAATTTAAGACAGTGTTTTATAAGAATTTTAATCTTGGCTTTGGCTACTCTCACAATGACACCTATTCAACGCGCAAGGAGCTCCGACAGAAAAAATAGAGATAGCAAAAAATGAAGAGTGCCAGGAAGTGCGTAAAATTAACAAATACTCTGAGGACACTGTAAAAATTGTCTTCAATATGCAATGAAATGCAACGAAGTGAACCTCTGACAAACCTCTCTACTGGAGAAGTATTTTTACACACAACAGGTATGCTTCAGTAATCTGACTGTGGTGATACATGAATCAAAACAAGAGGATTGAAACTTTAGCTTTTTTTCAGGCTCGACGAGCAACAACCAGAACAAGAATTCTATAATGCTCTATGTCCTGCCACATTTTATGAAATGCATAAGAGTGTTCTCTGAACTTACCCACTGTTTTCTTATTTGTGGACACAGTTTCATACCACTGGATCATGTATTAGATAGAGTTGAGAAGAAATATCAGAATAAAGAAGAGATCATATCACCTCGTGAATACAGGAATATTCTGACGAAGTTTGGGAAAGTACTGGTGTGGGGAGGAGACTGGTTTTCCCACAGATTCAGATGGATTTCTAATGAAATATTGGAATCTACCTTGCCTTTCTAACCGATGGATACATGAGCAATAACTTACAGACAAACCAGTGGTGAGATTGTGCATGGTGCTAAAACAACTTATTTCTGTAGATCGCAAGTATGTTATGATGTTTAGAAGGACATTCGTTCATTCAGAGCATGAAACATGCAGCAGTTATTCCCAAGATAAACAATATGAGTGCAGAAAAGAAGGGTGCATTGAAACTAATGTGTTTCCAATACTAAGGATGCAGTGACTTTCTACAATGACATACTCTCTGCAAGTGGTGAGAAATATGAAGATCAGGACAGCTCACAGAGAATTTATGAGGGTGAAGTCCCCTGAAAATATGTAGAAGAGAAAAAAGAAATATTATTTTAAAACTTAAATGTAAAAAAATAGGCATTTATTATTCAGGTGTCACTGATCTAGTTTGAGTGTAAAGCAAGTTTTGAAAAAGAAAACTGTTTTTCTTCTTCCAGGAGTTGATGAACTATGAAAAATTTTATGTATATGCAAACACTATCATTAACTTTTCCAGAACTGTACAAAATTTGTTAGTTGTAAAATTTTCTTCCCTCTAAACTTGCTTGTTAATTAAATAAATGTGTCTTCTATAAAATGTTATTTTTTGCATAATGTGAGTCCTGCCATATATCAGTGCCGGGAGTGAAATCTTGTTCGTGTTAACTAAGTGTTCACCTTAAGTGAGTTCGTACTGCCCCTAGACGTACATTAAGATGAAAGAAGCTACCCAAGCCTCCAGAACTATTGGTTTTTTCTTCAGCGGGGGGGGAGAGGGATATTTTGGGACAGGTTAAAAAAAGGGCACCAATTCTGTCACATAATTTTATAGCTACCTACCAGAAAACCTGTTCCATAATTTTATAGTTTTCTCTGGTGAATTTTCCTTTTGATGCAGATCATAAGTATATATTGTTTATGAATTTGTGATGGTATAATTGCCATGTCAACATTTTATATGATACATGAGATTTCTGTTTTCTTCTGTTAACATTTTTTTTTTCTTCTCAATTTTAACAGTATCTCATATACACAGAGCTACCATTTGCAGAGGACGTTCGTGACGACTTGATTCTTGAACCGTTGGATCGAGAGATAAATGCACTGACACCTGAGCAACTAAGTGTTGTAGACGAACTGATTGATTCCATGGACTTAATGTGAGTGTGTGCCCTTCAGTTGTTGCAAAAGGAGGCGAGACTCTTTGTATTTTTCCTGTTTTTCTGCAAAAAATCTTGCATTATGGATACAGTCAGTCTTTCACCCATTCAGTTGCTACATCAATTGGTGTAAGTGTGGTATGCCAACAACTTTCCTGTAGACAGAGAATGTCTTATGCTAACTGACATTGTGTTCATTTCCTAAACTTTAACTATGTGACTGTGACATTCTAATTTTTAAGAACCTTTTTATTACTGTGATAAAACTTCCGAAAATGCATTGGAGTTATTATTTTGTAGCTTACCTTTGCAGCCAGTAGTGTTAGAATAAAGAGTCATCCTCTCCCTATATATATATATATATAAGGTCTGTATATGTGAGGATGGATATGTGTGTGTGTGTGTGTGTGTGTGCGCGCGAGTGTATACCCGTCCTTTTTTCCCCCTAAGGTAAGTCTTTCCGCTCCCGGGATTGGAATGACTCCTTACCCTCTCCCTTAAAACCCACATCCTTTCGTCTTTCCCTCTCCTTCCCTCTTTCCTGATGAGGCAACAGTTTGTTGCGAAAGCTTGAATTTTGTGTGTATGTTTGTGTTTGTTTGTGTGTCTATCGACCTGCCAGCGCTTTCGTTCGGTAAGTCACCTCATCTTTGTTTCCTTTGGATTCTAAGGAGCAATTTCTATCCGTCTTTCTTTCTTTCCTTCTCCACCACCATCATCTTCTTCTTCTTCTTCTTCTTCTTCTTCTTCTTCTTCTTCTTCGAAGGAGCAGGTGATTCCCTATTTCTAGTCTCACAAGCTGACTTTGTGGACTAACTCTCTTCAGTTAGAAGAAGAGGAAGAGGAAGATTTGAAGGTCAGTGCTATGAGATTAGTTTCCCAAGGCTGTGGAATGCATTTCTCAAAAATATTTGAAAAACCACACTTTGAAGATTTTTGAGTATTGTTAAGTATTAAACAGTTTGAGCAATGTGACAGAGGATCCAGGAGCTGGATGCGTACCGTGTAAGTCGTGTATTTGAGAAAGTCACTGGTTCATTTGTTGCTAGTACCGATGTTTCTTTATTAGTTTTTATTTCCTTTCTGTTTTTATTATGAAATGAAAATATTAATAACCTTGAATCATAACTTTTTAATGATCGTTATTCTTTATATTGCAAATTGCATGATAAGAAATTAAAATTTAATGCAGAGAACTGAAATGTCTAATTGTTAAATAAAGAAATTATACATATCAGTAATACTTTCAGTTTCTAGAAACAAAACAACTATTTTATTTGATGTTTAGCATTTTTTAAACAATTCTAATGCATTGTGAATACTTTCATCAATATGTTTGGTTACACATTTGCTGAAGGGTCACTGGAAGCGGTCACACCCATTAAATGTCTGGTGAATGTGTACAGAGCAATTTAAAGTAGAATGCTGATATAAAGCTAATGACAGGTAAGGCAAATGCCAGACTGAGAGACATTGGAAGAACCCTCAGGGAGTGTAGTCCACCCTCTGTGGAGGTATTTTACAAAACCTCCACTCATTGTATACTTGAGTATTGCTTAATAGTTTGGGTCGCTTACCAGAAAAGATTTATAGATGAAATAGAGAAGATCTAAAGAAGAGCAGCGTATTTGATCACACATTCGTGCAGTAAGTGTGATACTGTCACGGAGATGTTTGTTCAACTCCAATGGCTGGTGCTGCAAGAGAAGTGTCAGGCATTGTGAGGCAGATCTCAGTTAAAATTCTGAGGGTGAATGTGTCAAGAAGGGTCAACGAGTACATTCTTCCTCGTTTGCACATTTTGTGAGAAGACAGTGAAGGTAAGGTTAAAGATTTAAGCTCATATGGAGGCTTAACAGCAATGGTGTCTGGAACAGGAAAGATGCGAAGTGACAGCTGCGAGGTGGAATCCAAAATTTTCGGTATTGGTACTGCCATCTGGAAAGTAGGATTGGTAGATCTCTGCACCGCTAGGTGGCGAGAGCTGCATATCTGATGAGTCAGTGTGCAGTGTGGCATTCACTTAGGAGGACGTGTTTCATGTCCATGGCGATTTTACGATGGATCCGCGAACAGAACAGCGCGTGTGTATCAAATTCTGTGCAAATCTCGGAAAAGTGCTTCGGAGACCCTTGCAATGATTCAACAACTGTTTGGGGGACAGAGCATGAGCCGTGCGCGTACAGACGTTGAAGATGGTGCTCACGCTGGAAGACCCTTTAGCCCCACAAGACGAGACATTGTTGCCAAACTTCAATAATTGTTTCGTGCGGACTGATCTCAAACCATTCGAGACCTTGTGGATGAAGTGGGTATTGGCTTTGGAACATGTCAACAAATGTTGACTGATGAATACATCGTGTCGCTGCTAAATTTGTGCCAAGGATCTTGACTGCCAAACAGAAGGCACAGTGTGTTGAAGTGTGCACGGACCTTCGTCACACCTCATCTGATCCAACCTTCTTGTCACGGGTTATCACCAGCGATGAGAGCTGGATTTACGGTTATGACCCAAAGACAAAGCAATAATCGTCCCAGTGGAAGAGCCCGAGCTCTCCAAGACCCAGAAAAATAAGACAGGTGAAGAGCCTTAACATCATTTTCTTTAATACCAAGGGAATTGTGCACAAAGAATTCGTCCCACCCAACCAAACAGTGAATCCCGCGTACTACTGTGACATTTTGCGACGCCTCCATGAAAACTTGTGGTGACGATGGCCCGAACTTGGCGTCAAGGGAACTGGCTGCTGCATCATGACAACGTGCCCTGTAACACATACTTGCTCACCAGGACCTTTTCGGCAAAAAAACTTCGAGGGTGATGGTAACCATTAGTCCAAAGGTAAGGTCTTCAACAGATGGCAGCACCAGTCCCAAAAATTTTGGATAGCACCTCGTTTATACTAAATTCCCTCTGCCATGCACCAAAACGTGGCTCGTGGTGTATAGATGTAGGTGTAGATGGCCCATTTCACACCACTTCAGTGTCCATTGCAATTTTGGGATGATGACGCTATGAAATAATTCCTGTGTGATTCCTAGGGAGCTGAAAAATTCACAATTTCCATGCAAATTCTGCCTCAAAAATGAAAAACCATGAAGTACAAATCATACAGTGGAAAATCCAAGATAGAATGTAACAGTGCTATGAGAAGGAAAGTTGCTACTCACCGTATAGTGTAGATGCTGAGTCACAGTAGGCACAACAAAAAGACTCTCACAATTAAAGCTGTCAGTGATTAACACCTTCGTCAACAATAGAGACACACACACACACACACACACACGAATTCTGGGCAATTGAATGCTCCGTATAAGATACATACTGTGCAACGCAACGGAGTATTTAGCCATGGGATGTAGAGGTTGGGCCTGAATTATCTTATGGTACTGCCAACATCAGCAAGAAATTGGGCGGTAACCATTACCGAATGCTTTGTGTTGTACATTGCATGCTGTTTTGTTTTCTTATTTTGGACTGAATAAAGAAACTAATCCTGGTCCATCACCAAGTTAGGTTGTGACCATCAAAACAGCAGAAGGGATCAGCGAATCCTATGTCCCTATGTCAGTTCAGCTTTCACAGAAAAACAGAACATGGTTGTAGGCTGGCCACTTTGTGAGAGGGAGGCAGGGCTTTTTCCTCTACATTGTTCCTCACCCAGCTGGTGGTCAAAATTCTTATTTGTGTATGTCTGCAATAGTCTGCCAGGTTATACTGTCTACACTCTGTGCACTATAGTGTGACTAGAAAACAAAACCTGTTACTGTATTTCAGCTGTGCCAAAAGTATTCCCCTGACTTGTGAATAGAGTTATTTTCAGTTCTACTTTACGTTAAATACCTTGTTGGTTCTACCTGTAGCAGTGTTAAGTATGGGTCGCATTTCTATGGATGCCCACAAAAGGTCAAAATCACTGTGAGAAACATATTAAGTCGGAAGTGTCACAATGATGCTGCTTGTCAACATAAACAATCATTTGTTGAAAGCTTTAATAGATCCATGGAAGGAAACAAGTAAATGCTATTTAGGAAGAAAAAGCTGGTGAAGTTTTTGCAAAAGCAAACATTCTGGCCAAGAAGCTCCCAAATCGCCACTCTTTTTTCAGTCACTTTTGAAAAAAGAAGTGGATTTTGCCAAAACTACGTGCTACATTTTGAAGTCCTTAGTGATTACAAACAAACAGTTTGGATGTTTTTGGTTTTTTGTAAAGATAATTATATGAGTATATTCAAAGATTTTGGTTTCTGGAGCCATTAGAGAATCTAAACAGCTGTCGCTTCAGCATCTGATTGTTTTTCCCCCAGTAGGAGAAGATACTTCAGGCAGAAGAATATGCTTTTGATTGTAGCTAGTGTCCCAGAAATCAGATGTCAGGCGGGAAATAAACACTTCTTGCAAGATACTGTAATACATGATCTCGTATGTTGTTGGTGATTAAAATCTGCTTGCTAATTAAATATCTCAGTTCATAGGGTATTATATAGTTAATTGATATGTTCTCTGGATGGTGTAACAAATTTTCTGTCTTCATTATTAGGCTTCTCCTCAGACAATAATTCACATGTGTGAAAAACACATTGGTTCAAAATAGTGGCTTTCCATTTAATTTATTATGTTTTACAGAGCTGGCATAAGCACAGATAGTATTAAGTGCTAGAGTGACAGTTTATTGTCAGTGCAGTACATGGATTAACTTTGTAAGACCGTCTACTCTTCTGCTTTTGTATTCTTGGTCTTGTCTTGTTTCACATTCACTGAAGATTTTTGTTCTGCATGAAATCTACAGAATACTATGAATGAATGAACCAACATAAAGTCTTATTTAATTTGGGATATACTGTTTCTCGTGTTAATACCACAAGGTATCCGATAACTGTGATCTTCAATTGGATTTTTCAAAACCACTGCATGTCAGTGCCATACGTGTTCCTAACAATATCCTATTGTGGTCTCGTTGCTTATTCTGTGTGTGTTATTAGCTGAAATTAATGAGTTATTCTGGCTGACTATTCCTATCATCACTATTCATTCATTCAGTGCATTTAATTATTGTCCGTTTCACGCAGTGACATATGATGTGACATTGTGTTAATGGTGGAGGTCATACGGAACAAAATCTAGAATAAAACTACCACATTTACTAGTAGTAGATACTGGATTAAAGTGTCACATTTTTATTGCCATGTAAGATTTGTATGTTAACTCAAGCTTTCAAAAACTTCTTGTGTCATCATCAGCAGGAGCTAGTTGTAAACCTTGTGGAACTTTATTTAGTTGGCCCAGTTGTGGCATGGAGTTACAAGTCACGAGTCACAGAAGTTCATGTTTCCAGAGATTATGTTGATATCTGTGATGGAGGAACGTTGGTAGCAATACTGGCTGTGTTATGTGGTGGATAAGTCAGCCTACTTCTCTGTATCCTTGCAGCATCAAGTACCTATATCCACACACCACCAAGGATATTGTCACTGCCCCAAGGAACATTGTTGCTTCACGTTCTGCTCTTAGTAGCATCTCTGATAACAGGTTCACTTTACAAATGTGTGTGGGATAAGGATTTTCATTTCATCAGACATAAAACTGAGGCTGTGCTCAGTGCAACGGATTTGTCAAAATCAGGGTATTTAATGTGGCGTTGATGACGTGTGCAGCTCGATGCTGGAGACGTACAAAGGAATAATCTGTGTTACTCTAGACATGGACTTAATCTCTGGTAGCATATGAAAATTCTGGTACTTCATGACATCTCTGTGACATAATTCAGCGAGGAAGTCACCAAAAGCTTGAGTTTACATACAAATATGATTTGGCAAGAAAGCCAGGAAACATTTATCCTATAATATATCTATGACTGTGTTGTCATAGTAAAAGGTGCATTCAATAAGTAACACAACACATTTTTTTCTGAAATCAGGTTGGTTTTATTAAAGATTCGAGTGCACCATATTATTCCCTACTCTTTGGGCTACAAAACCCTATTTTTCCAACACAATCTCTGTTCGATGCCCCCCTGCGGGTTCGGGGGTTAGAATAGGCCCGTGGTATTCCTGCCTGTCGTAAGAGGCGACTAAAAGGAGTCTCACATGTTTCGGCCTTATGTGATGGTCCCCTCTCGGGTTTGACCTCCATCTTTCTAAATTATTCCGAAGAGCGAGCCAATTGGGGAAGGGCGCCTTACATGGTGCACTGTATCCGTCGTGCAATTAGACCTTTAGCCGTCTTTCTCGTCGTTGCAATGGTGTCCCGCTCATTTTCGATCTCTTGGGTGATTACCACGCTGCACTCTGCAGTGTTTCTTTTAACTGCGACGACGACCTTGGCCATTTTTGCACCTAAGATCCAGCACGGTAGCCAGCCCGTTGTGGTGGGGCCGCCATGTACCCTCTTGGTTGTAGCCCCCTGACAACACAGGGATCGCTCTACTGATGCCTGCGCCGTTAACTCCCCACGTATGCCAAGGAGTAGATGCCCATCGCCCTGGGGCATCGGGACTCCCGGCAATGGCCATCCTGCCAGGTGGCCTTTGCTGTGGCTGGGTGGCGCCCGTGGGGAGGGCCCTTGGTCGGAGTAGGTGGCATCAGGGCGGATGACCCGCAATGAAGCGTGGTACATCATCTCTCGCTGGCGGCCAGCCGTCAGCAGTCTCTAAGCGTTCCAAAGCTCACTTCAAGGCTAATGTGTATGACCCCAAATAGTTCCCCTCCCTGGCCACACCATGGGAGGAACGAAGGGCTATGAATGAGAGCGAAAGATACTCGCCCCGGTATCTCGTCTGTACCAGAGCTGACGGGGAATCTTTTATGTCCGTGAAGCCTCAGTTCTTTGTAGAGCATTTAGAGGACAAGTTTGGGGAGGTGGAGGGCTTGTCCAAGATGCGGTCCGGATCGATGTTGATAAAAACGGCATCCTCCGCCCAGTCGCGGGCCTTGCTCGCTTGTAATAAGCTGGGGGATGTCTCTGTCACTATCACGCCCCATAAGAGTCTGAACATGGTCCAGGGCATTATCTTTCACAGGGATCTCCTTTTACAGTCCGACGACGAGCTGCGCGCCAACTTGGAGCGCCGAGGTGTCCATTTCGTCCGGCGCGTCCACCGGGGTCCGAGGGATCGTCAAGTTGCCACCGGTGCCTTCATCTTGGCCTTCGAGGGTGACACGTTACCTGAGAAGGTCAAGGTGATGGTGTACCGTTGTGATGTCAAGCCGTATATCCCTCCCCCGATGCGGTGCTTCAAGTGTTGGAAGTTCGGCCACATGTCTTCACGCTGTGCGTCCGACCTCGTCTGTCGCGATTGCGGTCGACCTTCCCATCCAGATCATCCCTGTGCGCCGCCTCCAATCTGTGTGAACTGTGGTGCACACCATCCGCCTTGCTCGCCAGACTGTCCGATTCTGCAGAAGGAGCGGAAGATCATGGAAATAAAGACTCTCGACCGCCTGACGTACACTGAGGCGAAGCGGAAATATGATCGGCTTCATCCGGTGCGCATGACAGCTTCATATGCCGCAACTGTCACTCCTTCTACAATTCCATCTGCACCAGTCAGCTCTCAGAGTCGAAGTCCCACACCTGCCCCCTTGATGGTGGGGGGCACTAAACCTCCTGTTGCTCCTGCTCCATCTACTTCAGGAGCAACACCCCCCCAACCATCGGGGACATCAGTCCCCCCTTCCCAGCCGGAGAAGCGTAAGACTTCTTCGGCTACTCTCGTCAGGAAGGGGTCCCTTGGGGACCTTCCTTCGTACGCTCCGACCGGTTCCAAAGCCGACGGCCGCAAGTGGCTCAAACAACCGCCAGTCCCTGGTCGTCGGGACACACGGTCATCGTCTGTCCCTGAGACTGACCCGGTGACGCCCTCCCAGCCTGAACCACCCAAGGCGCAGCGCGAGAAGCAGAAGAAGAAGAAACTCCCCAAGGCTAGCGACATTGCGGTGGCTCCCATTCCACCGCTTCCTACAAGCTCTGCGTCTGAGGATGAGGTGGAGATTCTGGCGTCCACTGAGGACATGGATCTCGCCGGTCCCTCGGATGCAGTAGATGGCTGTTGTCCAGGTGGTGACTCAGTAGCGGCAGGGGCCCCGGAGGCGTAATCTGCCTCCCCAATCCCTTCACGCCTTTCCCATCCATGGCTAATACCATCCTCCAGTGGAACTGCAGCGGTTTTTTCCACCATCTAGCTGAGCTCCGCCAACTTCTCAGCCGTCATCCTTTCCTTTGCATTGCTCTGCAGGAAACTTGGTTTCCAGCAATGCGAACCCCCACCCTTCGTGGCTATCGGGGGTATTTTAAGAACCGGGCAGCTTATGAAAGGGTGTCTGGTGGCGTCTGCCTATATGTCCTTAACTCTCTTCACAGCGAGTTTGTACCTCTCCAAACAGCCTTAGAGGCTGTCGCTGTTCGGGTGTGGACGCCACAGGCTATCACCGTCTGCAGTATTTACCTTCCACCTGATGGTGCTGTCGCGCAGCATGTCCTGGCTGCTCTGATAGCACAACTGCCGCCACCTTTTTTGCTGCTGGGCGATTTCAATGCCCACAACCCTCTATGGGGTGGGACTGTCTCCGATGATCGTGGTCGGGCCGTGGAGCATGTGTTGGCTCAGCTCGACCTTAGCCTCTTGAACACCGGTGCTCCCACGCATTTCAGTGTGGCCCATGGCTCGTTCTCGGCCATCGATCTCTCTATTTGCAGCCCTGGACTTGTCCCATCCATCCACTGGAGGGTGCATCCTGACCTGTGTGGTAGTGACCATTTTCCAATCTATTTGTCACTGCCACAGTGTCATTCTTCTGGGTGCTTGCCCCGCTGGGCTCTCCACAGGGCTGACTGGCCAGCTTTTACTTCCGCTGTAACCATTGCGTCTCCCCCACAGGGTGACATAGACGAGGTGGTCCATGTTTTCACCACGTCCATCATTTCAGCGGCCGAGGCTGCCATCCCCCGTTCCTCTGGCCTCCCTCGGCGGAAGGCTGTCCCCTGGTGGTCGCCGGAGATCGCTGAGGCTATTCGCGACCGTAGGCGGGCTCTCCAGTGTCATAGGCGGCACCCGTCTCTGGAGACCCTCATCGCCTTTAAGAGGCTCCGTGCCTTCGCCCGTCGTCTTATTGCACGGCGTAAGCAGGAGTGCTGGGAGAGGTACGTCTCCTCCCTGGGCTCTCGTGTCTCGTCCTCGCTCGTGTGGTCCCGGATCCGGCGGATTTATGGATCCCAGACCCCTATGGGTGTCCCTGGGCTCTCCTTGGACGGCGCTGTCTGCACGGACGTTGCCGCCATTGCTGAACGGCTTGCCGCGCACTTTGCTCAGAGCTCTGCGACTGCATCCTATCCCCCCGCCTTTCGCTCTCTAAAGGAGCGAGTCGAGCGGACGCCGTTCTCATTCCACACGCGTCATTATGAAACATACAATGCTCCTTTCAGCGAGAGGGAATTCCTCGCTGCCCTCGCCGATTGCCCTGATACAGCACCAGGACCGGACTGCATCCACGCGCAGATGCTGAAGCATCTCTCCAGGGACTGCCAGAGACACATCCTCACCATCTTTAACCGCATTTGGAGCGAGGGCGTGTTCCCGTCGCAATGGCGAGAGGGTCTTATTGTCCCCATCGTGAAGCCCGGTGCGGACCCACTGGCGGTGGACAGCTATCGTCCCATTACCCTCACCAACGTTTTGTGCAAATTGCTCGAACGTATGGTGGGGCGGCGTTTGTGTTGGGTCCTTGAGTCGCGCGGTCTCCTCGCTCCATCCCAGGGTGGCTTCCGTCGGGGCCGGTCTGCAGTGGACAATTTGGTGCGGCTGGAATCTGCTGTCCGTATGGCTTTTGCCCGACGTCATCTTGTTGCTGTATTTTTCGATCTGCGGAAGGCGTATGACACCACATGGAGGCATCACATCCTCGCCACGTTGCATGGGTGGGGTCTTCGTGGTCGGCTCCCGGCTTTTCTTCAAAGCTTTTTATTGCGCCGCTCTTTCCGGGTGCAAGTCGGTGCCACCTCTAGTTCCTCTTATATACAGGAAAATGGGGTCCCGCAGGGCTCGGTGTTGAGCGTCTCCTTATTTTTAGTGGCCATTAATGGTTTGGCTGCAGCAGTGGGGTCGTCGGTGTCTCCTTCTTTGTATGCCGACGACTTCTGCATCTCATTTAGCTCCACGACTACGGGAGTCGCCGAACGCAGGCTGCAAGTCGCCGTTCGCAAGGCAGCATCATGGGCTCTGACTCATGGTTTTCAGTTCTCTGCTGCCAAGACTCGGGTCATGCACTTCTGCAGGCGTCGGACGGTCCACCCTCATCCTGAACTTTACCTCGACGGCCACCTGCTTGCAGTGGTGGACACTTGCCGCTTCTTGGGACTCGTGTTTGATGCCCGGCTCACATGGGTTCCTCATATTACTCAGCTGAAGCAAAAATGCTGGCGGCACCTCAACGCCCTCCGCTGCCTTAGCCACACGTCTTGGGGTGCGGATCGCTGCACGCTGCTGCGATTGTACAGAGCCCTTGTGCAGTCTCGGCTTGATTATGGGAGCCTGGCCTATGGGTCTGCATCACCCTCAGTGTTGAAGTTGTTAGACCCCATACACCACTGTGGGGTCCGGCTTGCAACTGGCGCTTTTCGTACGAGCCCCGTGGATAGTCTACTGGTGGAGGCCGGGGTTCCCCCGCTGCGGATTCGCCGCCATCGACTGCTCGCCGACTATGCTGTCCACGTGCATTGCTCGCCAGGCCATCCCAATCGTCGCCTGCTTTTCCCTGCCATGGTCCTCCATCTGCCCGAACGGCGACCTAGGTCTGGGCTTTCCGTCGCTGTCCGCGTTCGGTCCCTGCTGTCGGAATTGGGTTCATTCCCTCTTCCGCCTCCCTTCCGGGTCCGTGCACCTACGCCTCCCTGGTGTTTGTCCCGGCCGTCCGTCCGTCTGGACTTGGCACAGGGACCCAAGGACTCGGTTCCGCCTGTGGCCCTCCGTCGCCGTTTTCTTGCTCTCCTCGCCTCATTTTCGGACTGTGAGACTGTCTACACTGATGGTTCTCTGGTTGATGGTCGCACTGCCTACTCTTTTGCTCATGCTGCTCATGTTGAGCAGCGCTCCTTGCCGGCTGGCTGCAGTATTTTTACTGCAGAGCTGGTGGCCATATTGCGCGCTCTTGAGCATATGCGTTTCTGCTCAGGTAGGTCCGTCGTGATCTGCAGTGACTCCCTGAGCAGCCTTCAGGCCATCGACCGCTGCTATCCCTCCTCTCCTCTGGTGTCCTCCATTCAGGAGACTGTTTCCGCCATTGCCCGTTCTGGTCGTTCGGTGGTCTTGGTTTGGACGCCCGGTCATGTTGGCATCCCAGGGAACGAACGTGTAGACAGGCTGGCCAAAGGGGCGATCGACGCCCCGGCTTTGGAGGTCGGTCTTACGGCTCGCGACCAGCAGATGGTGTTGCGCCGTAAGCTGATTGGGATGTGGGCTGCTGAGTGGCGTGGCATGACAGCCCCGAATAAACTGCGGGCTGTCAAGGGGACGACCGATGTGTGGCGTTCCTCCCTGCGGGCTTCTCGCAGGGACTCGGTAGTCCTGTGTCGGCTGCGCATCGGCCATACATACCTGACGCACGGCCATCTGTTGCGTCAGGAGGATCCCCCCTTGTGTCGGTGTGGGTCCCGGCTGACGGTCGGCCACATTTTGCTGGAGTGTCCTCGACTGCGCACACTCCGGCAATCTTTTAATCTCCCGGGCACTTTGGCTTTGGTTTTATCCAACGATGCCTCCATGGCTGACACTGTTTTACATTTTATCCGTAGAAGTCCTTTTTATGGTTCGATTTAGGGAAGTCCTGCGCCTTTCCCTTTCTGTGTCTTTTGTCCTTGTGTCTGTTGCTGTTCTGGTGTGCCGTCAGATGGTTGACTCTTTCCCTTTTTTTTTTTCTCATGGTCAGTCAACCAGTCTCCGGCCATCCTCCTTTCTTCTGTTTCTTTCTGTCTGGTGTTCCTCTGTCCTGTTCTTGTCTGTAGTGTTTGTTGCTGCATTTGTGTTCTTTTAGCGCCTGTGGGGACGTCTCCTCCCCCTTTGGTTTTTATCTGCTCCGTAGATATTCGGCTCGCCTGATTTTGGAATGGGGGACTGATGACCTTCGCTGTTTAGTCCCCCTTAAACATACCAACAACCACCATCTGTTCGATGTGACGGCCTTATGCCACCTTACTGGGAGGGCTGTATGCATGCATGGTACTGCTCTCCTGGCTGGTGTTGGAGCCAGTGTCTTCCTGCATCAGTAACCTCCCAATTATCCACTTACTGCTTTCTGCGGAGTACACCACTCATTGGGCCAAACAAATGAAAGCAGGAAGGTGGGGGATCTGGGCTGTAGGTTGGATGAAGAAGCTCAGGCCAGTGAAATTTTGTGAGTTCCTCTCGTGTGTCAACACTACCAACAGAGGTGTCCAGTTGTGCAGTGAGGTGTTCGTATGTGATCTTGGTCACCTCGAATGACTGTGTCCTCGTGTTGAAATATTGCAGAAGGCTCAGCTGTGCGTGGCCAGTTGGTGCACCAGAGATCGGACAGGTTTGCACAACATTGTTGCAGTTATGACGGATGCTTTGCCCAACAACTCACCTTGATTTTGTTCTCTGCCAGGTCTTCATAGACATCCTGCAAGCACCTTTGAACATATGTAATGCTGTAGGTTACTGCCAAAAAACAAAAAACTCAGTGACATCTGTCTGCGTGGAACATGCGTTCATTATAGATGCCATTTTCAAGGTTACGTGTGTTGCCACCACGTATCGGAACTTAATGAAACTATACGGGCTGAAGTGGAAATATTCCATGATGCCCCACAACAAATTCCGCATTTTTTCAACCAAAATTGGGTGAGGATAAAAATGTGTTGCATTACTTACTGAATACCCCTCAAAGTGCATATGTTTGTTTGTTATACATGTTCTTAATGACAATGAACTACTAGTTTGGTTGCATTATATTTTACGCAATAGGAGTAAATGCCTGAAAACTTCATATTAAGTGATATGTACAAATCTGTGAAATATGTTCTAAGTCAGTTTTAGTCATTACAGTGTGCAGAAATGTCTGTAGAGCATTGCTCAGTAAAGCAAGCATAAATTTTTTAGCTGTGTGTTTAAAGCGAATTGCAGCAAAATATGCCGTGAAGCCAATGGATAATTTTTTTGTGGAAAGTGGGTAATAATGAAGATGATGATATAATAATACAGGGTGACCTACGGAAACTGACAGTTTTCAAATTAGCACAAAATCGGTGATTAACATCTTGTATTTGATTTGCATGATCACTTACAAAAACTAACATTCAGGTGACAGCAATTGTCTTGACTATAGTTTTAAAAAGTTACTTGTAACTCAGGCCAACAGGTGGTGGTCAACCAAACCTGCCTTTTCTTTAATGTCAGCCTATGACTGTGTTAAACTTTGGGACTTTTTGTCATAGAAAGAAAAAAAGACACGAGCAGACGAGTCTGGTGATCTTAGTGGCCATTGCAGAGCATCCAAATGAAAAATAAAAAGTGTTTCTTCACACTGCCACAGGTGCATTTACAGTGTGTGATGATGTACCAGCCTGTTGAAAATAAGCAGTCCTCATGTTCATCTGTTGTCTCCACAATTTGGGTGGAAAGAACACATTCAGGATGTTTATGAAACATGCAACAGTTCCCTGTCACTTGCTACTCTGTCAGCCTAGGGGAAAAAATCAGATTACAATGACAGCAGCAAATGCATGACACACAGTCACATTAGGGAAGCAAAGACATCTCTCATGAATTAGGAAAGGCTGTTCGAGGAATGAAAAATAATAGCTGTGTTTGTTAACTGACCCATTCAAGTGAAAATGTGACTCATTGTTCATAAAATAATGCTACTGTATTTGAGTCATCTTCAAAGATCACGTGTGGACACACAGATAAGTCATCTTGTTTTAAATCCAAATGTAACACTTTCGCCCTACAGACTCACTGCTCATTTGCAGACAGTGTGCATTGAGATATGTAGATCATCTTGGACTTCTGAGATTGCATCTCACACTGTGGCAATGTTTTGAGATGTCCTGTGTTTTTTATCATGGTCTGGTGGCTTCTTCTTAAAAATATTTCCCCCTGTTGTGGAAGCTGTAACCCATCATAGGGTCAAATTGATGTTTGGAGCTGTGCAGTTAATGTAGCCATACTGCATTGACAGACTCAGCATTTAGGACAAAGGTATTGTACATGAACATGCAATACTCTCTCGTCCACAATTCCACTACTGTTGAGTTGGGGAACAGTCCCGAAGTGAACAAGGTATACCGTCTCCCTCCCACCACTGACAACGCTATATTCAGGATCAATTAATCTCATACAGCCCCAAAAACTTTACAGTTTCATGACTTAATACAATTTATTCTTCTGATTACTGATGTTGGCACTAGAGAAATGTAGGATGGTTAGATAGTTCCTTGAAAAAATTCACTACAGTTTATTTATGTATTTATTTGTCATATATTCCCATTTGTGATGTATGTTATAATTGTATCATTCACAGGGGTGCTTTACCAGATGGAACTGAGGCATTTAAATCGGATGAGATAACTAATATAACTCATCACAAATTGTTCAGTTGCATTTCCTACCGTGCCTTGCACCCAGGAGAAAAAATACCACCTATGGTGGAAGAAATAAGAGAATTTGTTACTAGCCCTTTTGTCGATTCGGGGCATGTTAATGACATAATCCTGAAAATGAAAAAGACATTCGACTTGAAGGAAGTAGTGCGGCGGCAGCGTGAAAAGGACTCTACTGACGTGAAACAGTTGAGTATATATTAGGCAGTTGTTGAAACTAAGTGTAAATAAAAATGTCCTTGCTCTCGGCTTGATAAATGCCACCTGTTTTGAAGTACTTGCATTAATGACAGGTAATATGTCTATCTGTTTTGGAAACTATCTAATTCAATAGAATAAGGCAGTGTTCTTTGAGCGCTATTATTATCATTTGCACTGTTTTCTTTGTACCTTTTGTTGGTGTTAATTAGCGTGTGCAGCTTTGAATGCATTGCATGTCCTGTAGTTACCTTTATTTTAGTTTACTTAATCTATAACATTGGTAACAAACTGAATTTTTGTTGTATATAATGTAATTGGATAGATAAAATATCTACTCATCAAGCAGTGGCAGGAGAACATAAATATATAAAAAGTAAGTTTTTGCTTATGCAATCTTTCGGAGCAGGTGGCTCCTTCTTCTAGCAGAAGGGCTGAAGGGGAAGGAAGAGGAGTGAAGGGAAAGGAAATGGAGAGATGGGATGGGATGAGAAGGAAAGACTTTCCATCTCATGCCATCCGGTAAGTCTCCCCTGACTCGGTGTTCTGGGTGACTTTTCTGAACTCTACCCCTTTTCCTAAACCTCTCCGTTTCCTTTCCGTTCACCCCTCTTCCTTCCCCTTCAACCCTTCTACTGCAAGAAGGAGCCATTGGCTCATCCAATTACATTATATTGTCAAAAATTGATTACTTTCATTGTTGAATTTTTATTCTGCATATTTAAGTGGGTGGATTTACCTAATTTTTGGATGCCAAGTTCAGAATTCCAGTCATATTTTCTCCATATTTTTAAGTTTCTGAGAGACAAAATAATAAAATTATGTCCTTTTTACTTCCAATATGTGGTGAACATTAATAAAATCAGAGTTTAATATACATAATCGAAAAATTATTGAAACCTTTACATAAAACACCGAAACAATCATCATATTATTAAAAAAAAAGCCCCTTGTAGCATGAAAACAAAGTTGAACATCTGTTTATTTGACGAAATTGGATAGGAATGCTTTTGTATTGTAAAATGTCTCGTATGTCAAAGCAACAGTTGTTATTGGAGGGTTCCAGCATCCTTGACAGTGACATTTGCTAGTAGGAATGTCTTAGTGGAAGGATTCATCACTAAAAGCACCCAAGTTTTCTAGGAAAAAAACGAAGTACAAAGTATATTTTTAGTGATAGTCTACACCTGATTTTTGCTAGTTGTCCAACAGTTCGGACTCTAAAGAAACATAATTCTCATTTCTTCTGTTGTCCATGGACTTTGTCTTTTAGAGGACATCCAAGCAAGTAACTCAGCATTCTTAAGTTTAGCATCAAAGGTCTCATCAATGAAAAATTTTCTGGTTTGTGGCCTGATAAACACGTCTTCTTCCACCTTGGCCCCAGTGATGCTAGGAAAAACTTCTTTCAAATTATTGAAGGTCTGACATTGTTTATCAAGAGCCTTTGCTAAGTTCTTCAACATGTCTAATTTAATATGAAGTGGAGGCAGTTTGACTTGGCACAACTAATGGTTTGTTCTTAAAATTTTCCTTTCCTGCTGTATATGTTTGTCTCATAGACCTTTACGTGACAGTGTACTTGTTTTTGATGTCTCGTGTGCCTTAAAGCCCACAAACTCTCAACAGAATTGTAAATCGTGATCTTTATAATTGGTTACATGTAGCTGCAGTATTACAATTTCAAGTGTATCCATATTATCCATTGAATTAGCCAAAGTTACTGATAGAAGTTTATTGCCATTACAATCCTTTCACTACAAATTGAGATTGCCACTTCAAAACATTCTGGCAAAGAATCAGCCAAGAAAAAACTCATCTGCTGTCTAGTGACTGTTTTTAAAACTGACATTATGTAACACAAAAAAGCAACTCCATAGTGACACTTTTTATATTTTGATTATAAAAAATAGCAAAATTTACTGGAAATGTAAAGAAAATAATACATAATTTTGAATATCTCAGAAAAGTTATGTGATACCACATTTCTAAGAGTGCATTTAGAATCGACAACCATAAATAGCCTTACATGGAAATTAATGTATCACATGATGATGATGATGGTGATGTATCACATACCAGATGCAAAATGGTTGTTGCCCAGTGAAACTTATTTCAATCACTTTGGCGTGGTATAGTGAATGCACGGAGCTTATACCTGGAAATGTGTGTGTTGATCTTTTGGTAGAGTATTATTTTTAGCAATATTATAAAAGGGAAAAACTAGTTTGGAAAGAATAATGAATGATGAAAAGTGTTTTCATGGCTTGGTACTGATGTATTATCAGGATTTTATTATCCTGTTAACAGTAATTACTTCTTAAATAGTTGTGTGTGTGTGTGTGTGTGTGTGTGTGTGTGTGTGTGTGTGTGTGTGTGTGTGTGTGTGCACCCACCAGAGAGAGATTTGAAGCTCTGTTTTAGAATTGTTTAAGTTGCATATGCCTTTAAACAGTTCCATTACTATTATTTTTCACATCTCTATGTGTATCTTCTTCTTCTGGAATGATATTTCTTTGCTATTGCCATGTAACTTCCCGCAAGCTTTGTGGTGTATCTCCTTGAATTATTTTTGAGTAACATAAATGTTGAAGGATGTACAGGGTGTTTCAAAAAGAACTTTACAGCTTTGAAAATTCATATAAATTTATTCATAGTACATACAGAGGTGATTGTAGTGTCAATTTGTAGGGAAATACATCAAATTTTGTCTCACATAGTTTGCTAGTGCCAAATCATACCATAAGGAGCACTAGCAGCAGTTGCGTTAAAGAAGCTGCCTTCATGCGACCTGAGTGTGCTAGCTGTGTGTTATGGTTTGAAGAATCGAAGTTGGCAAGAACAGTTCAGCATAATTTCCATACCAAGTACGCTAAATATCCTCCTAGTAGGCCTACAATTTGTGAGTAGCATAAATTTGTTGTAGAAACAGGAGTAGCATAAATTTTTTGTAGAAACAGGATGCTTGGTGAGACATGAGAAATCATCAGGTCGTCGAAGCACATCTGACATCATCATCGAACGAGTGAGACAACGTTTTGTAAGCAGCCCTTCGAAATCAACCCAGTGTGCATCTCGCAAATTGAAATCCCACATACAACTGTTTGGTGCATGTTGAAAAACCGTTTGCATCTGAAACTGTACAGATTGATGATTGTAAAAGCATTAAAAGACACTGATTAAATTGCTCCCAAGAACTTCTGTGCTGATATGTTAAATTGATTACATGAGGATGAACATTTCTTGGACAAAATTATTTTTTCAGCGAGTCGACTTTTCACTTAAGTAGCAAGGTTAACACACGTAACTGCAGGATTTGGGGCAGTGAAAATCTGCATCAAACATTGCAACATGTTCATGATAGTCCTAAACTGTATGTTTTTGTGCATTGAGCAAGAACAAAGTGTACAGTCCCTTTCTATCCATGAAAGAATCATCAATGGGACTGTGTAACTGGATATATTACAACAATTTTTGATACTGCAGATCGATGAGGATGACCAAGAACGAAATGTTTATTTCATGCAAGATGGTGCACCACCCCACTACCTGGCTGATGTCCGGGATTTTCTCAGTCACCGCTGTCCAGGTCAATGGATTGGCAGTGATGCGCCAATTGCGTGGCCCCCACATTCCCAAAATCTGACACCATCCTATTTTTTTATGGGGATTCATCAAGGATATCATGTTTGTACCTCCTGTGATGGCTTCTAGGCCTGAACTCAGAGCAAGAATTTATGCCCCCACTGATCAAGCTGCACCTGCAATGCTACGGTGAGTTTGGGAAGAAATTTACTTCTGATGGGATGTGTGCAGGATAACCCACGGAAGCCACATACAACATCTTTAGTTCAAGTTAAAAAAACTTGACATGTTTCCCTACAAAATAACATTAAACCCAGCACTGTATCTTCTTTCAATAAATTTATATGAATTTTTAAAGTTGTAAAGTGCTTTTTGAAACGCCCTGTACTTCACTGTTTCGTATATGTAGAGCAGCACATTGAGATTAAATACTTCATATCTCTCTTACACATTTCTCACTGATCCTCACAGGATTATTGGAAGGTTCACTGGCCAGATTTCAGCCACAGATTAGATCAAGCCGTCTTCTTCTGTTTCAGAACAGCACACATCCAGTAAAGACCTTAGGCAATTAAATTATGTCTTTAGTATGAGTCCTTTCAGTACTGAACAAACACACAGTGAGGAATTAGAGGACAAGGCCAGAAAATCATTTGTGTACCAAAAGATCAGACTTGGTGTGGAAACATCTGGAAACATACATGGTGTCCATAAATTATCATTACAGTTTTAGACTATAATAACTTACAATTATGCTATAAAATAATGACTGGTTTTCAACACATAACAGACTAACTCGTAAAATTTTGTTTCTACCGTCATACATGCCACTGTGTGCACCTTCATTGACACGGACAACACCCAGTCGGTATTCTGTCTCTGCTCCAGTACCTCCATGGCAACATGTCAGTACAAATGATGCTTTTACAAACCTCATAGGTGGAAGTGTAGTGGTGAGAGATCAGGTAATCTTGGTGGCCACAGAGTCAGACTGTCTCATCTAGTTCACCATCCAGAAACTTTGCCCCCAGAAATTTTTGTGCATCCAGTGCCCCATATTACTGGAATATGATGTCAGGTTGCACATGTTTCAGTTGTGATGCAGCAAAGTCTCATAACAAGTTCAGGTAAATACTGTTAACAGTAGGCTGACTGAAACAGAATGGACCAGTGATTCAGCTGTACGTAAGTCTGCACCACACATTGAATTTAGGACTGTCTCTTTGCATTTCTAGTGCAATATGGGGACACAATGATCCTCATATATCCGGGAGAGTGATGGTTCAAATGCAGTCATCCAGAATTAGGTTTTCTATCGTTTCCCAAATCTGTTAAGACAAATGCTGAGAAGGTTCCTGTGAAATGGCACAGCTGATTTCCTTCTCCATCCTTCCCTAATCTGGGCTTGTGCTCCGTCACTAATGACCTCATTGTCGACGTTGCTATATCTGCGAGTAGCCAGATACTGGTGCGCTTGAGAAAAAGAGGAGAGCAATGATGACAGCGTAAGGTGGTAAGACTGCCTGTGGATGGGACTCAAACTCATGCCGGAGTCGAGCAAAAGCCTGACAGAGTGGCAGACCCGACAGCAAGAGCAAGTCAATAGCAATGTATGCAACAACAAAGTGCAATGAACTTTCGACACAACATTGCCAACAGGTCAGATACAAGCCACAATCCAAATCGAGACCAAAGAGGAAAACCAGTACCAAAGCGAAATCTTCGACGAGGAGTCAGTAGTGTGGCGGAGACAGTAAGAAATGCTATCAGGTGAAGAACACGGCTGACTGAGTGGTCAAGGTGTGGCAGTATTTGTGCTAGTCACGAGGGACACTATTGGCCAGTGTATTCATGTGGCGAGATGGTGGTGCACTCACTAGGCGAGTGCAGCGGTGTGGGGACACTGTCCACTTAACGTCCATTGAGGTCCATTTGCTCCATTGGGCTTTCAACTTCTACACAGCCCGATACCAGAGACCACAGATGTTACCACTAATCTCCTCCTCCTCCTCCTCCTCCTCTTCCTCCAGTGTCTCTATGATCAAACAATGCAAGCTTTCACAGCTTCTGGGCATTAAGCCATGGTCTGTGGAATATTTCTGTGCCTAATGTTTCACCTCCTAATGTTCGAGACATCGTAGAGATGTAAAGACTCAGATACCAGGTTCATACTTAAACAAGTTTGACAAGCTGAACTGTTTATGCGTATTGTCGCAACTGTTGGTATATGACATCATCAGATCACTACTTAAGATCATGGTGTCACATCTGTGGATCTTACATTGGGGAAAAGTTGGCACTATTTGCTTTGTGTAGTTATAAAGCCTACAGCTTGTCTAATTTCAATTCTTCTCCTTTTCCATTAAAGTTGGTTTTGTCCTTTTGACTTCTTTTGATCAGTTCTTGATGAAATCATAGTATTGGAGTGGAGAAACAAATTTGTTGTTTCCCTTGTCGTAGTGCTTGATCCGCTACTGCTGGTTTATCTATGTTTGCCAGAAGACAGGTGCTCTTGTGTTGTGTAAGACAGGTGTTAATGCTTCTTTTAGTAGTTCCTATGTGCAAGAGATTTTATATATTGCAGCTGTGGCAAGCGGTGGGCATAGGTCCTTTACAGTGTTCAAATATTCGAGTGCCTTCCTGTTCGTTTAAACATTGTGTCAATACTGTGTCTCGTTTATTCATTGCTGACATGATCTGCAGCTGTTGTTACAGATGGGATGAAAACTTTCCCTCTAGTTGGTTCTTTTTCACTAGATGCTCTAAATATTTCAAGATTCAGTGCCCTCATTATCACCTTGCCAGAATAGCCATTTCTTCTTAACGTAGTTCTCCTCCTAGTACTATGGGTTACAGATTATTTTAGCCTAGTCCATCAGTGTTGTAATCACTCCTCTTTTGTACTTGGTATTGGGATTGTAGTTTTTGTGAAAGTCTCTGTCTGTTTGAGTGGGCTTCTGCAGACTTTGTGCTCTGAAGTTCTGTTGGGTTTTCTGAGCAATTCTACATGAAAATAAAATTTTATGTTCTTTCTCTTTTTTCATAGAGGACTTTATATTGGAATTAACATGTATCATTCAGAAAATTTAGGAATTCCGAAAGCTCATTTTCTCAGTGAGGCCATATAACAAAAATCTTTATGAACCGGGTGACACTCAGAGCTCTCTCCTGTGGCAATCACATAAAAAAGCTTTGATTTGTCTTGTCACATGTTGAAAACCAGCTGTTATTATGGAAATTTTTGTTTTTCTTAATGAATCTTTATTTATTCATCATCATCAACATCAACTTTTTCTCCTTCAAAGTAATCTCTCTCTGATTAAATACACTGTGGCTGCACTTTCTCCAATCTTGGAAGCACTTCCGGAACTCACTTCTCATTGTGGTGTTCAGTTTCTTCAGTGATCCTGTTTTTATTTCATCAGTGATGGTAAAACAGTGCCCTTTCATGGTTCACTTCAACCTCAGGAATAGAAAGAAGTTGCAGGGGCTATGTCCGGCAAATGCGGTGGCTGAGGCAATATAACAGATTTTTTTGCCGAAAGATCGTGAACAATCATTGAGGCGTGAGCAGGAGCATTATCGTGATGCAAATTTCACGATTGGTTTTGGCACAATTGTGGTAGTTTTCTTCTGATTGCTTCACACAAACAGGCACATAACTTCCTAGTCGTATTCCTTATAGACTATATGACCATAAGGCAGGAACTCATGATGCACTGTCCCACTGTAATTGAAGAAAACAGTGAGAAGAACCTTCACATGTGGTCAAGCTTGTCATTTTTTTCGATCTTTGCCCTTTAGGCAATTTACATTGGGACAATTTGGCCTTGCTTTCAACATCATACTCATAATACCCATGTTTCACCACCTGTTATAACATTCTTTAGAAGTTCTGGATCATTGTTGACTTCAGTCAGCAATCCTGTGCAATGTCCATGCGATGTCATTTTTGGTCAAAATTCAACAGTTTCGGAACATACATTGCTGTTAAATGTTTCATGCCAAAAACATCCGAAAAGATTTTTTGGCATGAGCCAAAGAACATGCCAACATCATCACCAACCTCTCGACCCTCTTTGAAATGTTTATACCACTTGTAAACTCTTGCCTTACTCCTAATAGATTTGCCAAAAGCCACAGTCAACATTTCAAATACGGAGCTGGATTTGATTCAAGTTTTCAAGCAAAATTTAATTCAAATTGTTTGATCTATCTTTTTCAAAAGTAAAAATTTGCTGACGTCATTCAAAAGCATGTATAATCTTTTCAACTGCCAACAAGAAACTATTCAAAACAGCTGAAAATGCAGACATTCATTGACAACATGTGTACCAAATGTTAATTTTTTTTTTTAATTAAGAAATTCCTGTTGCTTTTTGATCACACCTTGAACAGCATTGTTTTAACAGGTTTTTCCACCTCTTCCTCACAATCATATGAAAGATGTTCATGTAAAAACATTGTTTAGGTAGTTAGCAAGCAGAGAATGTGCACTGTGTGTGCTGCGATTTTAGTCTGTGCAGAAACAATGTGAGGAGCTGAGCACAGGACAGCCGGCCGCGGTGGTCTAGCAGTTCTAGGCGCTCAGTCCGGAACTGCGCGACTGCTACGGTCGCAGGTTCGAATCCTGCCTCGGGCATGGATGTGTGTGATGTCCTTAGGTTAGTTAGGTTTAAATAGTTCTAAGTTCTAGGGGACTGATGACCACAGATGTTAAGTCCCATAGTGCTCAGAGCCATTTGAACCATTTGAGCACAGGACATTGGCAAGACAGAATGCTGTCAGCAGTCTCTACCTGTTCTGAAAGTGGCATTTGCACTCTGCTGATAATGTGAACACTTGGAAACAATTGATAGAAAGCTGAAGAGGAATGTCATACTGACTTTTGCCCCCTGAGATTCAGTTCAGATACGTTGTTCTGAGTAATGAGAGATTTGCCACCAAGCATTGTAAATGTTAAGTATGAGAACAATGAAATACAGAAGAGTTCTCTAAAAAGGCAGATACGTCATTTTGTAGTGAGGTAGCATAAATGTGAGCTCTTTTACAGCCTTCAACAATCTGCAGCTAGAAATGAAGTCCCACGACACAATTAGTGTCACTGCATAAGAGGTCCACTGCATCAAGAAGACATGAGAAGGCAGTCGTAAATCTTCATTAAGGTAAAAACAACATTGAGATGACAGCGTTCGAGAAGTAAGGACTTAGTTAAGATCTGTAACTAGGGACCTTTTTATATCACTCCAATAGTTATTAAAATCTAAAGCTGTAAATATAATTTATGGACACCTTGTTTCCCATCATTTGGAACGAGCACTTCCTAATTGAGAAGATGAGGCAGGGCAGCTGTAGAATGACAGAAATGGAGTGAGAAAAGTCGAGAGCTGGTGACGCTGCCAGGTAGGCTTGAGGAGGTTAAGAGTTTGTCCACAGAGGGCGGAATGAAAACTTTTACTCCACTAAATAAGTATATGTTGTGTGAAACTTCATCATTTTAATTAATTTCATTGGCATAAAATTAACTGAAGTTAGGTAGTGGAATGAAATCAGTGTAGATGTGGTTATGACATCAGTGAAATAACGACGATAAATGTTGAACTCTATAAGCTTCCCTTATTGCATATGATTGGCTCAGTAAATATGATTTTATGCTCTAACCATCTGTCTACTGAATCTACAGCATAGTTTATAAAGTTCAGTAATGAAAGGGGAAGTACGATATTTTATTAAACTTAATTCTTCTTCTTCTTTCTCTTCTTATTTGCCCAGGACTTTCCATTGTAAGATGTTCCTGTTAAGCTTTTATGTTGAGTTTTTGAGCCCTCACAACCATAATTTAAAATGTTCCCACTAAATATCTTTATGAACGTCTTTCTTTTTCGTATATTAAGATTGCTGTTTGCTAACAAATTACTTCTGATAGCTCGTTTGGCTGTGACAGTTGTTCTTTTAATATCCGTCATACTTCTATTATCATCTGTTTTTGTACTTTTCTACTTGCATTAGTAATGCATTTCCTATTTTAACATTTACACTTACTTGTCTAATGGGGTATCGTCTCAGTTGTGCGACTGGATTCGTGATTTCCTGTCACGAAGGTCACAGTTCGTAGTAATAGACGCAAATCATCGAGTAAAAGTGAAGTGATATCAGGTGTTCCCCAGGGAAGCATCCTGGGACCTCTGCTGTTCCTGATCTATATAAATAACCTGGGTGAAAATCTGAGCAGTTTTCTTAGGTTGTTCGCAGATGATGCTGTAATTTACCATCTAGTAAGATCATCCGAAGACCAGTATCAGTTGCAAAGCGATTTAGAAAAGATTGCTGTATGGTGTGGCAGGTGGCAGTTGACACTAAATAACAAAAAGTGTGAGGTGATCCACATGAGTTCCAAAAGAAATCCATTGGAATTCAATTACTCGATAAATAGTACAATTCTCAAGGCTGTCAATTCAACTAAGTACCTGGGTGTTAAAATTACAAACAACTTCAGTTGGAAAGACCACATAGATAATGTTGTGGGGAAGGCGAACCAAAGGTTGCATTTCGTTGGCAGGACACTTAGAAGATGCAACAAGTCCACTAAAGAGACAGCTTACACTACACTTGTTCACCCTCTGTTAGAATATTGCTGCGCGGTGTGGGATCCTTACCAGGTGGGATTGACGGAGGACGTCTTAAGGGTGCAAAAAAGGGCAGCTCGTTTTGTATTATCACGTAATAGGGGAGAGAGTGTGGCAGATATGATACGCGAATTGGGATGGAAGTCATTAAAGAAAAGATGTTTTTCGTCGCAGCGAGATCTATTTACGAAATTTCAGTCGCCAACTTTCTCTTCCGAATGCGAAAATATTTTGTTAAGCCAAACCTTCATAGGTAGGAATGATCATCAAAATAAAATAAGAGAAATCAGAGCTCGAACAGAAAGGTTTAGGTGTTCGTTTTTCCTGTGCGCTCTTCGGGAGTGGAATGGTAGAGAGATAGTATGATTGTGGTTCGATGAACCCTCTGCCAAGCACTTAAATGTGAATTGCAGAGTACTCATGTAGATGTAGATGTAGATCTAGAATATATAGTTAGTCTTTTTCAGAATCTGCTTAGACTGCTGTTTCATCAGCATATGGAATACAGTGTGTTTGTGTACCATCAATATTAACCCCCCTTTGTTGCTGCTGTTCATTGTTTGTATTGGCCTTTCTTAACATAAATTAAGTAAATATGGAGAGAGAGGACAGCCATGTCAGACACATTTTCATATTCTAGCCTCTTTCTTAATCCCATTGATACCTATTTCTGTCTGCCTCCGTAGCGCAGGGGTAGCGTTACTGCCTACCATGCAAGGGGGCCTGGGTTAGATTCCTGGCAGGGGACTGGATGTTGTGCGTCCTTCACCATCATTTCCATCATCATTGACATGCAAGTCGCTGAAGTGGTGTCAACTAAAAAGATTTGCAATACGGCGGCCAAACCCCGAAGGGGTATCCCGGCCAATAAATGCCATATGATCATTCCATTTAATTTCTCTACTCTTGATTTTTGTAGAGATTGAGAATCATCTTCTCTCTCCAGTCTACTCCAGTGCTATTCTATTATGTCATCCAACCCACTCTGTTAAATGCCTTCTATAGGTGAATGAATGAGGCAGGCATATCCTGTCTGTGTCAATTCTTCTTTCTAAAATCATTCACAGTGCCATAATTGCTTCCCTGGTTCCTTTTCCTTTCTTAAATTCTGACTGTTTCTCTCTTAAATGATGGTCAGTCTTTTATTAGTTACAGTACAGGGCTTTCAGAGTTCTGTATTTTCTAAAGTAGTGCTTTTACGAATATAATTGATGCATGAATAGAACCATAAATTCACTGAGTTTGCAGTTTGACCACCAGTGAGCATTAACAAGCATGGTGCTTTGACAAAATGGTGACATAGTGAGAAAATTGTTTTTGTGTGTCGAAATATGCAAGATGTTTATCTAGTGCAACAGTGCATTGCGCATTCAGGAGGAATTATGAAAAAGAGCATTTTGCATTGATATAGACAGTTTAGACACACTGGTTGTCTCCATAAACAGAAAAGTACTGGTAAACTGTGTATGCCAGATGTGACCGTGAGAAAGTGAGGGAAAGTTTCGTATGTAGTCCAAAAAAATCAACAGTCCATGCAAGCCACCATGACATTTGCAGGTCAGGCTACAATTAAAACTGGAAGATTATGGCTGGCAACTTCAATTTTGCGTCATAATGCAGAAACCACTCAAGGACAAACATTTTGCTTCCGAGCTAATCTTCAGCGACGAAGAAACTTTCAATTTATCTAGTACGATTAATTGTCAAAATGTGAGAGTATGGGGCACTGAAAATCCTTATGAAACAGTGACACATGAATGGGATTCACTGAAGGTTAATATTTTCTGTACGGTGCCACAGACATAGAATCTATGTGGTCCATTTTCCTTCTGTGAGAAGACTGGACAGGTACCTCATATCTGGATATGTTGTAGTTCTGGTTGTTTCCGCAACAGACTGATCATTCCAAAAATTTCACTTTGCGACAAGATAGGGCACCCCTCATTGGAGCGTCGATGTTCATCGCTACCTAAACAATGAACATCCACATTGCTAGATTGGGCTCAGAGGTGAAGGTAATGTGGCTCTGTTCCTTTGATTGGCCAGGTCACATGACCTAACGCCTTGTGCTGTTTTTCTTTGGGGGACCTTGTTTATGTACCTCTAGAGCCAAGAACACTGAAGCAGCTCAGAGAAAGCATCTGTGGTGCTTTTACTAGTTGAGTTAATTTTTGCAAAAATCCACATTGATCCAGGAACAGTTATTTTGTATCTATTCCAGATAAAGATCACATTATTTTACATCAAGTTATTAACTTCGGTCTATGGTGACCATCTGCTGACCCAAGCACAAGCAATTTTTCCATCACATTGAGCCAATGTATGTAAATATGATACAGTTAAAACGCGCAACCAAACAAGCTTCCTCATTATGACTCTATAGAGTCAACATGTCTGTTAGAATAGTTTATTTGGTACTTATAATTTTACATAATAATGGCAAAGTTTGTTTGGTGTGATGTAATCAAAAAATTGTCCTCAGATCTGGAGATGGTCATTGCATACTGAAATTAATAACTAGATGTCAAATATAGTTGTCTGTAATTGGAATAAATACAAAATATTCAGGCTGACATGTGGATCACCGTCACACACCTTGCGAGGGTACAGGGTTCGAGTCCTGGCCTTGCGTGCTGTCTTAAACTGTCAGGAAGTCTCACAGGACTGCACACTCTGCTGTAAAGTGGAAGATTTGTTCTAGCTGTGTTGTATTGATTCAAGTTTAGTGCTAGCTTTTAGGTTGTTAAGCCGCCACCACAAGTTGTGCATCTGTTTTGCTGCTTATCCGATCGAAATTTCTCGTTTGGCCTCACTGGATGTCATTTGAGACCTTCACACTACAGAAAAAAATGAGATGTTTCTGGGAATTGAACATAGTGCCTCTGCATCAGTAGCTGTGATGTTAATCACTACACAGATGAACTTTTGTACCATATTTCCATTCTGGCTCACACCACAGTTTTAGTTTAATGGTTGATGTTTGTCTCGATAGAGAGTCTGTACATCATTGTTCTTAGTAGAGCACTTTCCTATTTTAAAGGCTCTCGAAAAGTGTAACGCATTAGATGGCTTACAAAAATGGCAGTAATACAGACTGATAGTAAAAAATAGATCTTGAGAAATCTAAACCATTAAAATAATCTAATTAAAGAGACAAGAAAATGCCTAGACTTTTGCAAAAGAAGTGGATTGTAGGCTTTACATGGGTTAAAGCACACACAGGGTGAAAGAAAGACAGCAGACTGCAAAAGGAGTCATCAAAGAATATATATTAAAGGTGCACCACACTAGTGATCAAATTACAAGTCTCTCCTAATTCCTATGCACTGTGTTTGTGCAATATGATAATGAGAAAGCAATTATGACTGACACCATGAATGTGTGTTGACCCTTTGTAAACAGCAATAGGAGGTCTTTTAAACAATGTTCAATGCTGGGGACATCAAGTTAATTTGATTGCAAGAATTTTAGTAAATTAAGCAGTTTAAGTAAAGGCCTGCTACCATCAATTCAGACTAACAGACGACACCCTGTGTTAGTTCACTGAGGATAACAAAACTGTGGACCATGTGTTACTGGAATGTAGCAGCATGGACAGGCAGAGAAACATGCTACTGAAAAGTGTAATAATGAAGACAGTAACTGGTCAACTGGCAAGAGTGAACTTGTACTACTCATTTTTGAAAGATTTCTATAAATTGTGTGGAAGCAATAGAATTTTCACATGCATGAATTTCAATCACCATTTGCAAAACAAGCTCTGTGCTAATTTTAAGGCAGTAAATAAAGTAAGAGGTCACTACAGAATATTTACAATACCTGTTTTGTATCTGTAATAAAGGTTGTAATTAAGTAAACTAAACCTTGAAGTATTATCCTGCTTAATGGATCATGTTAATAATAATAAATACATATTCTGTTGCAAAATATAGAATTAAAGTCTAAAATAATCTTCAACCATGGAAAAACCTTTTTCCACCACATTGCTTACCCCAAGACTGCTAGTGCTGGAAAGTTTACAGAAAATTTTCTGTGTTCCATGTAAAATTTGATATGTACAATTTTTGGTGAAGTGAGATGTGTTTACATGGCTGGATGGTAAAAGTGTGTTCATGAAAGCTAGAGAAATGTATTTGTATCATGGTTTATCACATAAGATTAATCATTCATGAAGATCAGCTCAAACAACTTTCATTTTTCCTGGTTTGTTTGTCAGATTATTCCCAAATAGTGTCTCGACTGTTTGACTTAACAATAAGTCAATGCTGCAACATACCTCTGAAAAAAGAGGCACCCAGTTTTGAAAATCTCAGTTGCTTGAAGTGCCACAATTTCCAGTGGCCAGTGTCTAAGCCTTTATGGAATAATGATGACACCTAGATACTTAAAATAAGGTGGTGATCACTACAGTATTGGTATCCTTCCTTCTTCTCCTTTCCATATGTTACAAGAACGTATGTGAAGAATTAAATTGTTTGTTCGTTAATTTAAATGCTACATGTTTTTTTAAACTCATAGTGATTTATGAATTCATGAAAAAATGTTTCAACAGAGCAGTTACAAATGGCACAGAATCTGAGAAACCAAAGGATTTTGACCAGCCTGGAACATCTGCTATGAGCAGTTCACAAGCAGCGAAGCCAAGTGGGTTTTTAGCTCACGGTAGAGTGAAGGTGGTTGGAACCACAAACCCGGAGAGCGATTTCCAGGAATTACTAAGTCAAGGAGAACCATTCTCCCAAGGTATGAAAGTTTTACATACTATACTACCTTCCTAAACAGCTGTCTCCCAAATATTATTTCTCACTGTATGTCCTGTACATGATTTGTAATTTCAAGTACATCTGTACTTTGTAAACAAACTTACACTCAACACTCTGTTCTGATTCACCCGCTATGTGATCAAAAGTATCTGGACCCCTATTAATGGACATTAACATGGTATCCACCCTTCTCCTTTACGACAGCCAGAACTCACTGGGGAACTATCAGTGAGGTGTCCAAATGTCTGCGGAGGACTAGGAACCCATTCTTCCTCAAGGGCCAAATCCAAAGAGGGTCATAAAGTTGGATGTTGGGGTCTCTAGCAAAACTGATGTAACTCGTCCCAAAAGTTTTCCATTGGGTTCAGTCAGACTCTGGACAGGCCAGTCCATTTTAGGAATGTTGTTGCACACAAACCTATGGCTCACAGATGTTGCTTTCTGACAGGGTGCTTTGTCATCCATATGCAAACAGTTGCCATCTCCAAACTATTCCTTTACTGTATGCAGTATAATGCTCCAAAATATGTTCATATCCTTCTCCATTGTAGTGTTTTCTTAATTGTAATAAGGGACCCACCCTGTAATCATAAAAAAACATCCCCAAACAATGACACCATCTACTCCGTGCTTCACTGTTGGCACTACGCTTGACAGAACGTAATGTTCTCCATGCATTTGCCAACCCAAGGTCTCCCATCAGATTGTGAGAGGGTACTGCATGATTCAGCAAGGGTACAGAGTGATTTATCTCCCCAAATGACTTGTTTCCAGTCATCCACAGCCCAGTGGCACCGCTCTTTACAGCACCTCCAGTACCGCTTAGCACTGACTACAGAAATGTGTGGCTTATGAGGAGCTACTCAACCATTTTACCCCATTCTTTTTGACTCCCTGTGCACAGTCATTAACTGGACTGCTGGTAGCACTTCAGTACTCGAGAGTGGTTCCTTCTGATTTTATATGATTTTTATAGCCACCCTCTGCAGTTCTCAATAGTCTATCCATCAATATGTGGGGTCTCCGGGACTTGGGTTGTTCCTTCACGTTTCCACTTCACATTCAACTCTGACAATATTAGAAGGGCATAAATGTCGTTGATGCATTTGTTACTCAAGTGACATATGATGACCAGTCCACGTTCGAAATCACTGAGCTCTCCTGACTGAGCCTTTAGTGTGTTACTGCTTTGCAAAAGAAGTGGATTGTAGGCTTTACATAGGTTAAAGCACACTTATTTTAATTGGTAGTCTGCCTCTCTTGACAGCTAGCAGTCAATTCTGCACTACGAGGGTAATCCCAAAAGTAAGGTTTCCCATTTTTTTATAACTACAGAACTCTATTTGTGTGGCAGTTGGTCACATTGTTATGAAGAGTGTTTCACGCGCTGTGTGTCATGCAGACGCCGCACTGATGTGCTCAGTCTTCACTTGGCAGCCGTTGAGAATGGAGCTCCCGTTGGATGTTATCGCCAAATGCAAATTGCGCACAGTTGTTCAGTTTTTGAACGCAAAGGGCACTGCACCAATTGAAATCCATCGCCAATTGACGGAAGTGGATAGATGTCCAAAATGTTCGTAAGTGGTGTAGAGAGTTTGCAGCTGGTCGGACCGAAATTCACGAGAAACAGAGGAGCGAGAGACCGTCAATTTCTGAGGAGACAGTGTTGAAGGTTGAGCAAAGCTTGCGTGAAGATTGGCGGATCATCCTGGATGATCTCTGCATGTTGCATCCTGAGGTTTCCCGAAGCACCGCTCACAGAACTTTAATGGAAACGTTGAACTACCGGAAAGTGTGTGCAAGGGGGGGTGTCACGCATGCTGACTGAGGACTACATGCGGCAACGACTTGATGCTTACCGCGCATTTCTTCACTGCCTTGCAGCCGAACAGGACAACTTTCTGGACGGAGTTGTCATGGGTGACGAAACCTGGGCAAACCACTTTACACCTTTACGGAAAGCAATTCAGCTCCAACAATGAGCTGAAAGAAGAGGTTCATAACTTTCTGAACAGCATGGTAGTGAGCTGGTATGACATGAGCATACAAAATCTGCCACAGCGTCTATAAAAATGCATCGACAGAAATGTTGATTATGTCGAAAAATAGCTAAATGTTTACGCTGTAAACTGATGTAAATCATTGTAGAAATAAACAGGTCTATGTACTTATAAAAATATAGGAGACCTTATTTTTGGGATTATCCTCATACATAGGGATGTCCAAATACTTTTGACCAGATAGTGCCATCAGTAGGAGTGTAATTCAAACTGTAGAGCTCCCACTTTGCTTGTTCAGGAAATATTTTCTAGGTTTTAAAATACAGGGTGATGCATAAGTAGGTATACAGTAAATATTATTATTATTATTAAGTATAGAAAATAGGTTGGTAATGACATGAGAATGAACAATTTATTATAGAAAATTGCAGAAATTAGATATTTGAAGTCACAATAAGTTCAACATCTTAAGTGCCCATTGTCTTATGTGCTCAAATTGCGTGTTCAGGGTTTAAACATTCCTGTTGTACACTCAAGCACTCTTGGGCACTGGAGGTCTACAGTGTTCCATGTCTTGGCATGTTCTCTTATGAATTGACACGTCATCAACAGTACATGGTTTTCTTGCAAAGACTGTATCCGTGATAACATCTCAAAAGAAAGGTCTGGTGATTCAGTTGGCATGTCCACTTATTAGGTAACTTGTTGTCAAGAAACCCAAGCAGGGTTAAGTGTAATGAGGAGCAGCTCCAGCTTGGTGAAAGTAGAACTCTTTATTACCCTGCTGTAGACTTAACTGTATAATTGCAGTATGCAACATCATGTTGAGATAGGCACTGTGGGTAACTATTGTGTGAAAGTAGGGTGGGGGGGGGGGGGGGGGGGCAATTGTCCCTTGACACGAAAGGCGTGCCCAAACTACTGCAACCTCAGGTTGATTAAATTGTTTTGTCAATTATAGCATAGCAGTTTCCTGTGGTGTAGTACATACAATCATGCCTGTTAATAGCACCTGACAGCTTAAAATTTGCTTCGTCAGGCAAACACATTTTTGGAATTATGCCATCATGTTGCATTTCTTCATTCAAAAGAATCTTGCAGAGTTTTAAATGATGATTAATTTTAAATGGTGATTTGTATCATTCCGTAGTTTTTTTGTGAAGTAATATTGATTGAGACACTTGCAAACGTAAATGTTGCATTAGGTTACCCAAGGATCTACAGGAAATGTGCAACTTGACACAGGCTCTGCTTTTTTATTTCTTTGGGCTTCATATAAATCCCTAGTACGTAACAACCATTTCATTTTCAAAGGTGATAACACTTTCTGGTTGACCACTCTGTGGTGTATTACAGATATATGAAGTTCGATCAAATTTTTCGCTCTACTTGTAAATTAGAAGCCTTTTGTTTGAGGTGTATTCTATTGTGTCCATTCCCGTTTAAGCTGTTCAGCGTTCTCTATCTTCCAGTATTATTTAATTGTCCGCATATGTTGATTGGTGCTTATATTACAAGCTGTGATTATCAGAATATCTGGAAGAAGGTAGGGAAATTGTCTTAGAAGAGATAAAAATATAGTTACAGATGAATGGAAAAACTGGTAGAAGCCGACCTTGGGGAAGATCAGTTTGGATTCCGTAGAAATATAGGAACACGTGAGGCAATACTGACCCTACGACTTATTTTAGAAGCTAGATTAAGAAAAGGCAAACCTACGTTTGTAGCATTTGTAGACTTAGAGAAAGCTTTTGACAATGTTGATTGGAATACTCTCTTTCAAATTCTGAAGGTGGCGGGGGCAAAATACAGGGAGCGAAAGGCTATTTACAATTTCTACAGAAACCAGATGGCAGTTAAATAAGAGTCGAGGGACATGAAAGGGAAGCAGTGGTTGGGAAGGGAGTGAGACAGCGTTGTAGCCTCTCCCCGATGTTAATCAATCTGTATATTGAGCAAGCAGTGAAGGAAACAAAAGAAAAATTCGGAGTAGGTATTAGAATCCATGGAGAAGAAATAAAAAATTTGAGGTTCACCGATGACTGTAATTCTGTCAGAGACAGCAATGGACTTGGAAGAGCAGTTGAACGAAATGGACAGTGTCTTGAAAGGAGGATATAAGATGAACATCAACAAAAGCAAAACAAGGATAATGGAATGTACTCGAATTAAGTTGGGTGATGCTGAGGGAATTAGATTAGGAAATGAGACACTTAAAGTAGTAAAGGAGTTTTGCTGCCTGGGGAGCAAAATAACTGATGATGGTTGAAGTAGGGAGGATATAAAATGTAGACTGGCAATGGCAAGGAAAGCGTTTCTGAAGAAGCAAAATTTGTTTACATCGAGTATAGATTTAAGTGTCAGGAAGTCGTTTCTGAAAGTATATGTATGGAGTGTAGCCATGTATGGAAGTGAAACATGGACGATAACTAGTTTGGACAAGAAAAGAATAGAAGCGTACGAAATGTGGTGCTACAGAAGAATGCTGAAGATTAGATGGGTAGATCACATAACTAATGAGGAGGTATTGAATAGAATTGGGGAGAAGAGGAGTTTGTGGCACAACTTGACCAGAAGAAGGGATCGGTTGGTAGGACATGTTCTGAGGCATCAAGGGATCACAAATTTAGTATTGGAGGGCAGCGTGGAAGGTAAAAATCGTAGAGGGAGACTAAGAGATGAATACACTAAGCAGATTCAGAAGGATGTGGACTGCAGTACGTACTGAGAGATGAAGAAGCTTGCACAGTATAGAGTAGCGTGGAGAGCTGCATCAGACCAGTCTCAGGACTGAAGACCACAACAGCAACAGATTGCTTGTCACCGTACAATGTAGATGTTGAGTCACAGAGAAGCACAACAAAGAAATATATACTAAACATGTGAGCTTTTGACCAAAAGCACCTCTTGTGAAGTAGACAATACACAAACTCATTCATTCAAGCCCAACTCATACACACACGACCTTTGTTTCCAGCCACTGAGGCCAGACTGTGAGCAACTGTGTGTGACAGGAGAAGCAGTCTGGGTGGTGGGTGGGGAGGAGGAGGGAAGCCAGGGGAGGGTGGTAGAGGATAAATTGCTGCTTGTGGGAGTGTACAGGGATGAGGTGGGTACAGGGTAGGGCAGCTGGGTGTAGTTGGGAGGTTAGACGAGTGGAGGGGCAGGGGTGGAAAACTAGAGAAATAGAGGAGGAGAACTGTCTCCTTCCCTGCTCCCACTGTGACATTACACAGCTTCCTATTCCACCAGTGTGGCCAGTCTTTTCGCCCCACCGCTACTTCTCTCCTTTTCACTCCCACCACCCCAAACCTGTATCTCCACCCGTCTAACCTCCCAACTGCACCCACTGCCCTACTCTGTCCCCGCCGCTTCCCTGCAAGCTCCTACAAGCAGCATCTTACCCTCCCCCACACCTACGCTGCTATCCATCTCTGTCCTTGCCCCACCCCAGCACCCTCCTGACCCTACCACCGAGATTGGTGCTCCCATCGTGTGCAGTTGCTTGCAGTCTGGCTTCGGTGGCCAGAGACAGTGGTTGTGTGTGTATGAGCTGTGCCTGAGTCAAAGTGTGGGTGTGTGTTATGTACTTTTCAGGAAGTCCTTTTGGTCAAAAGCTCACATTTAGCAGTATTTTTGTTGTGCCTGTCTCCTCCTTAAAATTTCCATTACATGGTGAGTAGCGGTGTATTCTTTTCATAATATTCAAACAATGGAAGCTCCAGTTTGGAATATCAAGAATGTAAGGAAAAGATAGATTGCTACTTATCATTTGGATGACACACAAAGTTGCAGTCAGTCACAATTAACACACTTATAAAAAGCTTTCGGCCACAGACTTCATCAGAAAAAGAAAGAGAACACACACGCACATTCATTCACACAAGCAAGCACACCTCACACACACATGACTGTCATCTCTAGCACAGATCAAAAACTGGATTCCCAGTTTTAGGATGTCGGGACCACTTTGTCTAGTTCAGCTTTCAGTTCTTCATTTCCCAGTAACCTGATGATCTGTGGCTTCATTGTCTGCTGGTACAGATTTTGACAAAACTTCATTGAAAATTTTCTCAAAGTGTAATAACCCCAGACACGGTGGTGGTCCATACTCAACAATACTGTTTGCTACATGTATTGTTAACTGGGGACTACAGTAGTGACATCCTATTCAGAGAAACTCTTTCTTATTTTTCTGTGATCTTGTTACTAGCTGGTTCTTATTAGTCATGTCAGGTTTGTTTCATTCTCAAACGCAATATCTTTTATTTTTTCGATAGTTTAAAAATTAGTCATGTTAGCAACAGAAATGGTTAATACTGCTTTATTGCATATGAATTTCAGCATTCAACAGTATGAAGAGTGCAATAGAGAAGCTTGTGGAACGTTCATTCTCACCCCAGCAGTATCGGAAGGCCCTCTCTGCTGTCAAAACTCTCAGGAGTAAATCTGTGGAAATAGAACCACTCTTATATAATGAGTGGATCACTCAGCATAAGAAAATGCTCAAAATGTTGATGAAGGAAGAATTCTGGAACATGATTGTTGCAGGTAAGTCAGAAAACCATATGTTTAACACCAAATCGTTGTAAGGACAGGAACTGGAAAATAATACAAGGATAGTTCAGTAGCAGCCATGTTAAGAGTGGCAACACCATTTTCCTCAAAAACAAACTACACTGTGCAACAAATTTCCATTGGAAATTTGTAAATTACGTATATTTAGGATTTCTATGTTTGTTGGGATGTAATATGATGTGAAATAGACGCTGAAAGACAGCCTTAGCACCAGCTTCAGTGACATGTGCCCTGTTTTATACCATTGATATACATATTTATTCAGTTTAATTTTACTCATTGCTGTGTGTTGCTTCTGTGACTCTTTTAATTTCATAAAATAACAGACAAATCGCCTACAGTCACAGATCGTGATTTTATTTCAATGTACATAGCATTTCGAGCTCAGGGGGCTCATTTTCAGGTGCCTGACCGCTCTACACCATTCTTCAAATTTAGGTTAATACTGATCTTGTTAAGATTATTTAGGTATATTACAAACTGGCTCTTGTGAATTCCAGCTATACAGAACTAAGACAACATTGACAAATCACTTTCTGTTTTCAGTAGTGGGTACATAATTTTGAAATACAGTATGAGTGGACATATTTATGTGCATACACTGCCAGAAAGGAAAAGTAGTAGACCTGGAAGGACGGTGTTGATTTTAATCCAGTTACGGCATGTGCCACCTGCGGTATAGTAGGTGTACTGATAACAGTTTCAACATTGTCTGCCCACAGACGGTGTAGTGACATTGTTACCACAGTGTTATCTGTGTCTACCCTTTAATAGAGTACGCTCATAGCAGAATGCTCAGCAGGGTGCAAACATTTGAAGCAAGCAGGTAACAATGCCGTGGAGGTGCACTTGTGCTCCCTACAGCCAATTGAACGAGTTTGAAGGGGTCAAACTGTGGCCATCTCAGTGGGGGGATGGTCCTTTCAGAGAATTTCGATGTGCTGTCAGTTGTACCATGTTGCTGGTCTCAGTGGTCATGTGAAGATTCTAACACACATAGACAAGGTTCTGGATGTCTGTGCAGCACAAACATCTGCCAGGATCATCGTATTGTAAGGGCAGTAGTGGCAGATCTTACAGCTACCACAGCATGGATAAAGAGGGCTTGTGAGCCAAGACATGTCAACAGGAACTGTTGCAAACCAGTTACTAGCAGGGGGACTATGGGCACACACACCTCTTGTCCGTCCTCCACTCGTGCCTCAATGTCGACATCCATAGCTCGATTGGTGCTATCTGAGGTTCACTTGGAAGGTGGAACGGCTTGCCGTGGTCTCCAGTGATGATGCAGGTGATAGTTGTTTATGCGTATGACATAGACCTGATGTGGACTCGCATGTGGTGTGCATTTGTCCATGACACACTGTACCCAGCCCAAGTCTGGGGGTCGGGGATGCAATAAGCTACAATTCTCGTTCATCTTCGGTGTTTCTGGAGGGGACACTAACCAGCACTTATTACATGCAGAAAGTTGTTAGACCCATTCTTTTGCTATTCTTGCAACAGGAAGGTGCAGTGTTGTTCCAACAGGATAATGCTCACCCACACACCACTCGTGAACTCTAGGAGTGTTTATGATAAGTGTGTCACTTAGCTGTTGTCCAAGTTTGTTGTTTCTGGAGAAAGGTATTTTTGTATTGGTGTCTCTTTACAAGTTAGCAATTTTTTGTGATGTTGTGCCTATTTAGGGAATGCTTGTAAAGATTTCTGTTTTGTCAGTTGTTTTTCCTGTAGTGCTTCTATTACTGATGTTGGCCTGTATTTTGTTGGAAAGTTTGTTAACTGATTTTACTGAATACGGATTATTTATTGCTGTTGTGTTGATGGTATCTATTTCTTGTGTTAGTGCTGTGAATTTTAAGAATAATGTGTGTGCCCTGTTCATCATGGATCTAAATCCAGCAGACATGTATATTTGGATGGTGTGATGACTCATGTATTGCGATATCAGCATAGGATGGTTTCCTGTAAGTGTAAAAACTATGTTCTTGTTATTCGTCAACGATTGTGAAGTCTATGAAGTTTATGGATTAGTTTCTTTTGTGTTCTGTTGTGAACTTTGTTTTATTATGAAGTGAACTGAATAATGCAAGAAGTTCATAAGTTCATCTTTTGTGCCATCAGTTAGGAGTATAGTGTAATCCACATATCTCCTGTAATAAACAATTTTTTCAGCAAGTTTATTTTTCCCCTCAAAAAAATTATTTTCTAAGTCGTCGTTGAATATGTCAACAAGGGAGTTTGACATTTTGTTACCCATAACTAAGCCTTCTTTATGTTGGTAGCTTTTATCATTAAATGAGAAGTATTTGTGGAACAGTACAAGTTCAGATAGATTGATCAACTCTGAAATCCCAGTATGTTTAGTTTTTTTGTGTTTGATAAGGTTTTATTCTAATAATTTCAGTTGTCTGTTTCGTAGGTACTTTCGTGAGTAGGTTAACAGTGTCGAAGAAGGCAAATCTAGCTTCTCTCGGAATTTTTTTATCTCTGTTGAGGGCTGTTAACACTTCAGTATTTTTGAATTGAAAATGTGGTTTCAAAACTATAAAATTCCTTGAGGGTATGATTTAGTAGTTGGGAAAGTTTGTACAGGCTTCTGGTATATTCTTGGAGTTAACTATCTGTTAAACTGCAGAGTTAGGGTTGTAGATTTTTTGTTGTGTCCAGAATTTGAGGTCAGTGGGGTACGTTAATCTTCAACTTTTTATTTGTTTGTTTATAGGAGGAAGTTGAATGCTAAGAAGACCATAGGCTACTGTAGAAAGTTGTATCTTTTTGAGTACTATTAACATTTTTCAATGTGGTATATGAGGTACTGAGAGCACAAGTAGACTAACCCTGGGGAAGTCAGTATGGAGGAAACAGGCCTAATAATAATGACTCACAAAGAATGTTTTTCTGTGATGCATTGCAGCCTTTTAACATACATATGATGTAACTGGGGTTTTATTGAACAATATTCTGACATAGATACATTACAAATGTTAATTATATAGTAGAATATTAGCAGTTTTGTTGTGGCTTAGTCCACTTTTGCTCTGAGTAGTTGAACATTCTCAATGATAGGTCCGTTAGTACGCTGATTATTCATGCTGTTCATTGCACAAAGTCCATCATAGATTGCATGTGACAATAGTATACATTATTATTATGCACTGTACGGATTACATGTAATATTTTACATTGGTTTCTATAATTTTAAGCACTATGTTGCATTTCAAAATCATCCACAGGGAATGTTTTTACAGCAATTGAAGACACTTTTAAATTTTTGTAGAAATCATGATGAAATGGGGGTACATACGGAAGCAAACTGAACAGATCCTTCTTTTTTGCCTCTGTAATTATGTGTCCATTAGAATAAAGCAGTTTGAGAGTGCTGATGCATGTGGATGTTCGTTTGGCAACATCAATTTCCTGAAATGGATCTTGGCTTTGGTTCGAGTATTTATACCATATTTTGAATCTGTTGGATGCTGCAGCCACTGTATGTTCAACCATTGTACTTTACTATCGCCAGAAGACATTTTTCGATTCTTGATATTTCTTTCAGGTTGTTTTGTTGAAAAGAAACATTCCGCATTCATATTGATTTTCTTTTTTTTGGCTCTCACTACCACATCATTCCAGTGTTCAGGAAGGTAAATATTAGGAAAATACATTTTTCACTTTTGAACCGAGCCAAAATCTTGATCACAGGGCAGGTATGATTGTCCGCTAACTAAAAATTTATGGTCTATTTCCTTCACAGAAAACTCTGAGCTGCTTAAAATGTATTGTCACAGTACAACAACTTTTACGTTTCTATTCTGGCCTCCACACTGATCAGAGTACATATTTAGTGTGGTATAGTCAATGCCCACACCGCGGCACCTGCAGCTGCGTGGCCACGGTCTTTACGTCATACAGCCAACGGCCGGCACGCCCCTCTTCTGCGCAGCTCTGCACAGCTGTATAGCACAGGCGCAGGCCTCACACACTGAGTGTCTCCGCACTGTCATGGCAACCTCGGCCGGCGTCCTCCCGAGACATAGTCACGTGAGGCCGCGCCGCCAATCGTAACAGGACACGACAAGCGGACTCGGTTACGGCGGGCATATTCCTCCGCCACTCGCCCTATATAGCCGCCACGCCTGGCAGTCTCGTGTCGGGCTGCCTTCTTGTTACGTCGACGTCGCACCCAGGAACGACGCTACATTGTGCTACGAATGTTTAGCATACCGGACTTGGACTCTGCAGCCCAGTCACTGCTCTTGATCAAGCACCAAGTTGTGTTAGTATTGTGGAACTGTTGGCAATAAACAGAATTTGTAACTCACGCCATTCGTTATTTGTTGTTTCTCCAATTACGGATACAACATTTAGTTTTTCAGTCCTGACAAAATTGCGTATGAAATACAGCAAACAAAAACCAATTTCTTGTGCCCCTCTTGATGCAATGGATTCATTCCACAGAAACATGTACGCATCATCACTGTGCATATTGTGAATGCCAAAGCAATTTGTTCACAACTGACATTTGTAATAGCAGCTCCAGTTGAGATGACTGGTGTAGGCAAAGTTTTCATCAAATCAAATGTTATCATTGTAACGTTACTATCTTATCTGTGAAGCAAAGTATCTCTCTGTAAACCTGCCCGTGCATATTCTTCTTTTTGCTGATGGAATTCACATTCTGCAATTAAATTCGTTCTCTCCTTATCATTATTGGCAGCTGTCATTTTTACCTGCAAAGCATTGCATGTTTGACAAGAGTCGGACACTGGTGGATGAAATGACAAATTTCAGTTTTCGTAAAAAAATTTGCAAAAAATAAAATGAGAAATGGGTATTTGCTCCTCTGCACAGTACAGTGAATATATGATTGTTAAATTTAAATCTGGTCCCAAATACTTTCTAGTGTTATTGTTATGGTACGCATAATGACTTTCATAAGTCGGAAATTTTCCTATGAAACATTTTACTACATCAACTTTGTGGGGAGATGTTTTATTACCGGGTTCACCTTTACCTCTACCATCACGCAGAGGGGTTGCTTTCCCCCCTATCGATTCTTCCAGCAGATGCAGCTAAAGTACTCTGAAAGAATCTTTTGCACTCTGTAGTTTTAGACCCATTTGAATTGAGCAAGTAATAAAATTTTGTCTTCTCCCTGCATGAATGTTGCTGACCTACTTAAAGACCGTGCTTTATCAACAACTTTAATCATGGTAAACAGGAAAGCCGACTGCAGATCATAGCTGCCTAAATTATAAAATTCATTGAACACTTGTTCCTGCCGTTCTTCGTTGATGTTTTTGTGGCACTCGTACGGGCACGAACACGCGCTGATTGTCCGCAATTCCTTTTGAGGTACAAGGTTACCCTTATGGTTGGCACACTCTTGACCTAAAGTTTTCCGTTCCTTCCTAACATTACGAAGCAATTTATCTTTGTTTCTAAGGTGCTTATTTCCTCGGCTCTATATCATGGCATCGTAGTTTGTCTCTGGCACATCCTCTGGAAAAGTTGTTGCTGCAGCCATGCTCGCTCTCGCTTCTCCTGGCGCTTCTCCATCAGTCGCAAGCATCTCTGTAATAAAAATGTACATCCCTCAACGTAATATTAACTTCATGACAGTAATGGTCAAAGGAGGCATTGGTATGCACAGGCGAAGCAATTGCACAACACGACTCGGCGGGCGGTAAAACGTTGTTGTACCCATAACATTAAAAGTGATCGTTACTCAATTTCACAATGTAGCAATAAATAAAGTATTGTTTGTATTTAAATGTGTTTTCATATGAAAAAAACTTGCATTTTTGTGAACAAAGCCACCGTTTGATATACCTCTCGACGTCTTTGAATGTGAACACGTCAGTGTACATTCGACAATGTTATCTGCAAACAAAAGGAAGGAACACAACAACTAACCTTGCAGTTGCTCCTCTATGCTTTTCGCAGGGGCTTCCAGGCTGAACAACTGACGTACATTTCCACATGGTCACTGGTTCAGTACATTGTTCCACGCTTAATGCACAAGTCCTTCGTTCCCCGTCGTCATGTGCAGTGACGGTGGACGGACAGCACAGAGCAAAAAAGGACTATGACGCAAGTCCACTCTTGCTCTCGATGGTATCTATCGGCAGTTGAGTGCAGCAGCAATGTGTACATTGCTAACTGAGACAAACCTTCAGATAAACAAACAGATCAAAAGGCACTGCATAATAATTGTATACTGTTATCACATCATGTCAGTACCTCAAATCCACAAAAAGTTGGGTTAGTCCGCTTGTGCTCTCAATGCCTCATAATGCGAGTAGGATGCAGACAACACTGGTGCAGTGGTCGATGACTCTTAGTGTTTATATTTTATACATTATTCTGTGGCAGTGCAAATATGATGTTATTAAAAACGTGGTTTATGATATTGAGTTGTTACACCACTTGGCATGGCTGTAGAGTTTTTGTGTAGATTCAGCAACAAAACAAGACAGAAAGCCTGAGAACCATGTTTTGAACTGTTATGATAACCTCATAAATGAAGTCTGATTTAAGGCATAGTTCTATGAGAGTTTGGGTTGCAAAAGTTACTCATCCCAACAAACCTTAGAGCAATCTCAGATCCACTGGAACTTGGCTGCAGAATGTCAGGCAGCCTTAAGAGTTACAGAGACAGAAGGACAGTCACAAGTATGCTGCATTTTGGAAGCTGAGTGTCGCCCGTCTCTTACAGGTTCTGGGGTGCTTGAAAACTCATGATGATGGCATCATTTAAAGGTTGTACAGCAAGCAGAGAGACATACCTGTACATGTGGAACATGGGGGGGAGGGGGCTTTTGGTGAGGCTGCATTTGATTATGATCTATTAGTTGATTATGTTAATCATAAAGTCGTCATTTTAAGGGTTTGAGTGGAAAACTGTAGGCACTATAAAGCATTGAAATGGAAGGGAGAAATGGTTGGTATCTGTTGTTGGTCTTGGAGCAAAGTCTCACTTCCAATACTTGGTGAGTGAGAGGAACTCGTAAAAACTCTACTGCTTTACGAATACAGTGAATCGAGGTGTCTTTTAAATATAATTAAAAAGTATAATTCGTGCTTTCAGATTCATCATACAGCAAAATAATACAAACACTTTCATTATATAACCACAGACTGACACAGCATACATATTTTATACTTATGTCTCTACAGCACTGTATTGACAGATGCTTAGAAATTGCTGTCTTATTTACTCACCATCGCTCATCACAACGAAACTACTGAACTGGAAGAAACTCGACACTAGAACAGAAGGAGCAACATTCACAAAGAATGAAATCAGTGTGGGCCAAAGGAAACTACAGATGAAAACAAAGAAGCAGAAACAATGTTGGTCTATCATATCCTCCAGAAAAATGATTCAACATTTACTTAGATTGCCTGTGTTTTAAGATATACTGTACTATGCTGTTGCAAATACATTTCTTCTCCTTCACACAGCTATAGATTTGTAGCAGTGTCTGTTCCTTCAGATATGCATGCATGTCTGAAGAAAATTGCGTAGTACTCGTAAAACACAGACACTGCGAAATAGTTTTGTATACCTAGATAGTCCACGACAATAATGAATAAATCTCTCCCTGTGCAGGAATCACTGCAACTGTGCAAATGCGGGATGCGGACAAACGGTGACATATAGAGGTTTGAGCCAGTGTGGGAGGCACGCTTGGATGGCCAAAGTGGTTAAGGCGACTGCTTGTGTAAAGCAGGAAATCCGGGTTTGAGAACCAGTCCAGCACAAATTTTCACATGTCACTAATAAAGTGTGCACCTGAAGTATAATAGTATTTGAAATTCCAAATATATTTCTTGTGATTCAACATTTGTTGATCAAGTGCCAGTTTGATAATAAATATTGAAGTCAAATAAACGTAAAGAAAAAGTGTTGCCACTAGCAAGAATCAAATCAGACCTGGCTTCACGATTAGAAAATACAATGCTTCGTCATACAGACAGTGTTGTTAAAAGAGCTGAAATGTTTTATGCAATAAGACTTAACAGTACTCCAAAATCTTCAAAGTCAAAATTTTCTGGTCCTTTTTGACAGGTGTGTCAAACTCCTTTAGGAAACTGATGTGCAGGCATTTATCATCAAATTCTATGAGCACGAAGTACGCCAGTTGTCAGTGATAACTCCTCAGCAGAATATACTGAAGTGTCTGCCATGTAGCCGGCTGGAGTGACCGAGCGGTTCTAGGCGCCTCAGTCTGGAACCGCGCGACCGGTACGGTCACAGGTTCGAATCCTGCCTCGGGCATGGATGTGTGTGATGTCCTTAGGTTAGTTAGGTTTAATTAGTTCTAAGTTCTAGGGGACTGATGACCTCAGATGTTAAGTCCCATAGTGCTCAGAGCCATTTGAACCATTTTTTGTCTGCCATGTACATAGTAATCTATCTGTTGATGTCAGATTTGTTTTAATGTCGACTGACAGATGGCAGCACTCATAAGTAACACTGACTTGTGTGAGTGACAACATCTGTCTTCAAATGTAGCTACTTATTGTACCAGTGTCATAGAGTGGAACACCCACATGTGTGATCAGTTTCTTCATCTTTCCCTCTACTCCTCCTCAAGCAAGATGGTCGCTCTAAGCCTGGTTTTTATGAGGGGCACATCGCTCTGCCCCCCCCCCCCCCCACCCACCACCACCACCACCACCACCACCACCACCACCACCACCACCCACCTCCCAGCCTTCAACCAATTCCTTTTCCTGACCCTGAACCTACAGTTCCGGAAGCTAGAAGTGCTGTGATCTATTTTTATCCATTCCTGCCTGCAGTACAGGCAATTGTACCTCCAAGAGGTAAAGTTTCTGTGGCTCTATGAATTCAGTAATTCTCTGAACTGAATTTTCCATGTTATATAATTAAATTAAATTTATGTTGAGATGCAGCAGTGTTCCCAGTAACTACAGACTTAATGTTTTCCACAGCAAAACTTGGTCTCATATCATCCTCCGAGTCCGTGAGAAGTTCTGTGAGTGAAAAAGAAGCGAATGACTTTTTCAGTGCAGATGTTAGAGAGTCCATAAAGAGTGAAGATGATGGCTTTGAAGATGAAGATGATTTAGTAAGTACTACCAGTACTATAGAATTTTCGAAATGTTCAAGCCTACAGCAGTGTTTATGTTTGCATAATATTCATGTAGTTCTGCATCAGTGGACCTCCACAAAACTGCTTCGAATGAATGAAGTGGAGCAGGGCTGGGGCTCCAGCTCATCTACGGGAAGACAGTAGTCAAACCTCTGGCCGTCCAGATTTGGGTTTCATGTAATTCCTGTAAATCTTTTCAGTGTAAAGCTGGGATGGATCCCCTGAAAGAACATGGCTAATTCCTTCTTCCTCAGCCCCTTTCCACCAATCCAAGCAGTTGTCCAGCTCTAATTACCTCCTTTACATGGAAACATGAAACTCTAATTTGACTATTAAGTGTAGGTCAGACAGAACTCATACAGTTTTATTTATTGGCTGTACCATTTCGACTTTTCAGTTATTATCAGTAGCCCTATAGAACTAGAAACAGTGTACAATAACATCTTGTCAGCATAACATTAACAAATTAAAAAACTTTTAACTAAACACCATACATTATAGTGTCATTTTTATTTATGTAATGTAGTTAGCTGTTTGTTTAATTTGTTAACTTAATGTAATTTAATTGGGCTGTTAATAAAAAAAATTGAAATGTCAAAACCAGTGTAGACAATGTATAAATTTGTGTAAGCACTTCCTGTCCTAGACTTAATAGTCAGAGTTACTGAGCTCACAAAATGTGTGACAAATATGAACAGATTAAATCCTAATCTTCCTCCCTTGAACACTGATTTATCGATACACTCCAAGACAAACAAATTATGCACCATGGAGGAATTATTCAAATGGGATGGAAATCAGTAGATGTGATGTACATGTACAGACAAAACAAATTATTACAGTTTCAGAAAAATTGGATGATTTATTCAAGAGAAAGAGTGTCACAAAGTTACCAAGTCAACAATGAGCAGTTATTCAGCATGACATTATTTGATAGAATTCTTAGATGTCCTTCTGACTGATATCGTACCAAAGTCTGTCCAATTGGCTTGTTAGATCATCAAAATCCCGAGCTGGTTGAAGGACCCTATCCGTAAGGCTCAAAGTGTTCTCAGTCAGGGAGAGATAAGGCAAAGTTGCTGGTCAAGGTAGCGTTTGGTAAACACAAAGACAAGCAGTAGAAACTCTCACCGTGAGCAGACATGCATTTTTTTGTTGAAATGTAAGCCCACAATGGCTTGCCATGAAGGGCAACAAACAGGGCGTAGAAAATCGTCAACGTATGTCTATACTGTAAGAGTGCTGTAGATGACAACCAAAGGGGTCCTGCTATGAAAAGAGATAGCACCCCAGATTATCACTCCCAGTTCTCAGGCCATATGGAGGCTGACAGTCTGGTTGGTATCCCACTGTTTTCAGGTGCGTTTCCAAACACGTCTTCACTGCTCATTGGGGCTCAATTTAAAGCAAAGTCATATCTGAAGATTTTTTTAATTATTAAAAATGAAATTCCTCCAGCTGTACTTAAGATTTTTTATTTACTTCGCTACTAGTTTCGGCATTGCGTCAATGTCCTCTTCAGGCCCGTACACTTTGCTGAAATCAGCCACACATAACTGATTGCAGCAAAGTGCACGGGCCTGAAAATGGCATTGACGCAATGCCGAAACTAGTAGCGAAGTAAATAAAAAATGTTAAGTACAGCTGCAGGAATTTCATTTTTAATAAAAACTATACCAGCTGTGTCCCACCTTCATCCAGTTTAAATATGGAGGTATTAATCTCTGAAGATAGTCCTTCCCTCCATGAACCATAGACCTTGCCGTTGGTGGGTAGGCTTGCGTGCCTCAGCGATACAGATAGCCGTACCGTAGGTGCAACCACAACGGAGGGGTATCTGTTGAGATGCCAGACAAACGTATGGTTCCTGAAGAGGGGCAGCAGCCTTTTCAGTAGTTGCAGGGGCAACAGTCTGGATGATTGACTGATCTGGCCTTGTAACACTAACCAAAACGGCCTTGCTGTGCTGGTACTGCGAACAGCTGAAAGCAAGGGGAAACTATGGCCGTAATTTTTCCCGAGGGCATGCAGCTTTACTGTATGGATAAATGATGATGGTGTCCTCTTGGGTAAAATATTCCGGAGGTAAAATAGTCCCCCATTCGGATCTCCAGGCGGGGACTACTCAAGAGGGCATCATTATCAGGAGAAAGAAAACTGGCATCCTACGGATCGGAGCGTGGAATGTCAGATCCCTTAATGGGGCAGGTAGATTAGAAAATTTAAAAAGGGAAATGGATTGGTTAAAGTTAGATATAGTGGGAATTGGCGAAGTTCGGTAGCAGGAGGAACAGGACTTTTGGTCAGGTAAATACAGGGTTGTAAATACAAAATCAAATAGGGGTAATGCAGGAGTAGGTTTAATAATGAATAAAAAAATAGGAGTTCGGGTAAGCTACTACAAACAACATAGTGAACGCATTATTGTGGCCAAGATAGACACGAATCCCACGCTTACCACAGTAGTACAAGTCTATATGCCAACTAGCTCTGCAGATGACGAAGAAATTGAAGAAATGTATGATGAGATAAAAGAAATTATTCAGATTGTGAAGGGAGACGAAAATTTAATAGTCATGGGTGACTGGAGTTCGATAGTAGGAAAAGGGAGAGAAGGAAACGTAGTAGGTGAATATGGATTGCGGGGAAGAAATGAAAGAGGAAGCCAGCTTGTAGAATTTTGCACAGAGCATAACTTAATCATAGCTAACACTTGGTTCAAGAATCATAAAAGAAGGTTGTATACATGGAAGAAGCCTGGAGATACTGACAGGTTTCAGATAGATCATATAATGGTAAGACAGAGATTTAGGATCCAGGTTTTAAATTGTAAGACATTTCCAGGGGCAGGTGTGGACTCTGACCACAACCTATTGGTTATGACCTGTAGATTAAAACTGAAGAAACTGCAAAAAGGTGGGCATTTAAGGAGATGGGACCTGGATAAACTGACTAAACCAGAGGTTGTACAGGGTTTCAGGGAGAGCATAAGGGAACAATTAACAGGAATGGGGGAAGGAAATACAGTAGAAGAAGAATGGGTAGCTTTCAGGGATGAAATAGTGAAGGCAGCAGAGGATCAAATAGGTAAAACGATGAGGGCTAGTAGAAACCCTTGGGTAACAGAAGAAATATTGAATTTAATTGATGAAAGGAGAAAATACAAAAATGCAGTAAATGAAGCAGGCAAAAAGGAATATAAACATCTCAAAAATGAGATTGACAGGAAGTGCAAAATGGCTAAGCAGGCATGGCTAGAGGACAAATGTAAAGATGTAGAGTCTTATCTCACTGGGGGTAAGATAGATACTGCCTACAGGAAAATTAAAGAGACCTTTGGAGAAAAGAGAACCACTTGTATGAATACCAAGAGCTCAGATGGAAACCCAGTTCTAAGCAAAGAAGGGAAAGCAGAAAGGTGGAAGTAGTATATAGAGGGACTATACAAGGGCGATGTACTTGAGGACAATATTATGGAAATGGAAGAGGATGTAGATGAAGATGAAATGGGAGATACGATACTGCGTGAAGAGTTAGACAGAGCACTGAAAGACCTGAGTCGAAACAAGGCCCCGGAAGTAGACAGCATTCCATTAGAACTACTGACGGCCTTGGGAGAGCCAGTCCTGACAAAACTCTACCATCTGGTGAGCAAGATGTATGTGACAGGTGAAATACCCTCAGACTTCAAGAAGAATATAATAATTCCAATCCCAAAGAAAGCGGGTGTTGACAGATGTGAAAATTACCGAACTATCAGTTTAATAAGTCACAGCTGCAAAATACTAACGCAAATTCTTTACAGGCAAATGGAAAAACTGGTAGAAGCCGACCTCGGGGAAGATCAGTTTGGATTCCGTAGAAATATGGGAACATATGAGGCAATACTGACCCTACGACTTATCTTAGAAGCTAGACTAACCTACATTTCTAGCATTTGTAGACTTAGAGAAAGCTTTTGACAATGTTGACTGGAATACTCTCTTTCAAATTCTAAAGCTGACAGGGGTAAAATACAGGGAGCAAAAGGCTGTTTACAATTTGTACAGAAACCAGATGGCAGTTATAAGAGTCGAGGGGCATGAAAGGGAAGCAGTGGTTGGGAAGGGAGTGAGACAGGGTTGTAGCCTCTCCCTGATGCTTTCAACTATTCAATCTGTATATTGAGCAAGCAGTAAAGGAAACAAAAGAAAAGTTTGGAGTAGGTATTAAAATTCATGGAGAAGAAATAGAAACTTTGAGGTTCGCCGATGACATTGTAATTCTGTCAGACAGCAAAAGACTTGGAAGAGCAGTTGAACGGAATGGACAGTGTCTTGAATGGAGGATATAAGATGGACATCAACAAAAGCAAAATGAGGATAATGGAATGTAGTCGAATTAAGTCGGGTGATGCTGAGGGAATTAGATTAGGAAATGAGACACTTAAAGTAGTAAAGGAGTTTTGCTATTTGGGGAGCAAAATAACTGATGATGGTCGAAGTAGAGAGGATATAAAATGTAGACTGGCTATGGCAAGGAAAGCATTTCTGAAGAGGAAAAATTTGTTAACATCGAGTATAGATTTAAGTGTCAGGAAGTCATTTCTGAAAGTATTTGTATGGAGTGTAGCCATGTATGGAAGTGAAACATGGACGATAAACAGTTTGGACAAGAAGAGAATAGAAGCTTTTGAAATGTGGTGCTACAGAAGAATGCTGAAGATTAGATGGGTAGATCACATAACTAATGAGGAGATATTGAATAGGATTGGGGAGAAGAGGAGTTTGTGGCACAACTTGGCTAGAAGAAGAGATCGGTTGGTCGGACATGTTCTGAGGCATCAAAGGATCACCAATTTAGTACTGGAGGGCAGCGTGGAGGGTAAAAATCGTAGAGGGAGACCAAGAGATGAATACATTAAGCAGATTCAGAAGGATGTAGGCTGCAGTACGTACTGGGAGATGAAGAAGCTTGGAGAGCTGCGTCAAACCAGTCTCATGACTGAAGACCTCAACAACAACAACAACAACAACAACAGTCCTACTCCAGTCAGTGGGATTCCAGAACACTGCTTCTCCAATCAGTTGCACTGGCCATACGAGTCACCTGTTTCAGGAAAACGTTTCCACATAGCAGTACAACGAAAAGATAGAGCTGTGCAATAACGAAAACTTATTGCCTGGGTTACCCAACAGGTAGGGGGTATGGAATAAACATTGCATATAACAGTAATGAAAATACGTAATAGAAAATAGTTAACACCAGTTTAAAAAAAGATTAAAACTTATGGTCAATGTGGCAGTAACAGAAATAAATGGTAGGTAAACTGTTTTCTATTACATGTTTCTGTGCACCACACTTCAGTCTGCTATAGGTAAATGGTTGCCTTTCCCTTATTTGACGAATCAGTGTTTCGGTAGTTCTAGTGTTTTCATTTGCATTTTTATAGCCATTTTATAGCTTTGTGATAAGTAAAGACTCTCATCAGTTTTCTGGAGATTATTCTGAAAATTAGCTGCACCTTTTGGTCATTTGTACCTCCCAATTCTTGGAACTGAATCTCCCAATATTTTATTTTTGAAAGTTGCCAGGAATACTGTCATCAGTTAACCTAAAGGCCTCACATACGAGGTGCATTCAAGTTCTAAGGCCTCCGATTGTTTTTTCTAATTAACTACTCACCCGAAATCGATGAAACTGGCGTTACTTCTCAACGTAATCGCCCTGCAGACGTACAAATTTTCCACAAGGCTGACGCCATGATTCCATGGCAGCGACGAAGGCTTCTTTAGGAGTCTGTTTTGACCACTGGAAAATCGCTGAGGCAATAGCAGCACGGCTGGTGAATGTGCGGCCACGGAGAGTGTCTTTCATTGTTGGAAAAAGCCAAAAGTCACTAGGAGCCAGGTCAGGTGAGTAGGGAGCATGAGGAATCACTTCAAAGTTGTTATCACGAAGAAACTGTTGCGTAACATTAGCTCGATGTGCGGGTGCGTTGTCTTGGTGAAACAGCACACACGCAGCCCTTCCAGGACGTTTTTGTTGCAGTGCAGGAAGGAATTTGTTCTTCAAAACATTTTCGTAGGATGCACCTGTTACAATAGTGCCCTTTGGAACGCAATGGGTAAGGATTACGCCCTCGCTGTCCCAGAACATGGACACCATCATTTTTTCAGCACTGGCGGTTACCCAAAATTTTTTTGGTGGCGGTGAATCTGTGTGCTTTCATTGAGCTGACGGGCGCTTTGTTTCTGGATTGAAAAATGGCATCCACTTCTCATCCATTATGTGACATCAGCTATGAGTGGCTGACAAAAGTGATTTATGCAGTGTAATCTCGATTTCAGTGCTTCAGGAGCTACCATGCTGTATTTGGTGGGATTTGATTTATGCTTCATAATACGAACATATGCAGTGTATATGTTGCCAAGCATCAAAGATCTTTCCAGAATGCATTGTTTTTTGCTGGGTTGTCTAAAGTGCTGGGAAGTTTTATGTCAGTACATAAAACTTTTACCATTCAAAGGATTCATAAGTTTTAAAGCGCTGAGGGAAAGTATATTGTCACTTAACATGAATAAAATGAACCTTCACCTGTGGTTATAGTGTATTTTCATCTGTAAAAAGGTGTATTATTATCTGAAAAAAGTATTTTTTACCAGGAAATCCAGGGATTTGTTTATTTATTTTTTCTGCCGTGTATACTCCCTAGTGAGCACAAGGGAGGTAAAGATCAGTTAATACTGAAAACTTAGTAGTGGGATTGCACAGTTTAACTATATTATGAGTAGTACCTAAAATTTATTAATAACAAAGCAGCCCAACATTCTTATTGGGATGTTACCTGTGCTGTCTGCCAGTGCAGTCAGTTGTCTCATAAACTGAACATAATTTCAATTACTCTCAAAACCATTAAACCCCTAATTCTTTAAAGAATCAATCTCCCAGGTATAAAACAGCTTCAGACATGTAACTACTTTTCAAATGAATTAATGTGTTAAATATCGTATGTTAAGCATGTAAGCAATGCAGAGTTCAAAAATAATTTCGGACCTGTTCTATAGTGTAATGGAAGTTGCAAAGTGCTCTCATTGTGAAACACTGGATGAATGTGGCCTGGGTTATTTGCTTTCCATTTTAAGCAAAAGCTAGTTTTTCCTGCATCTCAGTGTTTCTAAAGACTTCTCCTAAACTATATTTCATACAGTGATACAATTTTGTAAGTATGTGCCAAGATATACAGGGTGAGTCAGGAGGAATGGTACATGCTTCGAGGCGTGATAGTACACGTGATGCTGAATAAAAAACTTCCTGTGGACTTATGCCCTATTCCAAATGGTTTCCAAGATAGAACATATTTAATATTCATTGTTATTTGTTTTCTGTACTATCAAACATTGTCACTGTTTACAATGTACCACAGTAGTGTAGAGCAAATTGAGATAAACAGTTTGATTTGGGACACTTGTTATCTATCTAGTCGAGAAGCTACCTCAAATTGGCCTACGAAAAGGCTACGTAAGACTCAGAGCATGTGCGTCACGTGATTTTTTTCAACATTCTTGCATTCTCTTTGTACAAACTGTTAGTTCTAGAGAAAAAAATAAATAGGACCTTTTTTATAGGAAATTTAATGTAGTTTAATTTTGTACTGCGGCACATTTTTGCTGGAGGGTGCGGTTTTGAAGTTATTCAAGAAAAATACGCAAAAGTTGTATTAAATGTGTTCTATCTTGGAAACTATTCGAAATAGGGCATACGTCCATATGAAGTTTTTTGTTTAGTATCACAAGTACGGTCACCCCTCAAAGCATGTACCTTTCCTCCTGACTCACTCTGTATATAGATACAGTCTGCAAAATGTGTTGCAAATAGAGTTAAAGAAGTAATAAACTGAAACGCTGTGCCTGACACATCATGTTAAGCAGAATCTAGTTCTTCAAGCATCTAAACATCCATGGCATCTTATCTCCTGAACTATATCTCCTACAGTGATAAAATTTGTGGGTACTGTCTGCAAAATATCCTGTTAATAGTGTCAGTAGTAAAGAAGTAATAAATTACAACATCATGACTGATGCTGGCGTTTTACCGTGAGAATAGTGAAAATGTAGTAAGCGCTAAATCTTTTTCTGTTCATCATTTCGTGAGGTGTGTCAGTGAGAAAAAGCCTCATAAAGGTTTGAAATTATGTCTAAAGTTTGTTAGAAGTCACTAAGCACTCTCATACTCAAACACTGGATAAATATAGTCAGAACTGTACCTCCTAATGAGTGGATTGTGACAGAATTTTAAATTTTTAAATTTGTTTAATACTTATGTGAAATTTAAAAATCAAAATTTTGTTGCCCTGTAGGCCATTAGAGAGGCAACCAGTAACTGGGTATATGATACATCTACCAGGTTAGTTGGTTAGTAATGTAGATAATCAAATAAATAAGCATTATTGTAAATACAGTGTGTAGTGAGTATGAAGATTTCCTGTCATACACACCATGGCTATTGTGTGTAGTTGTCCTGTCTGATTTGTTAAACTGATTTTCAGTTAGTTTGCCTTTTACTGGCAGAATGTGACTTAACAAGCAGAAATGGGAATATTGTGTCAACAAGATCTTACAAGTGACACTTCTGTTGTGTTTAGCTCGTTCACTTAGATAGTTGTTATTTTCGTAAAATATGACTATTACCTTTTTCTTAATTCTACTGACTTACTTTGTGTAGCTACAAACATTGTAACAAATTGTTCCTCACATCACATTCTTTGAAATGATCATGCTTCCCCTTGTCTTGTGTGGTCACTGTTGTACAAATGTGTACTGAAGTCACAAGCATTGAGTGGCTCCACACTGACTTTGGTGATACCGCTTGTAGTCTGCAGCTTTCGGTAGCAGCTGGATCTGACAGGAGCAACTATGGGATCCATGTAGCTCAGTGACACTCATCTGCAGCCATCTGCATGGATCTGCCATGTTGCGTCCCGTGTCTCTTTCATCTTGGATGCATATCCTGTGTGTTATGTCTTGATGTCAGTGAAAAGACGTAGCTCAAGTAAGAAGGGTGGGAGGCACAGAGATGTAGGAATCAGTTATATTATGGTGTGGTAGGAGGAAAGGAATTGGATAGGAGCAGAAAGTGAAGTACGTGTTGATCAGGGACTGGTTGAGACTGATGAGAAATGTCTTTCCTTTTCACCCTGTCTAGTAAGTCTCTCCTGACTGTATATTGTGAGCGACCAGCTGAGCAGTCTAAGGCGCTGCAGTCATGGACTGTGCGGCTGGTCCCGGCGGAGGTTCGAGCCCTCCCTCGGGCACGGGTGTCTGTGTTCGTCCTTAGGATAATTTAGGTTAAGTAGTGTGTAAGCTTAGGGACTGATGACCTTAGCAGTTAAGTCCCATAAGATTTCACACACATTTTTTTGTGGGCGACCTTTCCGTAACCCTACCATTTGCTTAACCTCATTAGTCCTTTTTCTTATTCTTCTTCCTTTCCCTTTAAACTTCTGCCAGGAAAAGGAGCCACCTGCCACTTCTTTAGAGAGTATATTTTGTAACTATCAAAACATGTATTGTCAAACATTGATTATTTTCATTCATAAACTAGACTGTAATGTATTTGACATTTGAAGTTTGTACCTCATTGAGTCTCTTACTGCCTTACATCTCTAAGTGTCTGGTGAAAAGCACTTTGTGAATTTACATTAAACTGCTAAGAATACAAACTCTCTAATTTTTGTGTTATTTGGAGATCACATTATGAATTACAGTAATCACAGAAAGAATGTTCCAATAAGGCTTTTTAGAGGAGGGAAAAATAATACTTTGCGTGCTCTTCACACACGAGGGTGTGTTTAACATGCACATACTTAAAATTATTTATTGTTTGAAAAATATGTACAATATCAAAAATCATTTTCTGTGTCTTTGTTTTGTTTTGGGAAAAAGTTACTAGAAGTAGATTGTGGAAAGAAATGGCAACTGGTATGTCAAGTGTTAAAGTAATATATACTGTAAATCACAGAAACAAAGATCTGAAAGATTATTCTCACGCCATACAAATGTTGTCATACATATCCACAGTATAAAAGATTTCTACAATGAAATAGCTTTTTACCAGTTGTGTTGCTAGCTGGAACTACATTTCATGCTTCATTTTTGTCACTTTGTGGTGCGTGCTTATCACTCAAAGAATAAAAGGATGAATAATTGACAGAACATATTTCAAAATTAGGTTCACTATCTACAAAATCAGATAACCTGTGCCTGCCAAAATTTTTGAATAACTATCAAAATTGAATACATTCAAATTAAACATCTCATGTGGAAATGCCACAGTACTTTCCAGAAGTAACACAACAGACCTTTTAGGTCTAACTATTGATTTGTTGCATGGACAGCTGTGAAATGATCTCTTAGCTGTTATTTGTAGTATCCCATTAATGAGATTTTAAAATATTTGTGCTTGTGTAAGCCAAAAAAGGAGCAAGGAGGGGGGGAGAATGGCATCACAGTTAGATTGTGTCTGCCACCACAAGAGTGGCAGTCTTTTGAATTTTGACACTGGTCATACATTAATAAGCAAAGCCATACCACTGATAACATTGTGTTATTGATGTCATGTGTTTCATAAAATCACACTATATCTCTGCCTTTTTTGTTGCAGCTCATGGCGTTGTGAAGAGTGCCTGGAGCACCATAGCGAAGATAAGAAGAAAGACAGAGAATTTTTTCTTTGTGATGAAAACAAGATAATTCTTATGTCTGTGTTACCAGTTGTTCCTAATCACCAAATGCAGCAGTATATTTTGAAGGTGTAAAACTATGCAAATAAAACTAAATATTTTTTTAAATTTCAATTTTTCTTTCACAATTTTTTATTGGTTGTCATTTAAGGACTGTGTTCTCGAAAGCTCAGCTTCAATAATGTCTTAATATTATTATTTAACAAGGTATTCTGCAAACAGCGAAAGATGTTGCATGTGTGAATAGTGCAAAAGAAAAGAAAATCTCGAATGGAACAAAGCAGCTATTAAAGAGGGGGTGAGAATTTCAAGCTAAGAATGATGGTAACATGATAAATCTTAAATTAAATAGAACTATTCGTGAATGTCTTTGAGAGGATCTGAGCAGATACAACAACTGTGGTGTCACCGCCGGACACCACACTTGCTAGGTGGTAGCTTTAAATCGGCCCGCGGTCCATTAGTACATGTCGGACCCGCGTGTCGCCACTGTGTGATCGCAGACCGAGCGCCACCACAAGGCAGGTCTCGAGATACGGACTAGCACTCGCCCCAGTTGTACGGACGACTTTGCTAGCGACTACATGGACGAAGCATTGCTCATTAGCCGAGCCAATAGTTAGAATAGCCTTCAGCTAAGTCAATGGCTACGACCTAGCAAGGCGTCATTAGTAACATTGCATGTATCTAAAGAGTCTCACTTGTATCGCCACAGTCTCCAGATGTACCAAAAGGATGGATTAAAGTTAAGTATTCCAGAAGCTACGTACTTTTCTTTATAGCATTCATTACGTATCCTGTTTCAGACCTCACGCCATCCTGCTTTAGCTTAGCGCGTGCCTTTCGGCTTCCTCTCATTGTGTCTAGGCTGTCTTGTCTAGACACAACAACAACAGTGCGGTAAGATAAACTATTGAAAACATAAAGAATATTAAGAAAACCAAAGAATAACTGGATCACATTTCATCAGTTAATATAGCAAATGGCATATTAACAAACAACAAATGGAAAATATTCCAAGATGTCTTTAAGTCCCTGTATAGCGCGAGAGATAAAAGTAACATAAATAGATAACAATGGAAATAATGGCATTCTGGAAGTAATGTCAGAGTAGTTGTGTAAAACCATTCAAAATCTAAAAAATATTGATGACTATCCCTTGCTTTCCCATAGCTAAAAACTAGCAACATCTGAGCTATGATGCTTGTTACTAGTGCTCTTTGCATTAAGCCAAGTTCATTCCAGATCTTCATCATCTGTCTGTCTCCACCTTGGTCCAGCATTCATTCCTTTTAGCTATCTGTCTCTTGGCTTTTTTTTCCTTCTCATCACCCCGTGTTTCTTTCTGGGAATCCTCTTCTCCTCTGTTTGCTTAACATGCCAATACCATCTGAGCCCTAATTTCTCTGTCCTATGCTGTAATGGTTCCTTTTTCACTAATTCCCTGATCCTCTCATTCCTTAACCACTCCAATGCTATTTCTGAAGCTCATCCCAGAAATTGAATGCAAAATTGTTGGCTATGAAATCCATGCACAAAATTCCTGGTTCTTTCATGTGTAATGTGTCTGTACTAGTTCTGCAATGTTATTTGCAATCTGCAGAATGGTGAGGTCATGTGACTTGAGAGGCAGTTTATGTTGAGGACAAAAATACAGTTCTGCACATCTGAATGCTCACTCCTGAGACACATCCACTTTATGGCTACTTTTAAAACTTCAAGGGTGGAAAAGCTTTCCATCATCAGTCCCCAAAACCAATATTTCAATAGACCCCTGAAATGATTAAAATAATACTGATTAAGTGTAAATAAAGTTCTAATATTCGAAGGAAATCTAATTCTCTGCACTGTATGAGTTTTCACGATTGATCTGCAGTTGACAGTTTCAGTTTGGAATCACTACAAAATAACTATGTAAATAGGCAGGTTTGTGAAAAAAAATGCTTCTTCCAAAATGAAATGATACCTTACAGCACCAGCAGGGAAATCTCAGCGCCAACAGTGTTATGAACAAAAAAAAGGAGATGGGCCAAACTGTCAATCTGTGATAGCTTATTCCCTCCCCCCCCCCCCCCCCCCCCCCCCCCCCCCCGCCCCCCCCTGATATTTTGTGGTATTTGTATTATAATTTACATGCAACAAAAAAGAAAAATGTTAGTTAAATGTTAGTTTTAGCAGCTAACACATTAAAGATCCATAAAAAATATGGCTCTTTTGTACAATTTCTTAAAATATATTGGCACAAAAGTACTTTGTTAATGTGACAGAGTTCATTGTAGTTCAGTATAGATTTTCAAGACATGAGATATTAAACAGTTCATTTATAATTTTCAAGATGCAAGATATTGAACAGTTAGCACGTAATTTTTGAGTTGTGTAGTACAGCATATTTCTTGTCTGGATGGGACTCTGTCTACTTCAGCAGCAGATTTGTAGATTAGCCATATTTGTTTGAAGAACAGTCTTATTTTTTGTGTTTACAAGATGTACTACTGTTTATGTTTCAAAGATGTACGGGTCACTTTAAAATGATTCACATAACAAATCATTGCAGTTATAGTTTCCTTATTTTTAATGAAAAATTTGGATAATGACAGGCCATAATGAATTGAATTGTTGGAAAAACTTTATGTCAGGACTTTATTAAAAGTTCTGTAGGATTTCAGTCTAGACAGTATGGTGGCAGTAGAAAGAGAACCATTTTCTTATAAATTTTCATCAGTGGAATAAAGCGGAAGAGGTTGGTGCTCCTAAATAATGCCAAAATTTCATCTTTTCTTGTCTCTCTTTATTTTGAATTATTTTAGCCCTAGGCTTTCCAGTCACTGGAAAATCCAGGATGGAGGAATGACAATATTATGTAATGGATAAATTGCTACTCACCATATAGTGGAGATGTTGAGTCACAGACAGGCATAACAAAAAGGCTACTAAACAAGTAAACTTTTGGTCAAAAGGCCTTCTGAATTAGACAACATAACAGACAAAAACACAAAGGCCAGAGACAGTGGTCATGTACATGTGAGTTACATTTGCGTAAATGTGTGTACGTATGTTGTCTAATCCAGAAGGTCTTTTGGCCAAAAGCTTACTTGTTTAGCAATCTTTTTGTTGTGTGTGTCTGTGACTCAACATAAGGTTGGAATGTTTTCCACAAGCAGTCAAGTTCAAACACTCCAAAGTAGTGAGAAAATAAAAAGTATCCTGTGCTAATCATACCTTGTAATTTTCTAGAATTCCTCGTCATCTACAGACTCTTGGGTTTCCTGCTACTTTATTCTCTGAACTTTTGCTCCCTATCCACCCCTTGGATTTGTGAACTATTGGACTGACTTGCAAGTTATTAATTTTCTTTATTTAAATGAAGAGAAAGACATTTTATCTTTATTAGATGGAAACAGATTCACTGATGAGCCAAAACATTATAACCACTGTCCACTGCAATATTGAATGCCTCCTGGTGGGTGTTGCGGGCACTTGATACTGTAAGGAAAGAGCTGAACAACCAGTTATTATAGCGAAGATATGGGCCACAGATGTTGAAATTCACTGACATAAACAGCATAAGGCCACACTGTTGTGGCGTTGCAGCTGGAAATGAGAATCTCTGAAATGGTGAAGCCGGTCGCCTGTTGGCGTACTACTGTCATGAGCACCTATGGAAAATGGTTGAAGGATGGTAAGATAACAAGTAGGCCATATGGTACTGGACGACCACGTCTCACAAAATGAGAAGCTGCTGGATCCCCCACTGTGTAAACCAGGATATGCAACAATCTGTAGCAGATCAGATGACAGAGTACAGTGTTGGTGCAAGCACAAGTCTTTCAGAGCACACTGTTCAAAAGGCATTGCCGAACACAGAGCTCCACATCACACAATATGTACATGTTACTGTGTTGACCAAACATCATCTGTTATTACTGCAATGGGTACAGCACAACTGGGTTTTCATTGTGGCTCAATAGAAATGTGTCGCCTGTCGAATGAATCACATTAATTGTTACACCAGGTCAATAGTTGGGTCTTACACGCCATCATCCAGAAAAATGGCTGCACGAAACGTGCATCGCACCACGGATGCAGGCTGGTGAGGGCAGAATTATGCTATGGGGTACATACAGTTGGACTTCCATTGGATCTGTGATTGTAATTGAAAGTATCATAATAGCCATGAACTATGGGAACATTATTGTGGACCACCTGCAATGCTTCATGTTGGAAGTCTTCCCCTATGGCAATGACATCTTTCAGCGGGATCACTGTCCATGTTGCAAGGTCAGAATTGTGTTGCAGTGGTTTGAGGGGCATTATAATGAACTCACACTGATGTCTTGGTCAGCAAATGTGCCAGATCTGTACACTTTGGAACACACATTGGGCACCAGCTGGGTGCCTGTAAACCACCATCCCTAATTTGCAGGAATTGCTTGACTTGTGTGTACAGATCTGGTGCCACATACTTCTAGAATCCTGTCAAGGACTTGTAGAATCCATGCCTAGTAGGATCTCTCTTATACTATGTTTGAAAATTGGAACAACACGCTATTAAGCAGGTGGTCATTACATTTTGGCTCATAAATGTACATAAATGCAAGAATAAACAGTAACAGTCTAAATGGCAATTTCCTTTCCTTCTGTTAGTGGTGAGCAGTTTTATTTGTCATGACCATCATCTGACCTCAATTAATTTACCAGGTCACAAGAACAGCTGATGCCCAGGGCTACTGTGTGCTGCCAAAAGGTAGCTGTTGCCAACTGCAGTTCTTCACACTAATAACTGATACTGAAACAATGTGTGTTGACAGGTGAGGGATGCAGCTGCCCATGCCTGCAGCTCACTGGGTTCACTCTCAGCAATCACTTACTGGCGTTAAAACACAACTGTAAGACATCTAACTGTATGCTTCTGGAGAAATTTGAAGTACAACAATCATAAAACTACTTGTAAGAAAGATGGATATCACACTGGAAGGGGGGTTCCAACAAGGCAGTGGAAGGCGACAAGTTGCCTCGAGTCACACAATACATGTCGCAAAGTTTTAGGCTGCATCGTTAGTGAGCAACAGTGTGTGACATGTGGATGTGTGCGTTTCCAGGACTTGGCTCTCGGGACATTAAATCGAGACTGACGGCTAGAGACATCGCATACATTGAGCCGTGCCTGCAGTGCACAGGTGCAAACTGGTCGGGTGTAATAGGGTGGGTGCAGAGGAACATCTTTTGTCATGCAACTCTTTCGTCTCTCCCTCGAAGTCTGTAAAATCGTATGTAGGAGCATACAGGGAGCCACACTGCAGTGACATAACTTTTCAGTTGCTCTGGCAGTAACGTAACAGGAGGGGGATGAGCAATTCTCCCCTGACATACTTTAGCATTTAATATTATGTATTATGTGCATACATAGATGACCTATTAGCTGCAGTCTGGCCTTTTTTTTTTTTTTTTTTTTTTAATTGCAGATCCCAGAGTTGTCCTGAACTTGTCAAGTGATGATATGCTCTTGCAGAAAGATATCACCTTACTTCTGGAGAATGCTACACTGTGCATCGTTACATTATGATTAGTACAAAATTATTTTTTCAATTATAGGGAAGCCTACTTGTGGCTTATACAAGAGATCCTACTTCCTTGCATTTCATTCACCTACGGAGGAACACTTGTTCCATGAAACTTCCTGGCAGATTAAAACTGTACTGGACCAAGACTCGAACTCGGGACCTTTGTCTTTCACGGGCAAGTGCTCTACCATCAGAGCTACCCACACGACTCACACCCTGTTCTCATAACTTCAACTCTGCCAGTACCTTGTCTCTTACCTTCAGTCGCGGTCCGGCACACAGTTTTAATCTGTCTGGAGGTGTCATATCAGCGCACACACTGGTGCAGAGTGAAATTCTCACTCTGGAAACATCCCCCAGACTGTGGCTAAGCCATGTCTCTGCAATACCCTTTCTTCCAGGAGTGCTAGTTCTGTAAGGTTCGCAGAAGAGCTTCTGTGAAGTTTGGAAGGTAGGAGATGAGGTACTGGCAGAATTGAAACTGTGAGGATGGGGCGTGAGTCGTGCTTGGGTAGCTCAGTGATAAGAGCACTTGCCCACAAAAGGCGGAGATCCCGAATTCGAGTCTTGGTCCAGCACACAGTTTTAATCTGCCAGGAAGTTTCATATCAGTGCACACTTCTCTGCAAAGTGAAATTCTCATTTCACTTGTTCCATCTTACTGATGTTCAGCAATGTAACAATTTTAATTAACTCTTCATTCAAAGTTGTGCAAGTTATTTTCTTTTTTTGTGTAAGTGGTAGAGTCTGTCTTGCTCATTAGCTATTGAAATTGTCACAGCATCGAGTGGTAGCAATTTCTTCTCTCTTCTGCTACAGGAGGTATGAATCACCCAAATCACTTCTATGACTCGGTCTGTGCAGTGAAAGGAATATTCTGTCCATGAATCCCATGATTCTGATCCAAGCTTTCCTGTGTTTTCATGTGGATTTATCAGTGGATTTTGATGCATATGTGCCAGCCCAGTGTCACTGGTAACAGTAAAGATTTGTTCCGTTAGTACAATTTGCAGCACCCCTGAATCTAATGAATGAAACATTACCCTCCATTTCAATTTCTTCTCTCTATGAAGTGAAGTTACTGGACGACTGAAGCTGTACTTCCCGATACGCTAGCTGAACATTGTGAATACATTTAAAATGTTCAAAAATGTCCACTTTCTTCGAATTTCAGATGTCAAGAAAACGGCAGTTAACAGCAATCTTATGGTCATGAGTAGACCGCGGATTCTAGGTAAAAACCTATTTTGTTCCTGAGTTCCTATTTGCATAAAAATTTGTACTTATGCATTTCATGACTATTTACACTTAATAGCGTTAATTCTATAGGACCTAAAAAAGCCTATTTCGACGTTAGTGTCTATTTTTACCTATTTCGGCTTTAATGTCCTAAAAAGTGCCTATTTCATCATATAAGACAGTGGCTCCAAGTATTTCCACACTATACGACAGATGGAAAAAAATATTTTCTGCCCAGCGTGCGGCAAGGTGGCTAGTTGATATGCGCTCATGCTTCGTATTTGCCTAACACTTCGGTCTTCTTTTATTTTTTTATATCGCTGTCCCTGTTAATACCAAATACTCTCTATAGGTGTTTTATTATTCGTATGTAAGAAATAGATCACGGATCTTTAGGTTAAAACCTATTTTTTTTCCTAAGCTCCAATTTGCATATAAGTTGGTACTTATGCGTTTCATGACTAACTAAACTGAATACCGTTAGTTCTATAGGATGTAAAATTGCATATTTCGACGTTGACGCCCAATTTTGCCTATTTCGACATCAAAATCCTAAAAAGTACCTCTTTCGTTAATCTGACATAGAGTTCTTGTGTTTTCAAAGATTAGAAAAAGGAAATAAACTTAGGGCTTTACGTCTCGTCGAAGGCCGTTAGAGACTGTTTACAATTCCTTTGCTTGTCTTACTACCAACAGCACTCGGCAGGGTTGAATGGTCATCCATCCAAGTACGCGCCGAGCGCGACGGTGCTTAACTTCGGTGAGCGAATGGGGACCGGTCAAAGATTTGGGTTATACATTAGAATCGAACGTGGGAGTACTAAATGTTGTATTTTAAAATATTTCGTTGGTAGGATTCTGGCCAGCTGTGTATTTTCGCAAAGAAACGGTTTCATAGGCCTTAACCTGAGCACGGATTAAAAAATCACAATGTTAATCGTAGACGCCCTCTACAGCTAATTTACTGTCCTTCGTGCATTTTCTCGCTGCTGTCTACAGGCAGTCCTATCAAACTACTCTGTTTCTTGAAGGGTATTATACGTGAATTTTCCGGTTCGAAAAATAATTTGCCGGTTGTGAGATGTTTTCATCTGAAGCACCGGTAGATTCCATTCGCTTGTTCAGAAGGGGCGGCCATCTGTCAGGTGCCATATGTCCAGCAACAAGTACGATACGTCTCCTACCGCTCCCATGCACCGCAGTATTTTAAAACAAAAAAAAAACAGGTCATCGTTCACTTTTTTCCAGCGAAAACAAATTAGTACACTGTGTAGCGACCGACGTGTTAAGTGTTACTGACGTTCTAAGTGAAAAATAAATTCTAGTTTCGGTGTGAGAATACTGCTCCAAGCCGAAAACAGCTAGTTCAAACTCTACTCATACAAGGCAGTGGCCGCAAGATTTTCCGCATTATACAACAGATGGGAAAATTATTTCATACTGGCAACACTGTGTATTTTAATTTATTTTTATTTTCTCTGCATCATTTTTATTAGAGCCTATTTTAGGTTTTATATAGCCTAAATGAACTACTGAAGGAGCCTATTTTAGGTGCCTAAAACACACTTTTTTACGACCTAAAAATCTGTGGTCTAGTCATGAGATGAATCTCTCGCATGGTCCCGAAGAACTGACTATGGGTGTGTAATGTGTACAGTGGCTGGGAGTGAGAAATGAATAAATAGTGTAGCAATAGGCTTATGCCTTATTAAATAACTTTTTTAAAAAATAGTATTGCACACTAGGCATAATCCGAATAAAGTAATTGTGTTCTAAACCTAATGGGCATGTATTCAGGGAGGTGGCTGCCTCAATTTTCATCCAGACATCCTTAAGTTTTCCATGGTTTCCCTAAATGTCTTCAGGTAAATGGCGAGATGGTTTCTTCTATAAGGTCACGTCTGACTACCTGTTCCATCCTTGTCAAACTAAACTTACAAGTTTGTATATATATATATGAATTAAGTCATTTCTGTTGTTCTTAAATTGTAATACCAAAACGTGACCAATATCCTTATAAATGTGATCTACGGATGAATACTGCTACTACCACTGCTAATACTGAATTCTGTGTCACCTGGACTGCATAGGCGATCACCTTCTCCTTTGTTATTTATTTCCTTTACCAAAACTACTACTTCTTCCAAAGAGTGTGCTTTTTAATATGTCTCTGTAAACTTACATAGAGTTGATATTTGTGCTGATATACTTCCCAGAATTAGCACCTATGCGCATATAGATGATACAGTGCACCACAAGCAACTAAGACGGAAGCAAGGTCGTGTATGACCACTGCTTGAGTGGCATGAGACGTACACATCCCTAGCTGCGAGTGTAAAGTAAAGAGTAGCTTCAGCCTCCCCCAGGTTCTCTTGGGAGTGCTCAGCTGAACAGCATTTGGTGGTGCGTGCAGATCCTCAGGCAGTGAAGTTCAACACAGCATAATAGGAATTCAATGTGCACACACTTGCCAGCACCTTGCATACTACAACGTCGACTAATAAGTATTGTCACTATGCAAATGTAACCGTCACTACTCATTCATCGTCTCTCAGTGTAACTGTTGCAGATGGCATAAAATTTTACATGTTAATAGATCCACCATTTTGAAGTGTTGGACCTACCATGAGCTGCTCGATAAAGGTTAGGATCTAGAGATGCGATTTTAGTGAAGATTAAGAAGCTCTGACTAACTGTGATGGACATTTGAAATGTGTTAGGATGACACAAGAAACGTGAAACTTTGTAAAATGGATGCAAAAGTGTAAGAAACAGATAACTGGTAGAGTTTAACAAAGTTCTCTGAAACACTAAACAATGAGTGATTGCTGCATAATTTCTTAAGTTTTAGTAACACAGTCAAACTGTTTGGCCTGTCTGGCACAGATAAATTCACGAGAATGTGGGTTTCTGTGCACCGCATGACAAATGTATTTTGGTAGCATTGCCACTCAGCAATAGCACATGAATTCTACAGTAGAACCCCTCTAATCCGCCACCTTTGGGACCGGGACCATGGTTGGAACGAAAAAATGGTAGGATTATTCGAAAAATGTAATATATATTGCAAAAAATATAAAAAGACATTTAGTACAAAAAATTAAACGATTTAAGAACTAAAAGACGTCTACAGTAATAACAAAAGATGTTTTTTACACAGTGTTAAACAATATATTAACTAAAAAACGTCTACACACACTGTAATATGTATTGGTTTTAAAAGGAAAAACGACAAACAAATTACAGTACTGTACTGAGCTTAATAACGTATAAACGATATATACTGTAAACTAAAAATTGTTTATAGCACGGTATATAAAAAAGAAATTTTTTACAAAGAAATAAACTACTGTTTGTATAAACTAAGAAATGATTATACCGTATGCATTGTTTTTACAGTAAAAACGAAAACAAATTACTTGGAAAAAATGTCAGTGCTACATTTTTGTTTAGCAGATGTTATTGTAGATTTAGCTGTAGTGTCCCTCCATTTTTTTATCGACAAAACGTCCATTGGAGTTGAAGTTGGATTCTGCCCGATGTATTGAAGGGCGATGTCAAAAGCGTTTTTTGCATCGTTGTGTGAAATCCGGGTGGGGGGTTCGTCTTTGCCGTCCGAGTCCTCATTCATAGTTCCTGGCTAACAGCGGCAACAATCTGGCTGTCATTGAGCTCTTCAAAAGTGTCAGTTTTTGTCACATTCGTTGATCCACTCTTCAACTTCATTGGCAGGGACGTTCGGCTTCAGAGTTTGTAGATCTTTAACGATTTCCAGTGCGTCGTTGTTTTGCTCATCGTCGGTACGTTCATTTTCAGTCGTAACATGTGGCCAAAGCTTACGCCACGATTTCCGCAGTGTGTCAGGTTTCAATGCTGCAGCGATTGTGTAGATAGCAACTTTGATGTTCAGGGATTTCATTGCCTCAAATAAGTTCTGACCTCCTTCAGATTTTTCCAAGATTGAGCTGATATACTTTCTGCGATATCGCCTTTTTAGCCATTCTAAAACGCCCTGATCCATTGGTTGGACGAGTGAGGTCACATTAGGATGCAGAAAGAGAGCTTTTATGTCCCCTTTCACCAAATCTTCCTCAGATGGATGTGATGGTGCGTTATCCAACAGCAGTAGAGCACGAACAGGCAGATTTTTTTGCTTCACGTCTTTTTCGACATATGGCACAAACTCGTCGAAAAACCAGTATTTAAAAAAGTTACAGTCCATCCAAGCAGATTTGTGATTGTGGCAAGGAAGATAAGTTTATATTTTTGAATGCCCTTGGCTTCGTAGATTTGCCAGTGACGAATAAGGGGAGCTTGTGGGTACCATCTGCGTAGCTACAAGGAATGACTGTTATTCTTTTATAAGTTTCGCTCCTACCACGGATTCATTTGAAGCTGCGAGCGCTTTGTTGGCAACATTTTAAAGTTCAGCCATGTCTCATCGATGTTATACACTTGGCAGGGTAACATTTCATTTTCTTCTACAATTTTTTGAAACTTGACAGAAAACTTCTTAGCAGCTGCGGCATCGGCAGATAGTTTTTCACCGGAAATAGAAACAAATCGGACACCATGACGAGCTTTCCAACGATCAATCTAGCCTTCACTGACAACAAATTTACTTTCGGCTTCCAGTTTTTTGTGCAAAACTATCGCTTTTTCTTTGAGAATTGGCCCGGATATTGAAGTTCCTTTCCTTCTTTCTTCACAAAACCACATCCACAATCCGTTATCAAGCAGTTCAAGTTTAGGCTTTTTTAATGTTTTGCGATTCTTCAGTGTTTTCACCATCAATCGTAACTGTATAGGATTCAACGTCTTTCCGATTTTTCCTCCAATCCTTAATTGTCGTAACACCTAGATTCAGTTCCTTTGCAATTTTTTGGAGCGATTCTCCTTCGTCCAGTCTTTGTAGTACTGCTGATTTTTCATTTAGTGAAAGAGTTACGTGTTTACGTTTGAACCCAGACATGTTGAAAAACAGACAACTGTACACACAATGAATCTACTGTAGAGGACAGGAATAAAGCAAACAACGACGTTTTTTAATCCCAACAAAGGATAAAACTGCACAATAACGTACAGTATAACAACATGCACAGCGACAGACACAGCAACAATGGCCCGACAGCCGTCCAGTCAGTGACAAGTCGGCACAGGCTCGCGAGCGTGGGCATGGTCGGATAACCGGAGTGACTTACCATCCAAGGTCGGATTAGAGGGGTTCTATTGTAAAACATTCTAAGTGGGATGCTAGCAGTAAAAGGCAGCCTGGGTGGCTGACTAGTGGGATAAGGATGTCATGTAGAACAAAGCAGGAATTATATCAAAATGTTAGCAGTGTCACAATCAAGCTACTGAAACCCATTACAAACAGTACTGTAAGGTGGTTAAAAATGTTATTAGGAAGGAAAAGAGTATATGGTATGCAAAGAGAACAAATAATTCACAGGATAAAATTAAAACCATATGGTCAGTTGTGAAGGAAGAGTCTAGTGAGCAGCACAAGGTTGATGATATAAAGTCAGTTCGTAGTAAAAATATTTCTGTTCCTGATAAATCAGATATATGTACAGTATTTAACAGTCATTTTCTAAGCATTGCTGGTGAATTAAATAAAAATTCAGTTTCTACAGGGAATCTTATAATTCTCTTTGCAAACGCCTTTCCAAGATTGATGTCTGAAACATTCAACCATGATACAGAGAAAAAGGAGATTGAGTCAATAATTAAATCACTGAAGACTAAGGACTCTCATGGATATGTTGGAGTGCCTAGAAAAATATTAAAGTACTGTGCTGCACTTGTTAGCCCTATACTTAGCCATGTTTGTAATTTTTCCTTTAAGAATGGTCAGTTTCCTGAATGATTAAAGAACTCAGAAGTAAAGCCGCTTTATAAAAATGGAGAAATGGATAATGTAGACAATTTTAGACATATTTCTATGCCATCAGTGTTTGCTAAAGTTATTGAAAAGGCTATGTATATAAGGATAATTGATCATTTTATGTCACACAATTTGCTATCAAATGCACAGTTCGGCTTTAGAAGTTGTTTAACAACTGAAAATGCTATATTCTCTTTTCTCTGTGAGGTATGGATGGGTTAAACAAAAGGTTTCGAGCGATACATATATTTTTTTTTTATTTAACCAAGGCATTTGATTCTGTTGATCACAAAATATTGCTCCTGAAGTTGGACCATTACGGAATACAGGCAGTAACTCACAATTGGTTCACCTCTTACTTTAGCAACAGACAGCAAAAGTTAATTATTCAAAGTGTTGAGAATGGCTGTGATGTGGAGTCTGAGTGGCGTATGGTCAAGTGGGGGGTGCCCCAGGGATCAGTGTTGGGGCCACCTCTGTTCTTTGTTTATATAAATGATATCCCCTCTAGTATTAAGGGTAACTCTAAAATATTTCTGTTTGCTGATGACGCTAGCTTGGTAGTAAAGGATGTTGTGTGCCCAGTTTCAAGTAGTGCAGTTCATGACTTAAGTTCATGGCTTGTAGAAAATAAACTAACACTAAATCACAGTAAGACTCTGTTTTTACAGTTTCTAACACACAATTCAACAAAACCTGACGTTTTAATTTCACAGGATGGGCATATGTTTAGTGAAACTGAACAGTTCAAATTTCTAGGTGTTCAGATAGTAAATTGTCGTTGAAAACAGACGCTCAGGATGTTGTTAAAAGACTTAATGCTGCCATTTTTACTATTAGAACGGTATCTGAAGTGAGTAGTCGTTTGATGTGAAAATTAGTTTACTTTGCTTATTTTCATTCACTTACGTTGTATGGTATTATATTTTGGAGTAACTCTTCCCATTCTAAAAGGATATTTTTGGCTCAGAAACGAGCGGTTTGGACAATAAGTGTAAGTTCACAAACCTCTTGTCGACCCCTGTCCACGAGTCTGGGTATTTTGACATTGGCCTCTCAATATATGTATTCCTTACTGTCATTTCTCGTTAACAATATTAGCTTATTTCCATGAATAAGCAGCTTTCATTCAGTTAGTACACGGAAGAAATCAAACCTGCATTTGGATCGGACTTCCTTAACTCTTCTGGAGAACGGTGTGCAGTATACTGCTGCATCCATTTTCAATAAGCTACCCACTAGAATTCAAAAATCTTAGCTGTAATCTACGCACTTTCAAACTGAAACTGAAGAGTTTCCTCACGGGTCACTCCTCCTATTCTGTCGAGGAGTTTCTTGAAAAATTAAGCTGATTCTTGTATTGTTGACTGCATTTACTTAAACTTGTAGCTTTACTTTTTTTAGGTTCATAAACATTTTATTTTTATCTGTTATTACTTTTATGTTGCAATTTCATGTATTGACACGTTCCATGACCTTGGAGATCTGCTCCGCAATATGGTCTTACGGAACTTGAAGCGTAAAGAAAAAAAAATTATGAAGTCTGCAGTTTTATATTTCTGAACATTTGAAACAAGTTACCAATCTTTGCGCCAGTTTGAAGTCTTGTGAACAACTGATTTCACATTTATGCAACTTTTTTTCGGATAGTACTTCAATAGATAGCTGCATCATCAGCAAAATGTCTTAGATTACTAGTAATATTTTCTACCACGCCATACATATACAAAATAAACAGGGAAGGTCCCAACACACTTCCCTGTGGCATACTTGGAGTTACCTCTACTTCTGACAACGACTCTGCATCTGAGACAACATGCTGCACCCCCCCCCCCCCCCCCGCCCCCCTCCACCACACCAAGAAATCCTAAGTCCAGTCTCAAATTGTGTGTGATACCACATATAATCGTATTTTTGTTAAAAAAATGTTGATGTGATATCAATTTTACAATAAACCTACCCCTTCTGCAGTGTAAAGCACAGTAGAAGAATCAAACTGAACTTTTCAAAAAGTGTAACTAACTCTCTGCCACCCTCGTCATCTATCCCGCAACCCCATAGTTAGTGGTTGGTGCGCGTTGAAGTCTGCACAGAGGAGAAACGGCGTTTGAAGCTGGGTTACAATCTGATCCAGTGAAAGCTCTTGTATTTTTCACTTAGGTGGTTTGTAAATGATAGCGTTGGTGAATGCGCCGTTAGGAGTGTAAATTAGAGCAGCAACTACCTGGCATTTTGTTGTCGTAATAGTGATGTCCAGTTTTTTTAAACTTAACCGTCTCTCTAATGAAAATGGCTACTCCTCCTCCTTTCCCATCGTCTCTGTCGTTTCTGAGAACAGCGCATCCTTTGAATTGTATTCGTTGGGTTTGATGGAACCAAGTTTCGCAAATACAAGCTACCGGTATGTGGTTGCTGCTAAGCTGCCGATGAAGACTTTCTCTGTTCGAGACTGCTGACCGTGCATTCCACTGGAGCATTTTAAAAGCCATTGTCGGATTTGCAGAAGTCTTCAATAGCACTACGTATAAGAGCCTGTGTCGTTAGCATGTCTGCTTCATTTTTAAGAAAAAGAAAGATCTGCTTTATTAAAGCAAAAAGGCTGTTAATAGTAGTTTCTCGACCAGTATAAGATGTTGCCAGAGGAGTGGGAGGATATGGATTGTTTTGTATTGAATTCTGTGTACCCTGAAATTCGTATAACATATCAGAATAACCCTGTTTGTATGGACTGCGAGAAAATGGTTTATTTTTGTAAGACCTGAGAGCTGGAACCGACATAGCTGCATGCTTAGGTCCCTGTTGTAGCCTTTTGCCCATCCTGTTCAAACCTTATCGGCTCATGAGTTTGTTTCGCGACTACAGTGCTGCAGCGCCATATGTTATTTACTGCCAGGACCAAGTCACAATGTAGTAACAGGTGCTCAACACCTTTCCAAACAGCGCCCACAGACACTGAGCTGCTGTTTGGAGTCTTGTTTTAGTTCAGCATTTATGTTAAAGTTTTCTGGCTTTCCTTAAAGACAAGATTTTAAGGCATCTCATGATCACTGGCTTCAACAGCAATTTTGATGACAAAAGAAACTGTCCCAAGTAGGTTCCTATTGCATCATTATGAGGTTTTAGTGTGGGAGATCCTCATGAATATCCTTTCGATTTAAAATTTCTGTATTCTCGACACTGATTATGAATGAGCGATCATATAATATTGTTGTATTGATTGGTTGGTTGGTTTGGAGGGAGGGGATCAATGTTGTTTTGAATTGACATGAGTTAGCACTAAGTAAGAGTTCGATCTGCGAATCAGTTATTTATTTATATAACATCTATTATATTAAGGGTTCTTTTCTTGAGGTAGTCATTGGCCTGCGCGTAGGTTTGTGGGTCCAGTGGTCGATGCTATGACGTCAGCACAGGCGTATCAGAGAGACCTCAACGCGGTCTAAGCAACCCCGACTCAAAGGAAGGCCTCGGCGCTTGTTGGTGACGTCACGTCAGTTAGGCACGGCGAACGCCAGGTCTGTTGCAGGCAGAAAGGCCTGGGCGTGCTTATCACTATAAATCTCTCATTTTTGGACAAAATGTTTGGTAATGTTTTGGATTCTGCAGTTTTATTTAGCTGAAAGATTTTCTTACTATCGTAAAGCTACAAATGAAGATCATAGTTCTGTATTACTGAATCCTGACGAAACAAACGTAGATCAATATGAGAAGACGCTTTGCCCCATTGCAAGCTTACAATGAACTCGTTTCTTTTATTTATTTATTTATTTTCGTTTGACATCGTCACTGGAACTGTGAACTAATTTACATGTGTAAATGTCCAACTGTTGCCAGTCATTAGATTAGAGTCGTTTACAACGAAGGGAATTCTAAACAGGAAACAAAATTGTTGTGGTTGGCAGAAGAGCCGACACCGTGTTACGAGTGGAGGCCGAAATGCACGCATTTTAGCTCACGCAGGCTGGCGTGAGGAGGGGAGTACCATACTGACGTGAGGTCTGGAACAAGACAAGGAATGAGAATTCAGAAAGCGGACGTAATTAGTTTGATACTTAACTTTAATCCATTGATGATGAACGTCGCTCTTGACGGTACATGATTCACAATATTATCTGTTCAGAATACATTCTTGAAGATAGTACTTATAGTAACCGAATATGGCGTATTGCTAGGTCGTAGCAAATGACGTAGCTGAAGGCTATGCTAAACTGTCGTCTCTGCAAATGAGAGCGTATTTTGTCAGTGAACCATCGCTAGCAAAGTCGGCTGTACAACTGGGGCGAGTGCTAGGGAGTCTCTCTAGACTAGACCTGCCGTATGGCGGCGCTTGTGTACAATCACCGATAGTGGCGACACGTGGGTCCGTCGTATACTAACGGACCGCGGCCGATTTAAATGCTACCACCTAGCAAGTGAGGTGTCTGGCGGTGACACCACAAAAATAGCTTCATACATCGAAAATACTGCTGAGCTTAAACTTTTTTAAACATGCACGTTAGAAAAGATAAATATTCCCCTCCTGCAACTGAAAGGAGAAACTTTGTGAGATAAAAAAAATTTATTTGATAAAACAAGTAACTCTCTTTTGCCTCTTCTTCTGTCCCCCACCCCCTCCCCCAACGTGTACAATCGCAAGATTTTTCATTAACATTCAGTGCTCCTTACCCCATAGTCAACCAAGAAACCTAAAGAAGGGCACCAATATGTTCACAGTTTCTTGTACAAGCAACCCAGTACAAACGTAACTTCCTCAGATTTACAAATAAGGTAAAGAAGCACGAATTCTGTTGCTGCTGGACGGTGAAGTTGTTTTTGTATGTCAATCCTTAAAACAGGTGGAATTTAATTTCAGGAGTACACTAATTGTTAAGAAGTGTAATGAATTGCACAATTAATTGATTGCAGAAATCTCTCAGAACAATGTGTGTTGGTCAACTACCGCCAATAGTTTCACATTTTTCTGTGTCAGAGAGGGAGACACCACCATTATGAGTATGCCTAAAACAGACCTGGCGTTCGCCGTGCCTAGCTGACGTGACGTCACGAACAAGCGCTGAGGCCTTCCTTTGAGTCGGTCCAAGGAAAAATTCGAGCGGAAGCCTTCCATGGGAAAACATTAACAACGATTAATAAAAAAGAATGTTAGTCTGATATTACAGGGGTTCCGTCGTTTGTGATCCTTTACTTGGAAAAGATCTACTGTATCTAAACACATCAATAAATCAGATTATTACTTTCAAGTCTGTGACTACTCATTGAATCAGACTTATGTCACACGTTTATACTTATGTTCTGAAGAATAAGAAGGACGAGAGTCCTGCAGGACCAGAAGTCATCTAATTTTACCCTGTGGAACCCTCGCAACTCCTACGATAAGAAGATGGGGATCGTCTTTCAACTATGTAGTTGTCAGAAAACGACACAAACAGCACCGATTCTAATTGATTTATGGAAGTTGCCTCATCCCGGAAACTGACCTTCACACTTTGTAGGCTTCGCTTTAAGCTGTCTGTGGGTGGATAGCAACGGTTTATTTGCAGCCTTTATCACTGTTACAGACAAATCGCCCTGATGCAGTTAATCCCACTTTATCAGCAGGTATGACTTCCATTTACTGCAACAAAGAGACAATGTCTTAAAATTTATGCAGGTACCAGACGTCAAGCAGCAACCATTTCATAACATTTAAACCATTTAACTGTATAAATCGCATCAGTGAGTTCCACCAGGCTGAGTATTTTGGCCACTACTGTTCATGTGTGTAAATTACCTCCCGTTTAGTACACTACAAGCACAATAAGTTTTACTACAGATTTCACAGGTTATTTAATGAACCCCAGGTAGGGTGACCATACGTCCCGATTAATCAGGATTGTCCTGTTTTTTGAGCCTCAAAAATTTGTCCAGACTTTTTAAAAAAAAAAAAAACAAGCAATTTGTCCTGATTTTCAAAGATTATTTTCAGACATTTACAAAGTGGTTAAAATATTTTCTGAGTGTCGATTTTATAAACTATCAATTGAAACTGACATTCCGTACGTTGGTACCCCCCGATGATGTACAGCTTAAGCACTATAATCGTTGCGTACTCTTATTTTCTTTGCTTTTGCTTGCTATTGTTGTCAGCACTCAGTATCAGTTTCATGAAGTGCTAGCACGTCGTGGCGATGCCGAAACGAAATCAAAGTTTTCGGGAGAGCTTCAGAGGAAATTTCCTTGTTTCACTGCTACAGACAATGACTGTTCAGCAAAATGTAACGTGTGTAACTGTGCTGTATCCGTGTCTCATGGTGGTGCTGCAGATCTCAAGCATCGTATGGAATCAGAGAAACACAGGAAGAATCTTCGATCGGCATGATCCTGGAAAAAAATGACGAGATATTTTGTAACTTCAAATACACAGGAACAGAAAAACGTAGCTGCAGCAGAAGGAACCCTGTCATTCCATGTTGTTTATTAAACACAAAGCTATCGTTCTAGTGACTGCAGTGTTCAACTAAACAGAAAAAATTTTCCTGATTCTAAGATTGCAGAAAATGTTTCGTGTGGAAGAATAAAGTTTGAAGCAATTATCGACAATGTTATAGCTCCACATTCCCAAAAACAGGTAATATCTGCTGTAAACAGTGCAAAATACTTTTCAATATCTACTGACGCTAGCAACCATGGGCATCAGAAAAAATTTTCCTGTGATAGTTCAGTATTTTTCTGTAAGTGAGGGTGGACTGCAGACGAAATTGCTTGATCTTGATGAATTGCAGAACGAAAAGTCCGAAACTATTTACAATTATCTTTCTCATGTTATACAGTCATTCAGTAACCTCTCAAAGTGTGTTGCATTTGGTGCAGACAATACTAACTGTAATTTTGGGGAGTTAATGAAGAAAGAGGGTAATAATGTTTTCACACATCTGAAAGAAAAATTAGAAAACTCTAACATTGTTGGCATAGGTTGTCCAGCACATGTTGTTCATAACACACCTCAAAGTTATTGTGATGTTTTACCTGTTGACATTGCATTGTCATGAAGTTGTACAACCATTTTCATATTTTTTCTATTCGTGTTGCAGAACTCACTGAATTCTGTGAATTTGTTGGTGTCACTTTCAAAAATTTACTTTCCTTTTCCAAAACGAGGTGGCTTTCATTGTTGCCAGACATAGAAAGGATCTTGAAAATGTATGAACCTTTGAAATCTTAATTTTTGTCACAGTCTAACTCCAAGTGCCCTGCAATGTTAAAGAGTTTTTTCAGTGATCCTATAAATGAATGTTATTTATTTTTTGTAGATTCACAAATGAGTGTTTTCCAACAATCCATTCTGAGAATTGAGAAACAGAACAATTTCATATGTGAAGTATTAGCAGTCATAAATAAAGCTTTGACAAGTCTAAATTCAAGGAAACATGAACATTTTGTACCACTAAGTATAAAAAAACTGCTCAATGATTGTGATGACCAGTCTGTTATGAAATTTCACATAACAGTATCAACGTTTTATGATGCTTAAGTAGACTATTTATACTCATGGTTAGAGGGAATAGCTGAGCTTTCTGTATTCTCATGGATGATGCTCACAGAACCACCAGAATGGTCAGTAGTTGAAAATACTTTAATGTGGCTAAATGAAAAGGGCATTCTAGTAAATGACAGCCTCTTATTTGATGAAATAGTTCATATACAGTCATTTGTAAAACAAGTGGACACAGACAGTGAACAATGGAATCAGTTGATGGCACATGAAAAATGGTGTAGATTTCTCAGATATTGCCAGTGTAACGAACAGTTCAGAGAATCGCTTATTATAGCGCAGTACTTCTTTTCACTCCCTGCCCACAATGCAAAACTTGAAAGAGTTTTCAACTTACTATCGTCACAGTGGACAGATGAGAGGAATAGATTTACGGTGAGGAGTGTTAAGTGTATTTTACTGACCTGTTTAAACTTCAGTAAATAAAGTTGCACTGACTTCTATTCATACCTATTAGGCAAACCTGAGTTGCTGAATGAAATTTCATCTTCGAAGAAATACGATTGCGGTGTGGAATCCACAGAATCATAAATTCCTTGTGTTCACTAAGAACTTTTTTTGTAGTGATTGTTACTGTATGTCTTTCTACATTCTGTGTTATAAATGTTACATTTCTTAATAAGTAAATTTCTGAAAACTTGAAATGTACTTCTTTCCATTCTTTGTTTGGTTGTGTACACACACACACACACACACACACACACACACACACACACACACAAATATCAGTGAAGGCTATATTTGCAGAGGAAGAAGAAATGTTAGCATTAGAAGTGATATTTAACGAGAAATAAAAATTGTCCCACTTTTTGGCCATGAAAATGTATGAAAGTCCCACGTTTGTCCGAAGAAAATATGGTCACCCTAATCCCAGGTGAAACCATCTCTAGTCGACAGTTAACCTCGTAGTTCACTTACGTACTACAATGAAAGAGGCTGTAAATAACATTGCTGAAGGATTGTCAAGTGTCTGTAAACAGCCTGCATTTCTTCTTAGTAGTGCTAAACCCACAAGGTACGCATAACTTTTGTGAAGTTGCAGCGTAGTAGATGTACTGGCGGAAATAAGCTGTGAGGGCTAGTCGTGAATCGTGCTTGGATAGCTCCTTCGGTAAGGGCGCTGCCTACGAAAAGCAAAGTTCCAGATTCGAGTCTCAGTCACGTGCAGAGCTTTAATTTGCAGCTACGTATAAACGTAGTGCACATTCCTCCGCAGAGTGAAAAATTCTTTCACGTTCCGTAACTTAAAAGGAAAAAGAAAACAGCATATTGGGTTCCGCACTTTGAAGTCTACTACCGCACGAAAGTAATTCTTGTTAAGTACAAGATAAAAAACCACAAAAGAAACTTCAAAGTTTTTGTGTGTATATCAGTTAGAATTTCAAACATAAAAATAAAAAGGTACATTCCAGTGTTTGTTAAATTATTCAGTTCAGCCACGACTGCACTTTTTGTCTGATCGAGCCTTCACTTGATGTACGAAGTCTGTTCAAAAAGTTCCGGAACATTCGTCATTTCGCGCCAGTGGTGTGCCGGAGCGAAATGGGGTTGTATCCCTGCATGGGCCTGTGTTCAGTGCGTAACTGCCGGAAGTTTCATTGTTGTATGTCTGTTAGTTATTGTCCGGTTCTGTATTGAGTGTCTGTAGCTCGTGCTCTTGCGGTAGCGTGTTCGCTTCCCGCGCAGGGGGCCCGGGTTCGATTTCCCGGCGGGGTCAGAAATTTTTCCTGCCTCGAGATGACTGGGTGTTGTAGTGTCGTCTTCATCATCATAATTCAACCCCATTACGGTCGGAGGAAGGCAATGGCAAACTACCTCCGCTACGACCCTGCCTAGTCGGCGGTGCAGGCCTTCCGCATCGTCGCCTACGCTCCTCGAAGTGGACCTAATCATCATCATCTGACTAGCGTGTTGCATAGTGTGCGAATTTCGAGGTGGCAGAGCGTCTGCATTAAATTTTGATTGAAATTCAGGAAAACCTTTACAGTTGTTGTTGTTGTGGTCTTCAGTCCTGAGACTGGTTTGATGCAGCTCTCCATGCTACCCTATCCTGTGCAAGCTTCTTCATCTCCCAGTAACTACTGCAACCTACATCCTTCTGAATCTGCTTAGTGTATTCATCTCTTGGTCTCCCCCTACGATTTTTACCCACGCTGCCCTCCAATACTAAATTGGTGATCCCTTGATGCCTCAGAACATGTCCTACCAACCGATCCCTTCTTCTGGTCAAGTTGTGCCACAAACTCTTCTTCTCCCCAATCCTATTCAGTACCTCCTCATTAGTTATGTGATCTACCCATCTAATCTTCAGCATTCATCTGTAGCACCACATTTCGAAAGCTTCTATTCTCTTCTTGTCCAAACTATTTACCGTCCATGTTTCACTTCCATACATGGCTACACTCCATACAAATACTTTCAGAAATGAGTTCCTGACACTTAAATCTATACTCGATGTTAACAAATTTCTCTTCTTCAGAAACACTTTCCTTGCCATTGCCAGTCTACATTTTATATCCTCTCTACTTCGACCATCATCAGTTATTTTGCTCCCCAAATAGCAAAAGTCCTTTACTACTTTAAGTGTCTCATTTCCTAATCTAATACCCTCAACATCACCCGACTTAATTCGACTACATTCCATTATCCTCGTTTTGCCTTTGTTGATGTTCATCTTATATCCTCCCCTCAAGACATCATCCATTCCGTTCAACTGCTCTTCCAAGTCCTTTGCTGTCTCTGACAGAATTACAATGTCATCGGCGAACCCCAAAGTTTTTATTTCTTCTCCATGGATTTTAATACCTACTCCGAATTTTTCTTTTGTTTCCTTTACTGCTTGCTCAATATACAGATTGAATAACATTGGGGAGAGGTTACAACCCTGTGTTACTCCCTTCCCAACCACTGCTTCCCTTTCATGTCCCTCGACTCTTATAACTGCCATCTGGTTTCTGTACAAATTGTAAATAGCCTTTCGCTCCCTTTATTTTACCCCTGCCACCTTTAGAATTTGAAAGAGAGTATTCCAGTCAACATTGTCAAAAGCTTTCTCTAAGTCTACAAATGCTAGAAACGTAGGTTTGCCTTTCCTTAATCTTTCTTCTAAGATAAGTCGTAAGGTCAGTATTGCCTCACGTGTTCCAGTATTTCTACGGAATCCAAACTGATCTTCCCCGAGGTCGGCTTCTACTAGTTTTTCCATTCGTCTGTAAAGAATTCGTGTTAGTATTTTGCAGCTGTGGCTTATTAAACTGATTGTTCGGTAATTCTCACATCTGTCAACACCTGCTTTCTTTGGGATTGGAATTATTATATTCTTCTTGAAGTCTGAGGGTATTTCGCCTGTTTCATACATCTTGCTCACCAGATGGTAGAGTTTTGTCAGGACTGGCTCTCCCAAGGCCGTCAGTAGTTCCAATGGAATGTTGTCTACTCCGGGGGCCTTGTTTCGACTCAGGTCTTTCAGTGCTCTGTCAAACTCTTCACGCAGTATCATATCTCCCATTTCATCTTCATCTACATCCTCTTCCATTTCCATAATATTGTCCTCAAGTACATCGCCCTTGTATAGACCCTCTATATACTCCTTCCACCTTTCTGCTTTCCCTTCTTTGCTTAGAACTGGGTTTCCATCTGAGCTCTTGATATTCATACAAGTCGTTCTCTTATCTCCAAAGGTCTCTTTAATTTTCCTGTAGGCAGTATCTATCTTACCCCTAGTGAGATAGGCCTCTACATCCTTACATTTGTCCTCTAGCCATCCCTGCTTAGCCATTTTGCACTTCCTGTCGATCTCATTTTTGAGACGTTTGTATTCCTTTTTGCCTGCTTCATTTACTGCATTTTTATATTTTCTCCTTTCATCAATTAAAGTCAATATTTCTTCTGTTACCCAAGGATTTCTACTAGCCCTCGTCTTTTTACCTACTTGATCCTCTGCTGCCTTCGCTACTTCATCCCTCAAAGCTGCCCATTCTTCTTCTACTGTATTTCTTTCCCCCATTCCTGTCAATTGTTCCCTTATGCTCTCCCTGAAACTCTGTACAACCTCTGGTTCTTTCAGTTTATCCAGGTCCCATCTCCTTAAATTCCCAACTTTTTGCAGTTTCTTCAGTTTTAATCTACAGGTCATAACCAATAGATTGTGGTCAGAGTCCACATCTGCCCCTGGAAATGTCTTACAATTTAAAACCTGGTTCCTAAATCTCTGTCTTACCATTATATAATCTATCTGATACCTTTTAGTATCTCCAGGGTTCTTCCATGTATACAACCTTCTTTCATGATTCTTAAACCAAGTGTTAGCTATGATTATGTTGTGCTCTGTGCAAAATTCTACCAGGCGGCTTCCTCTTTCATTTCTTAGCCCCAATCCATATTCACCTACTATGTTTTCTTCTCTCCCTTTTCCTACACTCGAATTCCAGTCACCCATGACTATTAAATTTTCGTCTCCCTTCACAATCTGAATAATTTCTTTTATTTCATCATACATTTCCTCAATTTCTTCGTCATCTGCAGAGCTAGTTGGCATATAAACTTGTACTACTGTAGTAGGTGTGGGCTTCGTATCTATCTTGGCCACAATAATGCGTTCACTATGCTGTTTGTAGTAGCTTACCCTTATTCCTATTTTCCTATTCATTATTAAACCTACTCCTGCATTACCCCTTTTTGATTTTGTGTTTATAACCCTGTAGTCACCTGACCAGAAGTCTTGTTTCTCCTGCCACCGAACTTCACTAATTCCGACTATATCTAACTTCAACCTATTCATTTCCCTTTTTAAATTTTCTAACCTACCTGCCCGATTAAGGGATCTGACATTCCACGCTCCGATCCGTAGAACGCCAGTTTTCTTTCTCCTGATAATGACATCCTCTTGAGTAGTCCCCGCCCGGAGATCCGAATGGGGGACTATTTTACCTCCGGAATATTTTACCCAAGAGGACGCCATCATCATTTAACCATACAGTACAGATGCATGCCCTCGGGAAAAATTACGGCCGTAGTTTCCCCTTGCTTTCAGCCGTTCGCAGTACCAGCACAGCAAGGCCGTTTTGGTTATTGTTACAAGGCCAGATCAGTCAATCATCCAGACTGTTGCCCTTGCAACTACTGAAAAGGCTGCTGCCCCTCTTCAGGAACCACACGTTTGTCTGGCCTCTCAACAGATACCCCTCCGTTGTGGGTGCACCTACGGTACGGCTATCTGTATCGCTGAGGCACGCAAGCCTCCCCACCAACGGCAAGGTTCATGGTTCAGGGGGGGGGGGGGGGGGGGGCATTTCTTCTTAGTAGTGCTAAACCCGCAAGGTACGCAGAACTTTTGTGAAGTTGCAGCGTAGTAGATGTACTGGCGGAAATAAAGCTGTGAGGGCTAGTCGTGAATCGTGCTTGGATAGCTCCTTCGGTAAGGGCACTGCCTACGAAAAGCAAAGTTCCAGATTCGAGTCTCAGTCACGTGCAGAGCTTTAATTTGCAGCTACGTATAAACGTAGTGCACATTCCTCCGCAGAGTGAAAAATTCTTTCACGTTCCGTAACTTAAAAGAAAACAGCATATTGGGTTCCGCACTTTGAAGTCTACTACCGCATGAAAGTAATTCTTGTTAAGTACAAGATAAAAAAACCACAAAGGAACTTCAAAGTTTTTGTGTGTATATCAGTTAGAATTTCAAACATAAAAATAAAAAGGTACATTCCAGTGTTTGTTAAATTATTCAGTTCAGCCACGACTGCACTTTTTGTCTGATCGAGCCTTCACTTGATGTACGAAGTCTGTTCAAAAAGTTCCGGAACATTCGTCATTTCGCGCCAGTGGTGTGCCGGAGCGAAATGGGGTTGTATCCCTGCATGGGCCTGTGTTCAGTGCGTAACTGCCGGAAGTTTCATTGTTGTATGTCTGTTAGTTATTGTCCGGTTCTGTATTGAGTGTCTGTAGCTCGTGCTCTTGCGGTAGCGTGTTCGCTTCCCGCGCAGGGGGCCCGGGTTCGATTTCCCGGCGGGGTCAGAAATTTTTCCTGCCTCGAGATGACTGGGTGTTGTAGTGTCGTCTTCATCATCATAATTCAACCCCATTACGGTCGGAGGAAGGCAATGGCAAACTACCTCCGCTACGACCCTGCCTAGTCGGCGGTGCAGGCCTTCCGCATCGTCGCCTACGCTCCTCGAAGTGGACCTAATCATCATCATCTGACTAGCGTGTTGCATAGTTTGCGAATTTCGAGGTGGCAGAGCGTCTGCATTAAATTTTGATTGAAATTCAGGAAAACCTTTACAGTTGTTGTTGTTGTGGTCTTCAGTCCTGAGACTGGTTTGATGCAGCTCTCCATGCTATTCCATCCCGTGCAAGCTTCTTCATCTCCCAGTACCTACTGTAACCTACATCCTTCTGAATCTGCTTAGTGTATTCATTTCTTGGTCTCCCCCTACGATTTTTACCCACCACGCTGCCCTCCAATACTAAATTGGTGATCCCTTGATGCCTCAGAACATGTCCTACCAACCGATCCCTTCTTCTGGTCAAGTTGTGCCACAAACTCCTCTTCTCCCCAATCCTATTCAGTACCTCCTCATTAGTTATGTGATCTACCCATCTAATCTTCAGCATTCTTCTGTAGCACCACATTTCGAAAGCTTCTACTCTCTTCTTGTCCAAACTATTTACCGTCCATCTTTCACTTCCATACATGGCTACACTCCATACAAATACTTTCAGAAATGACTTCCTCACACTTAAATCTATACTCGATGTTAACAAATTTCTATTCTTCAGAAACGCTTTCCTTGCCATTGCCAGTCTACATTTTATATCCTCTCTACTTCGACCATCATCAGTTATTTTGCTCCCCAAATAGCAAAACTCCTTTACTACTTTAAGTGTCTCATTTCCTAATCTAATACCCTCAACATCACCCGACTTAATTCGACTACATTCCATTATCCTCGTTTTGCCTTTGTTGATGTTCATGTTATATCTCGCTTCAAGACACCATCCATTCCGTTCAACTGCTCTTCCAAGTCCTTTGCTGTCTCTGACAGAATTACAATGTCATCGGCGAACCTCAAAGTTTTTATTTCTTCTCCATGGATTTTAATACCTACTCCGAATTTTTCTTTTGTTTCCTTTACTGCTTGCTCAATATACAGATTGAATAACATTGGGGAGAGGTTACAACCCTGTGTTACTCCCTTCCCAACCACTGCTTCCCTTTCATGTCCCTCGACTCTTATAACTGCCATCTGGTTTCTGTACAAATTGTAAATAGCCTTTCGCTCCCTTTATTTTACCCCTGCCACCTTTAGAATTTGAAAGAGAGTATTCCAGTCAACATTGTCAAAAGCTTTCTCTAAGTCTACAAATGCTAGAAACTTAGGTTTGCCTTTCCTTAATCTTTCTTCTAAGATAAGTCGTAAGGTCAGTATTGCCTCACGTGTTCCAGTATTTCTACGGAATCCAAACTGATCTTCCCCGAGGTCGGCTTCTACTAGTTTTTCCATTCGTCTGTAAAGAATTCGTGTTAGTATTTTGCAGCTGTGGCTTATTAAACTGATTGTTCGGTAATTCTCACATCTGTCAACACCTGCTTTCTTTGGGATTGGAATTATTATATTCTTCTTGAAGTCTGAGGGTATTTCGCCTGTTTCATACATCTTGCTCACCAGATGGTAGAGTTTTGTCAGGACTGACTCTCCCAAGGCCGTCAGTAGTTCCAATGGAATGTTGTCTACTCCGGGGGCCTTGTTTCGACTCAGGTCTTTCAGTGCTCTGTCAAACTCTTCACGCAGTATCGTGTCTCCCATTTCATCTTCATCTACATCCTCTTCCATTTCCATAATATTGTCCTCAAGTACATCGCCCTTGTATAGACCCTCTATATACTCCTTCCACCTTTCTGCTTTCCCTTCTTTGCTTAGAACCTTTACAGTGATACACTAAATGATGCAGGAAGCCTACGGTGATGAGTGCTTAAGCCGTACTCGGTGTTATGAATGGTTCAAACGGTTTAAAAATGGTTGGATGGAAATTAAAGATGACCCTCGTTCAGGACGCCCTTCGACGTCTGCCAACGACGCTTATGCCAGGAATGCCAACGAAACTGTGAGCACCAATTAAAGACTGACTGTGCGAGAGATTGCAGAGGAATGTACCATGTCAGTTGGATCATCTCATAAAATCCTTACACAGCGTCCTGGAATGCATCGTGTTTCCGTCAGGTTCGTCTCATGGCTCACCAGAAAGACCTTCGCCTCGCAATCTGTGAAGAGCGTTTGGATCGCGCAAATGAGAACGAGATGTTCCTTAAGAGAATCATAACTGGTGAAGAGCCGTGGGTCTACGGCTATGATGCTGAGATCAACATTCGATCTTCAGAATGAGTCAGGAAAGGTTCTCCAAGACCAAGGAAAGCTCGTCAGGTCAGGTCAAATGTCAATGTGATAGTTTTCTTTGACTCTGAAGGATTAGTTCATTATGAACTCGTGCCATAGGGACAAAATGCTAATCGACGGTAGAGGTACTCAAGGTACCCTCCGCCACACACCGTCTGGTGGCTTGCGGAGTATGGATGTAGATGTAGATGTACTATCGGGACGTGTTGCGACGCCTGCGAGAAAATGTGAGAATGAGATGGCCTGAAATGTGGTGAGACAATTCATGGCCTTGCTTCACGATAACGCACTCGCACATTCATCCCTGTTGGTGCGTCACTATTGCACAAAAAACGTAATCACTGTGCTGCCTTATCCTACATACTGTCCAGATCTCGGCCCTGCGAACTTCTTTTATTTGCAAAGTTGAAAACCCTGTTGAAAGGAAATATTTGCAATGATAGACGAGATAAAAGAAAATTCGCAGACGGCGCTCCGTGCGATACAACAAGAAACCATGCGCAATAAATAAAATGTAAGCGTAGAAAAATTTATGAACAAAGTTCCAGAATTTTTTGAGCAGACCTCGTTCTTGCCTGAAATGAGTGCAGAATGTGTCTTTTTGTCGTAGAGAATCTACAAACACCGGAAAAAGTTTTACATCACCCAAGTTCCCAGAACTCCTGAAGACAGACGTTGACTGTGGATATTACATCACAGACACAGTCCGTTTGACTATTCAGAGATGTCACTAAACCCGCCCAAAGATGTAAACAACCATGCATGAGCAGCGCCTATTAGACGGAGGGGGTCCGACAGCCGATCAGTTCCAGTCATTCCACCGGGAAGGAGGTACACGGCTCGTGTTGTCTGTAGTTCAACCAAGCCTAGACGGTCAATACCGCGAATCGATCTCGTCTGCATTGTTCACTTTGTGCCAAGAAAGGCTCTCAATAACACAAGTGTTCAGGTATCTCGTAATTAATCAAAGCGATGAAAGAGATACGGGAACTGTTGATGACACGCCTCGCTCAGGCCGGCCAAGAGCTACTACTGCAATGGATGACCGCTATCTACGGATTATGGCTCGGAGGAACCCTGACAGCAACGCCACCATGTTGAATAATGCTTTTCGTGCAGCCACAGGACGTCGTTTTACGACTCAAACTGTGCGCAATAGGCTGCATGATGCGCGACTTCACTCCCGACGTCCATGGCGAGGTCCATCTTTGCAACCACCGTGCAGCGCCGTACAGATGGGTCCAACAACATGCTGGATGGACCGCTCAGGACTGGCATCACGTTCTCTTCACATATGTCTTCAACCAGACAATCGCCGGAGACGTGTTTGGAGGCAACCCGGTCAGGCTGAACGCCTTAGACACACTGTCCAGCGAGTGCAGCAAGGTGGAGGTTCCCTGCTGTTTTGGGGTGGCATTATGTGGAGCCGACGTACGCCGCTGGTGGTCATGGAAGGTGTCGTAACGGCTGTACGATTCGTGAATGCCGCCCCCGACCGATAGTGCAACCATATCGGCAGCATATTGGTGAGGCATTCGTCTTCATGGACGACAGTTCGCGCCCCCATCGTGCACATCTTCCGAATCACTTCCTTCAGGATATCGACATCGCTCGACTAAAGTGGCCAGCATGAACACTATCGAACGTGCCTGGGATAGATTGAAAAGGACTGTTTATGGACGACGTGACCCACCAACCACTCTGAGGGATCTACGCCGAATCGTCGTTGAGGAGTGAGACAATCTGGACCAACAGTGCGTTGACGAACTTGTGGATAGCATGGCACGACTAACACGGGCATTCATCAATGCAAGAGGACGTGCTACTGGGTATTAGAGGAACCAGTGTGTACAGCAATCTGGACCACCACCTCTGAAGGTCTCGCTGTATGATGGTACAACATGCAATGTGTGGTTTTCACGCGCAATAAAAAGGGCGGAAATGATATTTATGTGGCTCTATTCCAATTTTCTATACAGGTTCAGGAACTCTCGGAACCGAGGTGATGCAAAACTTTGTTGGGGTGTGTGTGTATAGCTGCACGTTAGTCTTAGTCTGAGAAATGGACAGCAGAGGATAAGTGCATTTACTTTGCGAACAAACAATTAACTTTTTTGGGAAACATTGCTAGTAGTTAAGACATTACCATACGCGCACAGAACAAAGAGGTGTAGGACGATGAGATTATATAGAGAGATGTAAAGTAAGGGCAACATGCAGGTGACACAAACAAGAGGGCTATGATGTTTGTGAGTGCAAACAAATGTTAGCGTCTGAAGCAGGCTTACTTGGTCTTTATGTAAGATGATGAAACTGCAAAAGTTTAAACAATAAGGATCCCAGCTGGACAATACGAATATAAAAACATTGTTTCTAATAAAGTAAAAAGTGTGTGGTCACATTAACCAGAAAATGTCTTTTTGAACGTGACGGGTGTGAACAACGATTGCAGATGTAAGTGCATGTAAATATCAAGGAACACGCGATGATATTCTGTTTCTGGTCGGGTACCAGCGATCTATGAACATCATCTTATAAAATTCGACGGTCTACTGCACTAACAGCTTCTTTTTTTGTTTGTTTTTTGATATCATATTGTTCGTTGCATTTATTCGGAGCCAGTTCATTGTTGATTCTGTCACTCACTTTTTTCATGACAGAGGGCAGCTACTCTCCGACCGAACACGCTGATGAACAGTGCCAGCGAGATCTGAGTTACCGAATAATTCAGGTGGAGTTGGATAAAACGAAAATTTTCATTAGGAGTTTAATTTCGTTGAATGGTGCTATCCTTCGGAGTAGCAGTGGGAGATCATATCTTGTAGGTAAATTACACAGTGCAACACATTTTTAATTAAATTAGTGAACTTGTGCGTCGACTTGGTAGCAAATTGTCGAGTGCAGCCACATGTTACGCATCTTTACATTCCCTGGAACACTCAAAAACAACTTATCAGGCGTTTTTAGACATGTACACTACTGGCCATTAAAATTACTACACCACGAAGATGACGTGCTACAGACGCGAAATTTAACCGACAGGAAGAAGATGCTGTGATATGCAAATGATTAGCTTTTCAGAGCATTCACACAAGGCTGGCGCCGGTGGCGACACCTACAACGTGCTCACATGAGGAAAGTTTCCAACCGATTTCTCATACACAAACAGCAGTTGACCGGCGTTGCCTGGTGCAACGTTGTTGTGATGCATCTTGTAAGGAAGAGAAATGCGTACCATCACGTTTCCGACTTTGGTAAAGGTCGGATTGTAGCCTATCGCGACTGCGGTTTATTGTATCGCGACATTGCTGCTCGCGTTCGTCGAGATCCAATGACTGTTAGGAGAATATGAAATCGGTGGGTTCAGGAGGATAATACGGAACGCCGTGTTGCATCACAACGACCTTGTATCACTAGCAGTTGAGATGTCAGGCATCTTATCCTCATGGCTGTAACGGATCGTGCAGCCACGTCTCGATCCCTGAGTCAACAGATGGAGACGTTTGCAAGACAACAACCATCTGCACAAACAGTTCGACGACGTTTGCAGCAGCATGGACTATCAACTCGGAGACAATGGCTGCGGTTACCCTTGACGCTGCATCACAGACAGCAGCGCCTGCGAAGGTGTACTCAACGTCGAACCTGGGTGCACGAAAGGCAAAAGTCATTTTTTCGGATGAATCCAGGTTCTGTTTACAGCATCATGATGGCCACATCCGTGTTTGGCGACATCGCGGTGAACGCACATTGGAAGCATGTATTCGTCATCGCCATACTGGCGTATTACCCGGCGTGTAGGTATGGGGTGCCATTGGTTACACGTCTCGGTCACCTCTTGTTCGCATTGACAGCACTTTGAACAGTGGACGTTACATTTCAGATGTGTTACGACCCGTGGCTGTACCCTTCATTCGATCCCTGCGAAACCCTACATTTCAGCAGGATAATGCACGACCGCATGTTGCAGGTCCTGTACAGGCCTTTCCGGATACAGAAAATATTCGACTGCTGCCCTGACCATCTCATTCTCCAGATCTCTCACCAATTGAAAACGTCTGCTCAATGGTGGCCGAGCAACTGGCTCGTCACAATACGCCAGACGTGTAACCAATTGCACCCCATTCCATCACGCCGGGTGATACGCCAGTATGGCGATGAAGCATACACGCTTCCAATGTGCGTTCACGGCGATGTCGCCAAACACGGATGCGACCATCATTTGGCTGTAAACAGAACCTGGATTCATCCGAAAAAATGACGTTTTGCCATTCGTGCACCCAGGTTCGTCGTTGAGTACAGCATCGCAGACGCTCCTGTCTGTGATGTAGCGTCAAGGGTACCGCAGCCATGGTCTCCTAGCTGATAGTCCATGCTGCTGCAAACGTCGTCGAACTGTTCGTGCAGATGGTTGTTGTCTTGCAAACGTCCCCATCTGTTGACTCAGGGATCGAGACGTTGCTGCACCATCCGTTACAGCCATGCGGATAAGATGCCAGTCACCTTGACTGCTAGTGATACGAGGCCGTTGGGATCCAGCACAGCGTTCCGTATTATGCTCCTGAACCCACCGGTTCCATATTGTGCTAACAGTCATTGGATCTCGACCAACGCGAGCAGCAATGTCGCGATACGATAAACCGCAATCGCGATAGGCTACAATCCGACGTTAATCAAAGTCGGAAACGTGATGGTACGCATTTCTCCTCCTTACACGAGGCATCACAATAACGTTTCAGCAGGCAACGCCGGTCAACTGCTGTTTGTGTATGAGAAATCGGTTGGAAACTTTCCTCACGTCAGCACGTTGTAGGTGTCGCCACCGGCGCCAACCTTGTGTGAATGCTCTGATGCTCTGAAAAGCTAATCATTTGCATATCACAGCATCTTCTTCCTGTCGGTTAAATTTCGCGTCTGTAGCACATTATCTCCGTGGTGTAGCAATTTTAATGGCCGGTAGTATAATTCCACAGGATAATCCTACCCACGTCCGAAGAAACGTGACTCGCTTTGAAATGTGTGAAGAAGAAGAGGAGGAGGAGGAGGAGGAGGTGCTGTGAGTTCACAAAGGCCATGAAACTTGAATGTCAATAAACGTTCGGCCAGGCCGCGTTCGTTGCTGATTGTCGACATTTTCCGTGTGCATGTAGTGGTGAAAGCGAATCGGCGTGAGCACCTCAAGGACGTTTCCCGGGTGCTTGGCATATCGTCTCGGTCCGGTGCACAGTTTTAATCTGCTAGGAAGTTTAAAAAAAAAAAAGACTCTGCGATAGTTTAGTCGGGTGGTAAAAGCAGTAGCGGATGTCTTGCTGCCTGCGACAGGTCACGCAAGGGTAGGCTTCGTTAGTAGTGGGTACCATGCATGTCGATACCTTTGAGGTTGTGCGGTGTTGTTACTCGACGGCTCCCGCTGAGTGCCCGTGTTGACCTCTCGGTCAGCGTCAGCAAACCTGTAACAGTTTGGTTCATCATTGTTTTGTGTGTGATGGGTCATGTATTAGATGCACAGTGTAGTGTGATGTTGGCGATTTGTTTGTGAATCAGTGGGCGAGCTCGTCGGTTTCCCTGCTGTAGCCTGTTGGTCGGCTCTAATAGCAGCTGGTATATACAGCCAACGTTGCTGATATGCAGGGGCTTGCCGACGTTTGTCGCTTGTTGGTGTATGTTAGCTTGTTATTGGTTGTTATGCCCTAGCTAGTAGTATCTTTCGCCGCTTATGCGAAGAGAACTCGAGGAAGCGCTGATATACAGGGTGTTACACAAAGGTACGGCCAAAGTTTCAGGAAATATTCCTCACACAGAAATAAAGAAAAGATATTACGTGGACATGTGTCCGGAAACGCTTAATTTCCATCTTAGAGCTCATCTTAGTTTCGTCAGTGTGTACTGCACTTCCTCGATTCACCGCCAGTTGGCCCAATAGAAAAAAGGTGATGTTGACTTCGGTGCCTGTGTTGACATGCGACTAATTGCTCTACAGTACTAGCATCAAACACATCAGTACGTAGCATCAACAGGTTAGTGTTCACCACGAACGTGGTTTTGCAGTCAGTGCAATGTTTAGAAATGCGGAGTAGGCAGATGCCCATTTGATGTATGGATTAGCACTGGGCAATAGCCGTGGCGCGGTACGTTTGTATCGAGGCAGATTGCCAGAACGAAGGTGTCCCGACAGGAAGACGTTCCAAGCAATTGATCGGCGTCTTAGGGAGCACGGAACATTCCAGCCTATGACTCGCGACTGGGGAAGACCTAGAACGACGAGGACACCTGCAATGGACGAGGCAATTCTTCGTGCAGTTGACGATAACCCTAATGTCAGCGTCTGAGAAGTTGTTGCTCTACAAGGTAACGATGACCACGTCACTGTATGGAGAGTGCTACGGGAGAACCAGTTGTTTCCGTACCATGTACAGCGCGTGCAGGCACTATCAGCAGCTGACTGGCCTCCACGGGTACACTTCTGCGAATGGTTCATCCAACAATGTGTCAATCCTCATTTCAGTGCAAATGTTCTCTTTACGGATGAGGCTTCATTCCAACGTGATCAAATTGTAAATTTTCACAATCAACATGTGTTGGCTGACGAGAATCCGCACGCAGTTGTGCAATCACGACATCAACACAGATTTTCTGTGAACGTTTGGGCAGGCATTGTTGGTGATGTCTTGATTGGGTCCCATGTTCTTCCACCTACGCCCAATGGAGCACGTTATCATGATTTCATACGGAATACTCTACCAGTGCTGCTAGAACATGTGCCTTTACAAGTACGACACAACATGTAGTTCATGCACGATGGAGCTCCTGCACATTTCAGTCGAAGTGTTCGTACGCTTCTCAACAACAGATTCGGTGACCGATGGATTGGTAGAGGCGGGCCAATTCCATGGCCTCCACGCTCTCCTGATCTCAACCCTCTTGACTTTCATTTATGGGGGCATTTGAAAGCTCTTGTCTACGTAACCCCGGTACCAAATGTAGAGACTCTTCGTGCTCGTATTGTGGACGGCTGTGATACAATACGCCATTCTCCAGGGCTGCATCAGCGCATCAGGGATTCCATACGACGGAGGGTGGATGCATGTATCCTCGCCAACGGAGGACATTTTGAACACTTCCTGTAACAAAGTGTTTGAAGTCACGCTGGTACGTTCTGTGGCTGTGTGTTTCCATTCCATGATTAATGTGATTTGAAGAGAAGTAATAAAATGAGCTCTAACATGGAAAGTAAGCGTTTCACATGACATATTTTCTTTCTTTGTGTGTGAGGAATGTTTCCTGAAAGTTTGGCCGTACCTTTTTGTAACACCCTGTATAGGCAGTACAGAGGGCGCCACTGTCCATCACGTGGTGTCGACTATGAGACTCTCTGGTAATTCCAACATTCTCGATTGAAAGTAATCGATCGTCACGTTCCCGGTGCAACGCTGACATCCAAATTTTATCCAGTTTAACACCTTCTTCCCTCCTGTTAATATTATTACAATGTTATCTATCTCGATCAATCTCGATAGCCTCTCTCTACATGCGCGCATAATAATGCGAGGTTTTAGTTATGGTGCTCGTCTCGCTAACTTTTATTTCATGATTACCTTCCTGGTAAACACGTTCTGCTACGGCCGATTTATCCGTGTGACCCAGGCGGCAGTTCCTCTTATGTCCAACAAGACGGGTGTTCAAACTTCTCTTTGTGGTACCGATATAAACTTGTCCACAATAACAAGGACCTTTATATGAAGGGCTTATTTCAATAGTGGTGCAAGTCCATTACCTCCACTTTTCTGCCTATAATGCTTCTACAATTAATGATCCAAAGAAACAGAAAGAAAGGTTCATCTCTAGCAAGAAGCCATATGCTTGAATATTTCTGGTTTCTCAACTGCAAATTTTTCAGCACTCATTTTACTTTAGGACTCTGTACCTCACAATGAACAAAAATGGATTTGTACCACTATTGAAATAAGCTCTTCATATACATCCATGGTATAGCAAAAGGATGTCGCGCATCTTTTGCCGATCTTAAAATGGTTCAAATGGCTCTGAGCACTATGGGACTCAACTGCTGTGGTCATAAGTCCCATAGAACTTAGAACTACTTAAACCTAACTAACCTAAGGACAGCACACAACACCCAGCCATCACAAGGTAGAGAAAATCCCTGACCCCGCCGGGAATCGAACCCGGGAACCCGGGCGTGGGAAGCGAGAACGCTACCGCACGACCACGAGATGCGGGCTGCCGATCTTAAATATGTTTTTATTTTCCTGGTGGGTCTGAAAATATTTTCCATCCCATACTTGCTTAACACTTTCCCAATGCGATCTGAGACCTTACTAATGAACGGAAGAAAAACCTCACCGTTGGGCAAGGAGATAGATCGAGCACTTCACTCTAGGCAGACAATCAGGAGCAACGTCGGACGACAGCCCCCGTCCCCAGCTAGGCAGGAGGTGAGAAAACTTGTATTTCATGGTCGAGCGGCTGCTCATAAGCCACACATCACACCGGTAAATGCTAAACGACGCCTAGTTTGGTGTAAGGAGCGCGAACATTGGACGACTGCAAAGTGGAAAAACGTTGTGTGGAGTGACGAATCACGGTACACAATGTGGTGATCCGATGGCAGGGCATGGGTATTGCGAATGCCTGGTTAACGTTGTGTTACAGCGTATGTAGTGCCAACAGTAAAATTCGGAGGCGGTGGTGTTATGGTGTTTTCGTGTTTTTCATGGAGGGGGCTTGCACACCTTGTTGTTTAGCGTGGCACTATCACAGCACAGGCCTACATTGATGTTTTAAAGACCTTATTGCTTCCCATTGTTGAAGAGTAATTCGGGGATGGCGATTGCATCTTTCAAAACGATCGAGCACTTGTTCATAATGCATGGCCTGTGGCGGAGAGGTTGCACCATAATAACATCCCTGTTAAGGACTGGCCTGCATAGAGTCCTGAGCTGAATCCTATACAACGCCTTTTGGATATTTTGGAACGCTGACTTCGTGCCAGCCTTACCGACCGACATCGATACCTCTGTTCAGTGCTGCACTCCGTGAAGAATGGGCTGCCATTCCCCAAGAAACCTTCCAGCGCCTGATTGAACGTATGCCTGCGAGAGTGGAAGCTATCATCAAGGCTAAGGGTGGACCAGCACCATATTAAATCCCAGCATTACCGATGGAGGGCGCCACGAACTTGTAAGTCATTTTCAGCCAGGTGTCCGGATACTTTTGATCACATAGTGTACATGTGTCACAACCAAAGGGCGACATGGAATATAACCAATGTCCTTCAGAATAACGACTCCACTACAACTCAAGTAATACAGTGGATGTTCCTACCCAGGTCGCTGGTCTTGACACTTCCATAGAACTCGTAGAACTGGACTGCAGCGGCATGCACCTTTCTTCTTATGAGGAAGGCTCTTCTGTCTTCCTCGGTGTCGTACAGTATGAGCTGTGAAGCTATTCCTGTGGACAAAGCTTAAGAATTAGGTTTAGGACATACATACATTTAAGAGTGGCTCCTTTGACAAACAGTTATTGGTGCCATGCTATACTCTTCGTGGGTTTAGGTATTTCAGCTGTCTCTTGACTTCTTCAGTGGTTATTTCTTGTATCTGGTCTTCCTCTTCTTGTGCGTTCAGGAACAGGGGGAGGTGGCTGTTCACCGTTTCGATATGCTCTGGGTCGTTGGGGTCTTCTATTGGTGTAAAGTTCTGTTCAAATAGGTCTGCAAGCGCGTTCGTTTTGCTGTTGGGCTCACATACCACTATGAGTGGGGGTATTCTTTGATAGTGGCGTACGAGGTTCCTAGTGGTGTTCCAGGCAGTCCCGTCTTCGATTCTAAGTGCGGATATTCTGGCGGACCACGTTTGTATTCTGTGCGCCTCCACTGTTGCCTTTATTTCTCGTTGTAGCCTGTTCACTTGCCTCTTGGTTGCTGGGTTTCTTGTTCTAGTCCATTCTCGGAAGAGTCTGTTTCTATCTGCTATTGCTGTCCTTATTTGTGGGGGATGTGGTGTGGTGTGGTGCCCTGTTCCTCTTCCCTCCTTGCTGGCGTGGCTGCTACGGCTGCGTCTATGGCTCTCTCTGTCATGTATCGGATGGTTTCCTCTGCTCCAACGACGTCCGGATCGGATGGTGTGGCGAGGCCTTCGGCTAGCTGTTGCTTGTAGCTCTGCCACCTGATGCCTCGGAGGTCGAGTCCGTCTTTAGGCGAGGCGAGTCCTTCCAGGGCGATGAGGTAGACTGGTTTGTGGTCCGAGGCCAGCGCGTTGCGTGTGCTGGCGTGGATGACTAGGGGAAGTCCTTTGACCATGGCCACATTCAGTATGTCCATGTTGTAGTTCTTCGGGTAGTATGTTGGACTGTTGGGTCCTATTACTGGACTGCAGCCAGGCGGCGCGGCGCTTACGTCCTCTTCATGTAGAGGGCGCTGCGGTCGCGTTGTCGTCCTGGAGAGGGGTCGGTCAGCGTGCAATTGGCTGACGTCTCACACGCCTCCCTGGTCCAACATTCCCCGGGAGAGTGTTTTAACGTTCCGTCGACAGTGGCGATAACAGTAAAGGCTCCACCGGCAGAGGCTTTCAGTTCGACCAGGAAATTGCTGCTTTCATTTTTTTCCTAGAGATTTTGTTGTTTTTTGTTGGAAGCCAGTTTAAGCCACTGATGACCTGATACAGCCAAACGAGATCCCTTTCGTTGTTTCTTTTGGAATACAGTAACGCTCATCGTCATCTTTGTGTTTTTATTGTGTGGCGTGCACAGTCCATGTTCGATACCCCCACTGAAATGTACAGAATTTCTTTCTCAAAACACCATTCACATTTGGTGACATCAAATATACTTTAAATTTGATTGTTTTTGGGGAAATTTAATAGTGTTTGATGGTTCCTTGAATGATGATTACGGTAGTTTTCTTATCATTGCATTATTCTATGTTACTATAAAGTTCTATAATAAATGTGTAACTAGGGCCTCCCATCGGGTAGACCATTCGCAAGCTGCAAGTCTTTCGATTGGAAGCCACTTCGGCGACTTGCGAGTCGATGGGAATGAAATCTCCGACCCAGCCGGGAATAGAACCCGGGCCCTTAGGGTTGACTTTCTCTCGCCCTGACCACTCAGCTACCGTGGGCGGACACTTCTATAAGATATCGTGAATACCATGAATAATTTTCAAATTTGAATTGAAATAATTTTTTTAAAAAAAGACCATGACATTTCCTTCAACGGATTGACTGTTTCAACGAAATTATCAACAATACAATCTACACTAATGGCCATTAAAATTGCTACACCATGCAGACTACGTGCTACAGACGCGAAATTTAACCGACACGAAGAAGATGCTGTGATATGCACATGATTAGCTTTTCAGAGTATTCACACAATGTTGGCGCCGGTGGCGACACCTACAACGTGCTCACATGAGGAAAGCTTCCAACCGATTTCTCATACTCAAACAGCAGTTGACCTGCGTTGCCTGCTGAAACGTTGTTCTGATGCCTCGTGTAAGGAGGAGAAATGCGTACCATCAAGTTTCCGACTTTGATAATGGTCGGATTGTAGCCTATCGCGATTGCGGTTTATCGTAACGCGCCATTGCTACTCGCGTTGATCGAGATCCAATGACTGTTAGCAGAATATGGAATCGGTGGGTTCAGGAGGGTAATACGGCACGCCGTGCTGGATCCCAACGGCCTCGTATCACTAGCAGTTGAGATGACAGGCATCTTATCCTCATGGCTGTAACGGATCGCGCAGCCACGTCTCGATCCCTGAGTTCACAGATGGGGACGTTTGCAAGACACCAACCAACTGCAATAACAGTTCGATGACGTTTGCAGCAGCACGGACTATCAGCTCGAAGACCACGGCTGCGGTTATCCTTGACGCTGCATCACAGACAGGAGCGCGTGCGATGCTGTACTCAACGACGAACCTGGGTATACGAATGGCAAAACGTCATTTTTTCGGATGAATCCAGGTTCTGTTTACAGCATCATGATGGTCGCATCCGTATTTAGCGACATCGAGGTGAACGCACATTGGAAGCGTGTATTCGTCATCGCCATACTGGCGTATCACCCGGTGTGATGGTATGGGGTGCCATTGGTTACACGTCTCGGTCACCTCTTGTTCGCATTGACGGCAGTTTGAACAGTGGACGTTACATTTCATATGTGTCAAGACTCGTGGTTCTACCCTTCATTCGATCCCTGCAAAACCCTACATTTCAGCAGGATCATGCACGACTGCATGTTGTAGGCCCTGTACTGGCCTTTCTGGATACAGAAAATGTTCGACTGCTGCCCTGGCCAGCACATTCTCCAGATCTCTCACCAATTTGAAACGTTTGATCAATGGTGACCGAGCAACTGGCTCGTCACAATACGCCAGTGACTACTCTTGATGAACTGTGGTATCGTGTTGAAGCTGCATGGGCAGCTGTACCTGTACACGCCCCAAGCTATGTTTGACTAAATGCCCAGGTGTATCAAGGTCTTTATTACGGCCAGAGGTGGTTATTCTGGGTACTGATTTCCCAGGATCTGTGCACCCAAATTGCGTGAAAATGTAATCACATGTCAGTTCTATTATAATATATTTGTCGATTGAATACCCGTTTATCATCTGCATTTCTTCTTGGTGTGGCAATTTTTAATGGCCAGTAGTGTAACAATAAATTTATGTGTAGTAACTTCCTTCGTGTCTTTTTGGGCATTGGTGAAGAAGAGACGGTTGGAGAACGGGGCATTTAGAGATGTTTTCAGTGTTTCAGTGTCGTCTGTGCCAGCTTGCAGTCAGAATCGCGATGCACAGCGTCAAGCAGGCAGCCTGCGTTTCGAGATAATCCCTCCGACAGCGTTAGCGGCCTGTAATCCGAGCTTTGTCTACCGGCAGATTCTTCCAACGCACCGCCAGCAGTTTTCTTCGAAGGCCTCAGCGGCTGCCCACACCTTTGACGAAAGGGGTCGCCACGCGATTCTGTTTTACGACAGCGAGAAACCTTACTGTCAACTAAGTAAACGCCGGTGCTCATTTATTCAAACTCATGACACATACAACACACGACACGGAAACATGATACACACAGAATATATAAAATTTCGAGATATTTCATTCTGTCATTGGCCAAATGAGGCAGCCAACTTTCTTTATGTTTCTATATCAATACTGTCAACAATTCTTATACATTTTGCCTTCTGCTCTTTTAATGCGTCATCATAGACATTATAATGTCAGTGAGTACTTTATTCAGTTTTATAAATGCTTGTTAAATATTAATGTGATGTCCGCCTGCTTAGCTGGGTGGTAACGTGCTCGTCTCCCATACAAGCAGCGCCAGGTTCGATTCCCGGCCAGGTTGGAGACATACGTCATCATAGACATTATAATGTCAGTGAGTACTTTATGCAGTTTTATAAATGCTTGTTAAATATTAATGTGATGTCCGCCTGCTTAGCTGGGTGGTAACGTGCTCGTCTCCCATGCAAGCAGCGCCGGGTTCGATTCCCGGCCAGGTTGGAGACATACGTCATCATAGACATTATAATGTCAGTGAGTACTTTATTCAGTTTTATAAATGCTTGTTAAATATTAATGTGATGTCCGCCTGCTTAGCTGGGTGGTAACGTGCTCGTCTCCCATGCAAGCAGCGCCGGGTTCGATTCCCGGCCAGGTTGGAGACAAACGTCATCATAGACATTATAATGTCAGTGAGTACTTTATTCAGTTTTATAAATGCTTGTTAAATATTAATGTGATGTCCGCCTGCTTAGCTGGGTGGTAACGTGCTCGTCTCCCATGCAAGCAGCGCCGGGTTCGATTCCCGGCCAGGTTGGAGACATACGTCATCATAGACATTATAATGTCAGTGAGTACTTTATTCAGTTTTATAAATGCTTGTTAAATATTAATGTGATGTCCGCCTGCTTAGCTGGGTGGTAACGTGCTCGTCTCCCATGCAAGCAGCGCCGGGTTCGATTCCCGGCCAGGTTGGAGACATACGTCATCATAGACATTATAATGTCAATGAGTACTTTATTCAGTTTTATAAATTCTTGTTAAATATTAATGTGTTGTCCGCCTACTTATCTGGGTGGTAACGTGCTCGTCTCCCATGCAAGCAGCGCCGGGTTCGATTCCCGGCCAGGTTGGAGACAAACGTCATCATAGACATTATAATGTCAGTGAGTACTTTATTCAGTTTTATAAATGCTTGTTAAATATTAATGTGATGTCCGCCTGCTTAGCTGGGTGGTAACGTGATCGTCTCCCATGCAAGCAGGCCCGGGTTCGATTCCCGGCTGGGCTGGAGACTTTCTCCGCTAGTGGACTGGGTGTTGTGCTGTCCTCATCATCGTTTTATCCTCATCACCGGCGCGCAAGTCGCCCAATGTGGCGTCGAATGAAATAAGACTTGCACTTGGCGGCCGAACTTCCCCGAATGGGGGCATCCCGGCCAACGATGCCATACGCTCATTTCCATGAATGTGATGCTAGTTTTAGCTCATTTCATACTCACGCTCACCAGTAAGTAATTCTTTGTTATTAATTCAAGAACAAACTTTCTCACCCTCTGGTAGCTGAGTGGTCAACGAGACGGAATGTCATACCTAACGGCCCGGTTTCGATTCCCGGCTGGGTCGGAGATTTTCTCCTCTCTGGGACTGGGTGTTGTGTTATCATTTCATCCTCATCGACGCAAGTCGCCTCGCCGACGTGGCGTCAACTCGAAAGACTTGCACCAGGTGCACGACGGGAGGGCCTAGCCACATGGCATTTCCATTTTACCAGTTTTGTTGTTGCTGAAGGAAGACTGTTAGGGTGTTTCAACTTTGGTGTTTTCTCTTAGTAACGTCCAAAGTTCTTTTGCAGAAGATTTCACTTCTTTTAGTATGCCTGTGTTTTGATAATCGGGGATGATACCAATGCAGCTCCCTTAACATCTTTTTTCTAAAAAAAAATAAAAAAATAAAAAAAATTAAGGAGGAAGCAGAGGGGTTACGTAACATAACTGGTCTGTTATATATCGCGACCCAATCTTTACCCTGTCTGAAAAATCTGTGTTTTCTTAACTAAGCTGGAAGATCGGACACATGTAGTGACTGAAACCACCTGGCAGATTAAAACTGTGGGCCGGACCGAGACTCGAACTCGGGTCCTTTGCTTTTCGCGGGCAAGTGCCCTACCATTGAGCTACCCAAGCACGATTCACGCCCCCTCCTCACAGCTTTACTTCCGCCAGTACCTCGTCTCCTACTTTCCAAACTTCACAGAAGCTCTCCTGCGAACCTTGCAGAACTAGCACTCCTGGAAGAAAGGATATTGCGGACACATGGCTTAGCCACAGTCTGAGGGGTGTTTCCAGAAAGAGATTTTCACTCTGCAGCGGAGTGTGCGCTGATATGAAACTTCCTGGAACATTAAAACTGTGTTCGCAGGAGAGCTTGTGTGAAGTTTGGAAAGTAGGAGACGAGGCACTGGCGGAAGTAAAGCTGTGAGGACGACAGCACGCGAGTCGTGCTTGGGTAGCTCAGTTGGTAGAGCACTTTGTAACAACAACGACTCTGTCCTATTGTACATATACTATTTTTTTCTTCTGGTTTTTCGATAAACTTGTGTAATTGATGTTCTGATTTCATTTCTTTTTTGTTTCATGTCATTACGTTAAGAAAACTGTAAACAAGTTTCAATATGAATATTAATGTTTATGTCAAATATCAAGCAATATTGTAATAGAATTGAAATGTAACAGCCTGCCGGAGTGGCCGTGCGGTTCTAGGCGCTACAGTCTGGAACCGCGTGACCGCTACGGTCGCAGGTTCGAATCCTGCCTCGGGCATGGATGTGTGTGATGTCCTTAGGTTAGTTAGGTTTAAGTAGTTCTAAGTTCTAGGGGACTGATGACCACAGCAGTTAAGTCCCATAGTGCTCAGAGCCATTTGAACCATTTTTTTGAAATGTAACAAATGTTGAAACTGTTGTAAGATGTTTAAAATTGTAACTGTACGTCTGGTACATACGTAGGCAATGTGTTAGGATATGTAGAATGCAAAACCTCGGGTGAATACCCTGTCTGTAAGGGAGCGGTAAAAGGTGGATGGCAGCCGAGCGCGGGAAAATGCGCACGGGCACTGCACGGCACAACGGGCCCAGTAGTAGTTGGATTTTGGCACTGGTTTGAGCAACACCTTCTGGAGCGAGGAGGCTTTCCTGAAAGACGTAGCTTCACTGAGCCTCGGGTATGCCGTTCCAACGCCCACACAGCATGGTAAAATTCCATAGGCACTAAATGGAAAAGTATTGCGACGCTAAGAAGAATGAAAGTCCGATACGTCAAGAGCCATAGCTGTGGTTGTATGTGTGCTCTGTGCCCCGCCATCTCGCCGCCTGCCAACCGCCGCATCGATACTAGCAGGTTGAAACTTTTAGTACTGTATTCGAGTGGATCAGAGAGTGAACTGTGTTTGTTTGGTGCAATAACAACCTAAATTTTACCAGAACTTTCCCATCATTTAATTATCCTCACAACTAACCTAGACAGGGTCCTTTCCAAATGTTGTGCAATCCGAGTGTCCCAAAATGAAAATTAAAACTTGTGTTAATAATAATTATTTGCAGACCTAGCTATGTTAGAATGGTGTTTAAAGAAATGTTTCGTTAATGAACCAGTAAATGAATAACGAAGGTCTAACGAAGTTGAAAAAAATGGCTCTGAGCACTATGGGACTTAACTTCTGAGGTCATCAGTTCCCTAGAACTTAGAACTACTTAAACCTAACTAACCTAAGGACATCACACACATCCATGCTGAGGAAGGGTTCGATCCTGCGACCGCAGCGATCGCGCGGTTCCAGACTGTAGCGCCTAGAACCGCTCGGCCACCCCGGGAGGCCGAAGTTGAAAGATAACTTTAATATTGATATAGTTATGAAGTTTATTATTTCGAGACAGATATAAAGGTATTTAAATGAGCAGTAAATAAGATGAAAAGAGTAGTAACTTATATACTGGAAGTCTTGAATGCATAATAAATTCAGTAATCATTTTTTTTAATACAGTGATCATAACAGTTTCAGGGTACCCCCCCCCCCCCCCCCCTTTTTATTCACTTGAATTCTGAAGTGATCTAAATTGGTTTGACCAGCAAAAGTTAAAGTCAATATAAAAGTCAAAATTTATCAGTGTTTTATCTTTATCAAAATTGACAATTTGTGTGTGACACGAGAGTGCTATTTCTAGGGTAAGCTATGCCCGATTTTAATCAGATTAATAGACAGTATAAAGTTCTGTAGTATACATTATGGTGTAGTGTTACGTATTCATGGTTTTTCCATATCAGTACAGAACGTGAAACTATCAGTTCAATAGATTTTCTGGTTCTAAAATTCTTCTATATTATGCAGTGTTCAAACTTGTTGTTTTGCATTAATATATACCTACTTGTATAGGGAAGAAACTCAGTTAATACCTAATTAGGTTGGCGACCGTATTATTATCAAATTGGTAGCATCTTCAGTGTTGCTTTTGGTCCATCCTGACGTGTAGTTGCATTTCGAACTTGCTTGACGGATCATTGTTATTACAAAGTGGATGTAAGCCTGATTTGCCACCATTCAGGTACACGTGGTCGATGTCTATACGAAAATCCTTTCTCATAAGGTGAACCCCACTCACTTACCTTAGTACAGGCTTTAACGAGTACTGTGTCACGCACACATTACAACTTGTCCGCGAAAAGCAAAGGTCCTGAGTTCGAGTCTCAGTCCGGCACACAGTTTTAATCTGCACACTCCGCTGCAGAGTGAAAATTTCATTCTGGAAACATGTAGTGATTGTTGGAGCCAAATATAGTACTTTCCTTTGTGGGAAACAACTCCACAGGGTCATCATAATCCCGTGGGAGGGGGGGGGGGGGGGGGGGGCGCTGGACGCTGCGGAACGCAGGGTTCATTTCTTAACCTTCTCCAAGGCCGTAAAATTCTAAGCACTCACAGGACGCCCGTGACCGTTCTTATTTGTCGTCAGGGCGCATTCCCTTAAAAGTCAGGAGATTACTTTGAGCCCTAGGAGTTGTGGCAAGCGTGACGAATTCACTCTCCCTGCAGGGCACTGAAGTATGCGACTCCGCCATTTTGTGATTCCACAACGTGAGAACGTATTCTGGCAGCTCCAGCAGGCGCCCACCTATATGCTTGGTTTACTCTGTGAGCGGCGAGACAGCCATCGGTGTGCCAACCTTCAGACAGTTACGGAATACACACTGGGCGCTATTCAAGAATTTTAGCAGTTTCTCCCCTGCGATTTGTGCTGGAAAGTGAAGTCCCGAGTTGTCAGGCTGGTAATCGTGACAGATTCTTCCCTGGAGGACGTGGTGCTCTGGAGCGGTAGGGTGTGGCTGTAAAGAAGGTGGAGAGCGGCGCGTGTGCTCGCGAGATACGATTTTCAATCGCCTTTATGCTGACCTGCGCCCTTGAACGGGTTTGCTGTCTGCGTAAGTGTCGCAAATTCGCGATGGCGCGGTCCTTTTACCTTTGAGCAACTCGCAACTTGCATATCCTTTAAATCGCAACTTGTATTGCATTTGTATTAATTCATACTTGAATTTAGTATTCAACAGTTTCCTCTAGTTGCATTTGTGAGCTGTTCAGATACTCTGGAATCCCACTTGCACTTCCACTAGCAGTTTTCCATATTATTAATTTGATTTTCTCGTAAATAATTGCGGTATTATCCGTAAAAATTTGCGTGTTATTCAAATAATCACATTCAGCTGTGTGATTTAATAAATCGATATTTTTTGTAAAGAGTCTCTCTTAATAATTAGTTTAACGGTGAAACTTCATGGCGGATTAAAACTCTTTGCCGGACCGAGCCTCGAACTCGGGACCTTTGCCTTTTTCGGGCAAGTGCCCTACCTACCTACCCAAGCACGACTCACGCTCCCTCCCCACAGCTTTACTTCTGCCAGCACCTCGTCTCCTACTTTCCAAACTTCGCAGAAGCTCTCCTGCGAACCTAGCAGAACTAGCACATATCACCGCACACTCTGCTGCAGAGTGAAAATCTCATTCTGGAAACATCCCCCAGGGTGTGGCTAAGCCATGTCTCTGCAATGTTCTGCTAGGTTCGCAGGAGAGCTTCTGTAAAGTTTGGAAGGCAGGAGACGAAGTGTGGAGTGAGCGTGAGTCGTGCTTGGGTAGTTCGGTTGGTAGAGAGCTTGCCCGAGAAAGGCAAAGGTCCCTAGTTCGAGTCTCAGTCAGGCACACAGTTTTAATCAGCCAGGAAGTTTCATATCAGAGCACACTCCGCTGCAGAGTGAAAATCTCATTCTAGTTTAACGGTGTTACACACCCAAGTTTATGACTCTTGAGCATTTCGTGGATAGTTAAAGAGTCCACGATTTTAAGTTTCAAGCTAATTTTTTCTTATTGTACCATTCTTACAACAAATTCTATTTTTTCATGAGTATCATTGACATCATATTATATTGTATGTTCTACATAATCGAAATAAACTAGATTAATTAAAACTGATCCATTTAACTTATTTCGCTCAACTTCATGACTCTGAACAGGCAATCATTCACTATTGAAAATTATTGAACGCCCTTGTGTTCAGTCACATTTGTTTGTATTAATCTGTGTTTTCATTGTGCTGGCGATCCCTTGTACTACAGGTTCCCCCATTGAGATCAATTTGCGGACTTTTCAGTGGCAAAAATTTGATTGTTATATTTTGTATGAATGAGCAGAGCTCATTAAATTTTTTTAAAGATATGAATCGCTGGTTGAGTCTTCCTTTTTTCCTGAGTTCGTGTGAGTGAAAAGGGGATTGCATGACCGCTGCCGTCTCATTGCAAAATAAAATCAACATAAAATGAACAGGTCAATGAGAGAAAGTAACATTTCATTATAATCACATCTAATTCAATTTACTGCTGATGAATTAAGTTTCTTCATTCCTAATAAAGTACGCTACCAGCCATTAAAATTGCTACACCAAGAAGAAATGCAGATGATAAACGGGTATTCATTGGACAAATATTTTATACTAGAACTGACATGTGATTACATTTTCACGTAATTTGGGTGCATAGATCCTGAGAAATCAGTACCCAGTACAACCACCTCTGGCCACAATAACGGCCTTGATACGCCTGGGCATTGAGTCAAACAGAGCTCGGATGGCGTGTATAGGAACAGCTCTCCATGCAGCTTCAACACGATACCACTGTTCATCAAGAGTAGTGACTGGCGTATTGTGACGAGCCAGTTGCTCGGCCACCATTGACCAGACGTTTTCAGTTTGTGAGAGATCTGGAGAATATGCTGGCCAGGGCAGCAGTCGAACATTTTCTGTATCCAGAAAGGCCAGTACAGGACCTGCAACATGCGGTCGTGCATGATCCTGCTGAAATGTAGAGTTTCACAGGGATCGAATGAAGGGTACAGCCACGGGTCGTAACACATCTGAAATGTAACGTCCACTGTTCAAAGTGCCGTCAATGCGAACAAGAGGTGACCGAGACGTGTAACCAATGGCACCCAATACCATCACACTGGGTGATACGCCAGTATGGCGATGACGAATACACGCTTCCAATGTGCGTTCACCGCGATGTCCCCAAACACGGATGCGACCATCACGATGCTGTAAACAGAACCTGAATTCATCCGGATAAATGACGTTTTGCCATTCGTGCACCCAGGTTCGTCGTTGAGTACACCATCGCAGGCGCTCCTGTCTGTGATGTCGTGTCAAGGGTAGCCCCAGCCACAGTCTCCGAGCTGATAGTCCATGCTGCTGCAAATGTCGTCGAACTGTTCGTGCAGATGGTTGTTGTCTTGCAAACGTCCCCATCTGTTGACTCAGGGATCGAGACGTGGCTGCACGATATGTTACAGCCATGCGGATAAGATGCCTGTCATCTCGACTGCTAGTGGTACGAGGCCGTTGGGATCCAGCACGGCGTTCCGTATTACCCTCCTGAACCCACCGATTCCATATTGTGCTAACAGTCATTGGATCTTGGCCAACGCGAGCAGCAACGTCGCGATACGATAAACCGCAATCGCGATAGGCTACAATCCGACCTTTATCAAAGTCGGAAACGTGATGGTACGCATTTCTCCTCCTTACACGAGGCATCACAACATCGTTTCACCAGGCAACGCCAGTCAGCTGCTGTTTGTGTATGAGAAATCGGTTGTAAACGTTCCTCATGTCAGCACGCTGTAGGTGTCGCCAGCGGCGCCAACCTCGTGTGACTGCTCTGAAAAGCTAATCATTTGCATATCACAGCATCTTCTTCCTGACGGTTAAATTTCGCGTCTGTACCACATCTTCGTGGTGTAGCAGTGTTAATGGCCAGTAGTGTAGTAACGAACCTTGCGTATTTATTTTCACTATTACCCTTGCAAACCATTTTTGTCCTATATATAATGTATTATATTAATATTCCTCTGCTAATTTAATGGTTTTCAACATTAGCAGCTCGATAACGTGTAGATTGGAGATTATGTACCAGTGGCAAAAATACAAGAACGCATATCGGAAAAATTCGTTAAATGGAAGGTAGGAAGCTGATGCTGGTCGTTAAGCATGTGATATATAATGGAATGGAAATGAAATGAGCGTTTGGTGTCATTGGCCGGGAGGCCCCTTACTGGACAGGTCCGACCGCCTTGGTGCAGGTCTTGTTACATTCGACGCCACATTGGGCGACCTGCGCGCCGGATGGGGATGAAATGATGATGAAGACGACACAGCACTCAGTCCCTGAGCGGATTATGGCGCTATTTACTTCGGAGCTAGGTTTTTTCAGATCGTTTGAAATTTTGAAAATACAATTTGATGCTCCACAACTTTTCTCCTATAAAATTTTGCGTCAATTTGGCCAATTCTCATATCCTTCACATGTTATAGCGACCCTTTACCACCTACTGCACTCCCCTGACTTAAGCCCTTGTGAGTTCAACTCGATTTCTAAACTGAAGGAAACACTTCGCGGCATTCGCTTCAGAACTGCTGCAAATTCGTCAGGCAATAGACCGCGTCGCTCGAACTGTCAACACAACTGGCACTGCTAAGAGTATCCTACGACGTCCACATCGCTGCAAAGGGTTATGCACAAAGCTGGTGACTTCTTTGAAGGCCAGTAAACCTTTGAAACACGTATCTATTTTGTACGAGCTGTAAATAAATAGCTGCTACTATTAAAGTTCCAACCCTTGTGTAAAACATGTACAAGGGTGGGGGGGGGGGGGGGGGGGGGGGGCAAGAGAAGACGCGGAAAACAGTGCAATCGTTGTAGTAATGCGGAAACGGAGCGGTCTAAATGATGATGATGATGTGCCATACTCCTTGACATAGCGTAGGGGACTTACTAAGGACACTGCCTACTCTATGCTTGTCCGTCCTCTTTTAGAATATTGTTGCGCAGTGTGGGATCCTTACCAGATAGGACTGACTGAGCGCATAGAAAAAGTTGAAAGAAAGGCAGCACGTTTTGTATTATCGCGAAATATGGGAGAGAGTGTCACAGAAATGATACAGGATTTGGGACGGATATCATTGAAAGAAAGACGTTTTTCGTTGCGATGGAATCTTCTCACGAAATTCCAATTAGCAACTTTCTCCTCCGAGTGCGAAAATATTTTTTTGACACCGACTTACATAGGGAGGAACGATCACAAAGATAAAATAAGGGAAATCAGAGCTCGTACGGAAAGATATAGGTGTTCATTCTTTCCGCGCGCTATACGAGGTTGGAATAATAGAGAATTGTGAAGGTGGTTCGATGAACCCTGTGTCAGGCACTTAAATGTGATCTGCAGAGTGTCCATGTAGATGTAGATGTAGATGCGGGAGGCCTGCACTGCTGTAATAGGCAAGGTCCTAGCGGAGGTGGTTTGCCATTGCCTTCCTCCGACCGTAATGGGGATGAATGATGATGATGAAGACGACACAACAACACCCAGTCATCTCGAGGCAGGTGAAAATCACTGACCCCGCCGGGAATCGAACCCGGGACCCCGTGCTCGGGAAGCGAGAACGCTACCACGAGACCAGAAAAAAAAAGAGCATGATCATTCGCTTTGGAGCCATGAGTGGATGCATTTCCAAAATCGCTAAGTCTGTTAACTCTTGGCGTGTCGCCGTGGTTAAAGGACATTGAGCATTGCAAAACAATGCTATCGAAAGCCAGTTTCTTCCAAATGCACTAGAAACAAACGCAAAATAATTTTATTTAAAAAAGCGGATAAAGTGTCACTAGAAGCCTTCCTAAGAGACAATCTCCATTCCTTCCGAACTGACTATGCAAATGTAGACGAGATGTGGCTCAAATTCAAAGATATACTAGCAACAGCAATTGAGAGATTCATACCTCATAAATTGGTAAGAGATGGAACTGATCCCCCATGGTACACAAAACAGGTCCGAACGCTGTTGAAGAGGCAACGGAAGAAGCATGCGAAGTACAGAAGAACGCGAAATCCCGAAGATTGGCTAAAATTTACAGACGCGCGAAATTTGGCACGGACTTCAATGCGAGATGCCTTTAATAGCGGCAAGACGCAGTCAATACCTTCGCCGATGGTACTGTTACCGACGACTGTGCCGCTAAAGCGGAGTTATTGAACGCAGTTTTCCTAAATTCCTTCACCAGGGAAGACGAATGGAATATTCCAGAATTTGAAACACGAACAGCTGCTAGCATGAGTTTCTTAGAAGTAGATACCTTAGGGGTTGCGAAGCAACTCAAATCGCTTGATACGGGCAAGTCTTCAGGTCCAGATTGTGTACCGATTAGGTTCCTTTCAGACTACGCTGATACAATAGCTCCCTACTTAGCAATCATATACAACCGCTCGCTCACCGATAGATCTGTACCTACAGATTGGAAAATTGCGCAGGTCGCACCAGTGTTTAAGAAGGGTAGTAGGAGTAATCCATCGAACTACAGACCTATATCACTGACGTCGGTTTGCAGTAGGGGTTTGGAGCATATACTGTATTCAAACATTATGAATCACCTCGAAGGGAACTATCTATTGATACGTAATCAGCATGGTTTCAGAAAACATCGTTCTTGTGCAACGCAGCTAGCTCTTTATTCGCACGAAGTAATGGCCGCTATCGACAGGGGATCTCGAGTTGATTTCCGGAAAGCTTTTGACACCGTTCCTCACAAGCGACTTCTAATCAAGCTGCGGGCCTTTGGGGTATCGCCTCAGTTGTGCGACTGGATTCGTGATTTCCTGACAGGAAGGTCGCAGTTCGTAGTAATAGACGGCAAATCATCGAGTAAACCTGAAGTGATATCAGGTGTTCCCCAGGGGAGCGTCCTGGGACCTCTGCTGTTCATGATCTATATAAATGACCTGGGTGACAATCTGAACAGTTCTCTTAGGTTGTTCGCAGATGATGCTGTAATTTACCGTCTAGTAAGGTCATCCGTAGACCAGTATCAGTTGCAAAGCGATTTAGAAAAGATTGCTGTATGGTGTGACAGGTGGCAGTTGCCGCTAAATTACGAAAAGTGTGAGGTGATCCACACGAGTTCCAAAAGAAGTCCGTTGGAATTCGATTACTCGATAAATAGTACAATTCTCAAGGCTGTCAATTCAGCTAAGTACTTGGGTGATAAATTACGAACAACTTCAGTTGGAAAGACCCCGTAGATAATATTGTGGGGAAGGCGAGCCAAAGGTTGCGTTTCATTGGCAGGACACTTAGAAGATGCAACAAGAGACAGCTTACACTGCACTCGTTCGTCCTCTGTTAGAATATTGCTGCGCGGTGTGGGATCCTTACCAGGTGGGATTGACGGAGGACATCGAAAGGGTGCAAAAAAGGGCAGCACGTTTTGTATTATCACGTAATAGGGGAGAGAGTGTGGCAGATATGATACGCGAGTTGGGATGGAAGTCATTAAAGCAAAGACGTTTTTCGTCGCGGCGAGATCTATTTACAACTTTCTCCTCCGAATGCGAAAATATTTTGTTGAGCCCATCCTACATAGGTAGGAATGATCATCAAAATAAAATAAGAGAAATCAGAGCTCAAACAGAAAGGTTTAGGTGTTCGTTTTTCCCGCGCGCTGTTCGGGGGTGGAATGGTAGAGAGATAGTATGATTGTGGTTCGATGAACCCTCAGCCAAGCACTTAAATGTGAATTGCAGAGTAATCATGTAGATGTAGATATAGATGTAGATATTGAGGCAACTGTGGTGTATCATGGTCAACAGATGACAGGGTTGTGGAGAAGTGTATGGCGAATAGACACGCAAGTGATGAGCAGCTGACCGCCCAGATCAACCAAGTGGCTACAAACAGTGTCTCCTCAACGACCATTCATCGAACACTGCTGCATATGGGCCCCCGCAGCAGATGTTCAGTTCATGCACCCGTGCTGACTGCTGTTCATGGGCGACAAAGGCTGGAATTTGCACGGCAGTATTACAACTGGACATCCACTGTGTGGCGATAGGTGGCCTTTCCAGATGAACCACATTTTGTGCTCCATTGGACAGTTTGCCGTTGGCGTGCACGGCGAGAAACGTCTGAAAGCAAACACCCTGCAACAATCGTAAGAAGATTCCAGGCCGGAGTAGGGAGCGTTATGGTCCGGTGAATATTTTCGTGTCATTCTCTGAGTGATCTCGTCATTCTGGAAGGCACAATGGATCAACACAAATATAAGGGGGTTAGTCTGTGTTGTTGCCCCGGTCGATGATTACACGAATATTTTGTCAGGATTTGTAGGTGGTGGATCCTTGAGGTACGGCAATACGCGAACACGAGAAGTAAGTTTAAACAGTTCTATTAACAAAGGCGGTTTATAAAACACGCACGCTACGCGCACCCACCATCACTGTGTCTGACATCCTAACACCAGCTAATTACAGTCGTTTCGAAAGGCTCCATGGTGAGTTAACCCTAGGACGCCCAAGCCTTTTTTTCTAACTTGGATGCCCAAGGGAGGTGGGGGGGGGGGGGGGGGGGGGTTCGGCGAGCCCACAGGTATTAAATAAGTTTACTGACGAAAAATTACAACTTTCAAAATGGTTTATGTATTTTAACTAAGCCATCGGTTTATAAATGTTGTTAATTGTTATAAATATTGGATTGAGTGAATAGAAAATTGACATAATACAATACAAAATACAGATGTGTCCATATACAATAGACTGAGTCCTCAACTTCAAGGCAAGAGACACACTTCAAAATTTTTTCTGAATCTGTGTTACACACATGTTTATGACACTGTCCACAATACTGTTTTGGTTTACTTAAATTGTTGTACTTCTGCTTCTTTGTTTTAGCTTTTCTTACACAAATATGGCACCGATCTTTCCCTGCAGGAGGCTGACGTGCTTCTGTTGTCACTTCTTTGATTTTCTTTTCTAGAATAGTCTCCACTGATTGAACAATTTGGTTAGATGACCCTCTTGCATTGGCACTTCTTTCTTCTACCTGCAATTTCACTAGTTCCATCCCAGCTTGCAGAAGATAAAGTTTCCGTTTGTTGTGTTTCTTTTCATTCCATCTTGGATGTTGTTGGATGAATATGGTGGTTGCATTGATAGCACAAATGTCGATGAGAGAGTAAAATACAGATAGAGGCCATCTCTTTGTTCCCCTCTTACAGGTGTACATACGCGCACTTTGATCAATGGTATCAATTCCACCTTTAGTGGAATTATAATATGCATTTATCTCGGTTTTATTCTTCTCTCATCCTTGTCGGCACCATCCAACAGTGCCTTTATCTCGGTGCATTGTTGACAATATCAGTAAATTTTTACTTAGTTTCGTTTTTGCTGTGTAGGACACCAAAGTTACTGGAGGCCTACGTGTTGGGAAAGGCACTAACTCACTTCAAGTTTACAAGATAAATAACAGCTGACTAGACTTGGCCATTGTTTCTATGTTTCGATACAGTGTATCGATACGTGGAACTGTTTCAGTGTTTCGGAACGGCTGTGGTTCTCTGTTTCGAAACAGTGGTGTTTCATTCCGCCCTTGTCTCGAGATTCAATCTCGAGCCAGACACAGAAACTGTATCGTTGTTTCAAAATAAGGCTGTTTCAGTCCACCTGTGCTTGGAACGGACTAATTGTATTGAAACAGGGATTTTTCATTCCGCTCTGTGTCGGTCGAGATTCGGGCTTGGCACAGGTACTGAAACACAACATACCACTTCATGAAACACTTTCAATAGTGTCGAAATCTTTTTGACAAGCATTAGCATGAAGCTTAAGATATGCGAAAATAAAGCTTCGTTTCTAGCTGACTGTCCTATTCCGAAATGGCGTAACATCTGCTTTATAAACACTAACCAAACAATAAAACAACGCATACTATTCACATTCAAAATAATGAATATGTGAAAATCATTCAGTTAAATTACACTTTTTTATAACATACTCTTCTCTGTTCATGTACAGTAATCATATTAAGAAACGCAAGTAAGTCTACAACATTTTGAATAAAAAAAGGCGTAGAGTGACAGTTATTAGACATATACACAAATTTGATGTAGGAATAATTGCAAGCAATCTGTTTGACGTATCACTTACAGTGTAATGGTGAACAGGAAGGGCTGGGAAACATGGTGAATTTATCAAAATTTTTTCTGTTATATTTTGTTATTTATTCGAATTATTTGGTGTTATTTGTGAGTCTATAGTCACTGTGGGTATTATCCACAATGATTCCCTTTGTGTGCATGGAAATTAGCAGGATAGGTATATTACCCATACTAACGGAATGTGGGAATCCCAGTATCCGTTGTTTCTGCAGTTTGCTCCCACCTTCAGTTCCGTTCATGGTGGTTCTTCTGTCTTCAGCTATTGCTGTCCTCAGCCAATTGAAAAGTATGAAAGTCACGACACTAAAGCAGCGCATTTGCTGCAGGAAATACGAAACTGCCAAGGCGCGTAAGTGATAGTTTCATACTTTCTGCGACATGATGAGCGCTCTCTCACCTCATTTGTGTTTATATAGACATACTTATACAGTACACATTCAAGATGATAAATTGTGTAGGTTTATTAGATTGCAAAACACAAACTGTTTCACTGTTACGAAACAGCGTATCGAAACATTACGTTGTACTGTTGCATTTGTTTCGGAACAGTTACGTGTTTCAGTTTGCCCATCTCTACAGCTGACTGACATCAACAATCACTTCCTCTGAGTAAACCGATTGTTGTGAATATCAAGAATACCAACCAACAAGAAACTAACTTGCATTGTTGTAGAGATGAGAAATACGAAATCGTACTAAGGGAAATTTTCTGTAGCATGGAAGCCTAACGGGGGGGTTTGTTGGACCCATAATAAGTTTATTTATTTTTTCTTTCAAAGCAGAAATTTTCTATAAAATATGTTGACACTAACGTTTCATAATATAGCCAACAAACAATAACTCAAAGGGAATATGTAGTATGAAAGTTACTTGGGCAAAAGCAGGGGACATAAAAAAATTGTGGGTTGAACGAACCCCCCCCCCCCTTAGGCGTCATGGGGTTAAGAAAAAAGACATATTTGCGCCCGAGGCCGCGCTAGTTAGTACTGCCCGCTGCGGACGGCGGCCACTCGCCTTCTCTCCGTCGCAGTGCGACCTGACGGGCGTCTATTGTCCAAGTAAATTGTCATCATTCCAGACAGGTCGGCTGGCGAGCGCGTGTTAAAGCACCGTACGGCTGCACGCAATCCGTAGACCCTTACACAAGCATGCATCTAACCTTGGGGACCATGTACAAACCTGTTGTGCACATAGTCCAGCGTAGTTAGCGCATACACAACTTTCCCACTAGAGCGCGCCCCGCTAAGCACAACAGCGCAGGCGCAGCGCTCGTCCGTCTCCGCACTCCGAGATGGCGCTGCCATAGAGACGGACCAAATTCTGCTTCCGCCGATCCGCGTATTAATATGTAACGCAGCCAATGAGATTGCTGCTAACGTAGAACCTTTTCTCCTCGCGGAACACACTCACTCAGTGATACATGAACGTGCGAGGTATTATAATGAGTGTACAGACCTCCGATTACTCAGTCTGCATTAGTCTGCATTTGTCTGCACCAGTCTGCATTTGTCTGCATTAGTCTGCATTAGTCTTTACCAGTCTATGGTTAAGTTTCAGTCTGCGCCTAATAAGATTATCATATTCTTGTACATAGCCTTGGAGAAAAATGTATAGACACTTTGTCAATTACCAGAGATATGTGAGAATAAGATTAACGTACCAAGACCAAAGGAACTTCAGATTGTCAATTGTAAATAGCATCCACAATCAAGTTAAGTAAGATTTATGATTTTTATTATTTTAATAAATGTGTGTGAAAATTCATGAATTTCTGTTTAAAGTTGGTCACCGTCAATCTGCTACTCTAAGCGTGCAAGTGGCATTTCTATTGTCTGACCTAACGGCAGAAGATAAACACGCCACGATAAGACCACGAGACATATTACTGACACTCGCCTACTTCGCTAGAGCGACAAGTCAATTAATCTGATGGTGTGTGTACCGAAGGTCTTACAGTACGTACACCACAAACCCTACACGTAGTTTTCTTTTCCTCAGCTGGCATTTACCAGCAGGACAATGCAACGTGTTTACACAGCTTGCATTGCAAGTGCATGTTTCAAAGAGCACCAGGATGAGTCTACAGTACTCCCTGGCCACCCAACCCCTCAAATCTATGCCCAGTCGAGAATCATTGGTACCACCTCGATCGGGCTGCTAGCATCATGAATCCTCAACCGAGAAACCTGGCCACGCGGGATTAGCCGAGCGGTCTAAGGGCGCAGCAGTCATGAACTGTTTTGCTGGTCCCGGCGAAGGTTCGAGTCCTCCCTCGGGCATGGGTGTGTGTGTTTGTCCTTAGGATGATTTAGGTTAAGTAGAGTGTAAGCTTAGGGAAAGATGACCTTAGCAGTTAAGTCCCATAATATTTCACACTCATTTGAACATTTTTGAGAAACCTGGCGCAGCAGGCCACAGCACTGGATTCAGCATGGCTCCACATCCTTGTCGGCCCCTTCCAGAACCTCACTGACTCTTTCTGCACATCTCGCAGCAATCCGCGCACCAAAAGGTGGTTGTTCAGGCTTTTGAGCGGTGGTCACATTAATGTGATTGGACAATGTACAAGAACGTGCACTTCACAGGTTGTTTATTGGCAGAGTGTACGATATAGTTGCACATCCTCACTTTGCAATTATCGTATGGTTTGTGCCTAACTGACTTCTCCCATCTATCCCCAGTTTATCCCGCATTTTTTCCTCGTTTTTCTGTCCTATTTCATTCGCATAATGAACGAGGGAGATCTGGTACCGAGCGCGGTTTCGCTCAGAGGACAGGATTGTCTATGTCCATGGCATACCAAAAGCAACATGGTAAACATAGGCAATTTACCGGGTGATCAAAAAGTCAGTATAAATTTGAAAGCTTAATAAACCACGGAATAATGTAGATAGAGAGGTAAAAATTGACACACATGCTTGGAATGACATGGGGTTTTATTAGAACCAAAAAAAAAAAAACAAAGTTCACAAAGTGTCCGACAGATGGCGCTGGACAGCGAAACGTCAGTGACGGGTGAGAGGTATGCCGATATGTTACAGAATGACATCATCCCCAGCCTGGCTGATGAACACCTAGTGGAACGTACGATGTTTATGCAGAATGACGGTCCACCCCATATTGCTAGACTCGTGAAAGATCTCTTGCGCGCGTCGTTTGGTGATGATCGTGTGCTCAGCCGCCACTTTTCGTCATGCTTGGCCTCCCAGGTCCCCAGACCTCAGTCCGTGCGATTATTGGCTTTGGGGTTACCTGAAGTCGCAAGTGTATCGTGATCGACCGACATCTCTAGGGATGCTGAAAGACAACATCCGACGCCAATGCCTCACCGTAACTCCGGACATGCTTTACAGTGCTGTTCACAACATTATTCCTCGACTACAGCTATTGTTGAGGAATGATGGTGGACATCTTGAGCATTTCCTGTAAAGAACGTCATCTTTCGTTTGTCTTACTTTGTTATGCTAATTATTGCTATTCTGATCAGATGAAGCGCCATCTGTCGGACATTTTTTGAACTTTTCTATTTTTGTGGGTCTAATAAAACCCCATGTCATTCCAAGCATGTGTGTCAATTTGTACCTCTCTATCTACATTATTCCGTGATTTATTCAGTTTTCAAATTTATACTGACTTTTTGATCACCCGGTACATACAAGACAATGTAACAGACATTCCCAGCACTAGATATCGAAATAGATGACAGAGGGATAGAGAAACAATTAAAATTGCTCAATAGAGGAAAGGACGCTGGACCTGATGGGATACCAGTTCGATTTTACACAGAGCACGCGAAGGAACTTGCCCCCCTTCTTGCAGCGGTGTACCTAAGGTCTCTAGAAGAGCGTAGTGTTCCAAAGGATTGGAAAAAGGCACAGGTCATCCCCGTTTTCAAGAAGGGACATCGAACAGATGTGCAGAACTATAGACCTATATCTCTAACGTCGATCAGTTGTAGAATTTTGGAACACATATTATGTTCGAGTATAATGACTTTTCTGGAGACTAGAAATCTACTCTGTAGGAATCAGCATGGGTTTCGAAAAAGACGGTCGTGTGAAACCCAGCTCGCGCTATTCGTCCACAAGACTCAGAGGGCCATAGACACGGGTTCACAGGTGGATGCCGTGTTTCTTGACTTCCGCAAGGCGTTCGATACAGTTCCCCACAGTCGTTTAATGAACAAAGTAAGAGCATATGGACTATCAGACCAATTGTGTGATTGGATTGAAGAGTTCCTAGATAACAGAACGCATCATGTCATTCTCAATGGAGAGAAGTCTTCCGAAGTAAGAGTGATTTCAGGTGTGCCGCAGGGGAGTGTCATAGGACCGTTGCTATTCACAATATACGTAAATGACCTTGTGGATGACATCGGAAGTTCGCTGAGGCTTTTTGCAGATGATGCTGTGGTGCATCGAGAGGTTGTAACAATGGAAAATTGTACTGAAATGCAGGAGGATCTGCAGCGAATTGACGCATGGTGCAGGGAATGGCAATTGAATCTCAATGTAGACAAGTGTAATGTGCTGCGAATACGTAGAAAGATAGATCCGTTATGATTTAGCTACAAAATAGCAGGTCAGCAACTGGAAGCAGTTAATTCCATAAATTATCTGGGAGTATGCATTAGGAGTGATTTAAATTGGAATGATCATATAAAATTGACCGTCGGTAAAGCAGATGCCAGACTGAGATTCATCGGAAGTATCCTAAGGAAATGCAATCCGAAAACAAAGGAAGTAGGTTACAGCACGCTTGTTCGCCCACTGCTTGAATACTGCTCAGCAGTGTGGGATCCGTACCAGATAGGGTTGACAGAAGAGATAGAGAAGATGCAACGGAGAGCAGCGCGCTTCGTTACAGGGTCATTTAGTAATCGCGAAAGCGTTACGGAGATGATAGATCAACTCCAGTGGAAGACTCTGCAGGAGAGATGCTCAGTATCTCGGTACGGGCTTTTGTTGAAGTTTCGAGAACATACCTTCACCGAAGAGTCAAGCAGTATATTGCTCCCTCCTACGTATATCTCGCGAGGAGACCATGAGGATAAAATCAGAGAGATTAGAGCCCACACAGAAGCATACCGACAATCCTTCTTTCCACGAACAATACGAGACTGGAATAGAAGGGAGAACCGATAGAGGTACTCAGAGTACCCTCCGCCACACACCGTCAGGTGGCTTGCGGCGTATGGATGTAAATGTAGATGTACTTCCTGCAGAGGGAGCTCGAGCCACGGCCTGCAGGAAGTATCATTACGCCAAAACCTGACTGGCTGGAGACAGCTATTTAGGGGCTAGAACCAGCCCCGAAGTTCAGTTCACTCTGGATGCCGACCTCGGGGACTTCGTTGCTGAAAATTACGTCTTCGTCTCTAAATTGGACATTTACTAGTGTGCGTATGTTACCACGAACCTTTGTGGAAAATTAGAAGAGAGCTTTTGTTTGCCTCAATTAGGAGACTTTTACTGGCATCGTTATTGTTACCTTTCCTTTGTTGTTCAGTCATCAGCCTTGTAAACGTACATAAATAAAAGTTATGTTTGTGAAAAATTGCGAATTGTCAGCCACAATATTCCGGACATGCGTTCGTACCATCGATTTGTTCTCCAAGACACGGTCTACGGTCCCTCGAAGTTTGGTGCAATTTTTCTGGGACATTCTGCAGACGTCACACTGGCAGAATCCATCCTCGCAACGATGCAGGCAGCGTGTGCTGAGGGATGGCATCATGCACTTCCGTGGATAACTCAGTGTTGGAACCGGCAGCAGACAGTGCAATCTGCACTGTCAAAACAATGAGGGGATCAGAAGAGATATACCACGTCATGTCAAGATAAGCTTCAGTTCACTGTCACAACGTAAGTAGAACACGTGCGGCATATGATGCAATCGATATGGGCGCTCAGTAACACCTTATCAAGGTGACTCAGGGTATGAAACGACAATTTCCACACCACTTGAGTATCTCGGAAGCAGGTTAGGTAATCGTTTGTAGGTCCCCAATCCGCCGTGTCCAAACAGCAAACGGTCAACACTGCTGCCTTCCTGCTTGTCCTGGATTCATTGAGAAAACTGACCAGTTTCATTCAGCCACTTGTCGAGGAGAATGATCGCCTCTTGTAGAACATACACTACTGGCCATTAAAATTGCTACACCACGAAGATGACGTGCTACAGACGCGAAATTTAACCGACGGGAAGAAGATGCTGTGATATGCAAATGATTAGCTTTTCAGAGCATTCACACAAGGTTGGCGCCGGTGGCGACACCTACAACGTGCTGACATGACGAAAGTTTCCAACCGATTTCTCATACACAAACAGCAGTTGACCGGCGTTGCCTGGTGAAACGTTGTTGTGATGCCACGTGTAAGGAGGAGAAATGGGTACCATCACGTTTCCGACTTTGATAAAGGTCAGATTGTAGCCTATCGCGATTGCGGTTTATCGTATCGCGACATTGGTGCTCGCGTTGGTCGAGATCCAATGACTGTCAGCAGAATATGGAATCGGTGGGTTCAGGAGGGTTATACGGAACGCCGTGCTGGATCCCAACGGCTTCGTATCACTAGCAGTCGGGATAACAGGCATCTCATCCGCATGGCTGTAACGGATCGTGCAGCCACGTCTCGATCCCTGAGGCAACAGATGAGGACGTTTGGAAGACAACAACCATCTGCACTAACAGTTCGACGACGTTTGCAGCAGCATGGACTATCAGCTCGGAGACCACGGCTGCGGTTACCCTTGACGCTGCAACACAGACGGGAGCGCCTGCGGTGGTGTACTCACCGACGAACCTGGGTGCACGAATGGCAAAACGTCATTTTGTCGGATGAATCCAGGTTCTGTTTACAGCATCATGATGGTCGCATCCGTATTTGGCGGCATCGCGATGAACGCACATTGGAAGCGTGTATTCGTCATCGCCATACTGGCGTATCACCCGGCGTGATGATATGGGGTGCCATTGGTTACACGTCTCGGTCACCTCTTGCTCGCATTGACGGCACTTTGAACAGTGGACGTTACATTTCAAATGTGTTACGACCTGTGGCTCTACCCTTCATTCGATCCCTGCGAAACCCTACATTTCAGCAGGATAATGCACGACCGCATGTTGCAGGTCCTGTATGGGCCTTTCTGGATACAGAAAATGTTCCACTGCTACCCTGGCCAGCACATTCTCCAGATCTCTCACCAATTGAAAACGTCTGGTCAATGGTGGCCTAGCAACTGGCTCATCACAATGCGCCAGTCACTACTCTTGATGAACTGTGGTATCGTGCTGAAGCTGCATGGGCAACTGTACCTGTACACGCCATCCAAGCTCTTTTTGAGTCAGTGCCCAGGCGTATCAAGGCCGTTATTACGGCCACAGGTGGTTGTTGTGGATACTGATTTCTCAGGATCTATGCACCCAAATTGCGTGAAAATGTAATCGTATGTCAGTTCTAGTATAATATATTTGTCCAATGAACACCCGTTTGTCATCTGCATTTCTTCTTGCTGTAGCAGTTTTAATGTCCAGTAGTGTATATTGAACTGTTGACCGCGTTGAGATATGTCTTCCGTGCGAATCGCGGACATTCTCATAAGTTGGTATGAGGTTTCAGTCTCGTGGACATGATTGAAAGTCGTAGTAGACGCATGCGATCATTAAAATGACAATAATGAAACTGTGTTTAAAATGGCTGGCTTCTCGCAAAATAATAGTCACAGACTATTCTCTATCCCGTCTCGTATCATGCACCTACAGGTAAATCGGTAGGAATGAGCCTGATATGCGCAGGGTCTCTCCCACTATAGTTTTTTTTTGTGTGTATTCAGTACTCGTGAGAAACGGAAAAGAGATTTATGCTGGCAGTTTTGTTCCAATGTCGGCTTAGGTGTCACTTTAAGGGAATGTAAAGACGTTAGGTATGGTACACCTGCAATGTGTTATAGCACTCTAACTAATTAAGATATTCACAACGTGTTTGTTTTATGTGACAGACAATTTTGTTTGTGTGTGTTCTAGGCTGTCGGAAGTGAAGCATAATGAATGCTTGGTGTGTGGCGTGGTTTATTCAGACCAAATTGGACATGCAAGTCTAAAGAAACTTCCATCCATGATACACGAAGCAACGGCCCTTGCATACGTTGATTCAAAAGTGGTACAGTACTTGTATTTAGACTGGGAGCGTTGATGTGAAGCACCATTTTGATCGACCAGGAACGTGTGAAGGCGACACAGAACGGTTACGGCTGGCTTTTCAACATTCACCGCAGAAGTCTGCTCGTGCGTGTCGTAGGAGCTGTGAATTCATAGCGCTGCCAGGCACCGGGCCCTTCTCAAACGTTTACAGATGTGTCTGTGCCAATTGCAACTATTGCACGTTTTGTGTTGGCAGAAGAGCCAACACCGTGTTACGAGTGGAGGCCAAAATGCACGCGTTTTAGCTCACGCAGGCTGGCGTGAAGAGGGAAGAACCATACTGACATGAGGTCTGGAACATGACAAGGAATGAGAATTCAGAAAGCGGAAATAACTAGTTTGATACTTAACTTTAATCAATTAATGATGAACGTCGCTCTTGACGGTACATGATTCACAATATTATCTGTTCGGAATACATTCTTGAAGTAATTATAGTAACTGAATATGGCGCCTTGCTAGGTCGTAGCAAATGACGTAGCTGAAGGCTATGCTAAAGTGTTGTCTCTGCAAATGAGAGCGTATGTAGACAGTGAACCATCGCTAGCAAAGTCAGCTGTCCAACTGGGGCGAGTGCTAGGGAGTCTCTCTAGACTAGACCTGCCGTGTGGCGGCGCTCGGTCTGCAATCACTGATAGAGGCGACACGCGGGTCCGACGTATACTAACGGACCGCGGCCGATTTAAAGGCTACCACTGATGAAGCAGCATTCTACATGTGTGGTACGCTAAACAAATGCGATATTCGCATCGGAAGCACAAACAATGTCTGGCGTGAGGTCAGTAGTCTGGCGTGAGGTCAGTCGCTTGACGGCGCGTTTCGGCGCGGGCCCGCCCGTTGCCGGCGCGCCGTAAGGCACGGAGGCTCGCACTGGGGCGTATCGCTTTCCAGTCGGGCGTGCCGCGGCAGTCCTCACTCGGGGAAGTGAAGCGTCTCTTACAGCCTCTCCTTCCCAAGTAGCTCTTTCCGCCTTCCCGTGGTGCCAGACGTCAAGCTCGGCATTCTGCCTTGCGTCAAAAGGGAGAGCTGCGACCCAACCCGATGCGAAAGCGAAGGGTGCGTGGCACAGGGGGAGCTGTGTCGAGGGACCGAACACCAGTCCCTTTCTGTTCGCAGGGCACAGACCAGCAGGTGCTCTGCATGCCGGCGACCTCGTTTGTCGGCGTGGGATCACGGCGCGAGTCGGCAAGGGTGCTTCGCCGCGCCCCTGGGTAACCGGGGCGTGTTCTGCCAAACCCAGGTGGTGGTGACATCGCCTGGGCCAGGTTAGATGGGCCCAGACCGCCGAACGACTGGGGGACCGACCCACCACCTGAGTAGGAGTGGGTCCTTGGCCTTCAGGTGGAAGCTCGGGCTAGTAGGCGGCGAAGGGCGAGGGGTGCATCCGCCTCTCCGGAGTGCGGGGTGCACTTGCCGAGGAGCGTCGTGTGAAATCGTCGACGACGGGGCCTTCGACGAGGACCAGTGCGCTGGCAACGGCGCGCTGAACCTGGCAGCTCTGATGTGCCCTTGACCTAGGGGCGAGGTTGGTGGGCGAGCTGCAGAAGTCCCCCCCCCATGCCAGAGGAGCCGGTCCGGGGCAAGAGACGGGCTCCCAACTTTTCACTCGTCTAACTAATCATGGCTGACCAGGAGGCGAGTGATCTTTGTGCGATTTCGAGGGCGAGTGTGTCTACTGTCCCTACCTCGCAGGAGGAAGGGGGACACGAAGATGAGAGTGTTTATGATAGACATTGCCGAATTAATCAAATATTAGACTCTAGTGTTAAAAACGGCAAAATAAGCCAGGCTGCGGTCCTGGCAATAAAGAACGAGCTCGCTTCCTGGGCTATTGCAAACGCGAAGCTCGAGGGGCGTCTCGAAGAACTAGAAAAAGAAAACGCTAGATTGAGACAGCAACCAGTCAAGACATGGGCCGGAGTGGTGGCGCAAGCCGCTACAAAAGCCCAAACAACAAAGGAAACTATAGCAAAAATTTCTAAAAAACCAGACACGGCAGTCTTTTTAAGACCCCTGCCTGGTCAGACAATCAAAAAGGTACAAGAAATATTTACAACAACTATTGACCCGGCTAGAGATAAAATAAAAGGCCACAAAAAATGTAGTCGTGGTGGATCTTGCCACTGAGGAGGATAGGGACAAAATATTAAAGAATTCCAAACTGAACAAGGCCATTAAATGCGAACCTCCCAGAAAAAGAAATCCTCTGGTGATACTGTACGACGTACCTGTGGCCCTAACTGAAAGCGACATCTACGAAACCATGTATAATCAAAATTTTGATGACACAGAATGGGAAACATTTAAAAATGAATTCAAGCTCCGCTTTAAAACGGGACCTCGGGAACGGGATGTTGTCCATCACGTCGCCGAGGTCTCTGGCAAGATGTGGCGAAAACTTACCGCTATGGGGAAAATTTATATAGGATTTCACGCCATCAATGTTAGAGACTACCTAGTAGTCCCTAGATGTCACAACTGTGGCGATCTGGACCACGTCCACAAGCATTGTGATAGGAAGCCGGCCTGCTCCAGGTGCGGGGCTGAGGACCACACCAGAAAAAACTGCAGTAAAAGCGCAACCTGCATTCCATGTACCAAGAGAGGAAGGAAACCGTGCAACACTACTGGGAGAAACTGCCCAACGTACAGGATGCTAGAACAGAGACTAATCTCTCGAATTGATTATGGCTGAGGCCGTAATTGAACTCAGGAAGCCAAAAAGGAAATCCCCCAGCAAGAGGCTGAGGGACGCTCTGAGGGCAAACAAATTCAAAGAATTTATACAAAAAATCACACAACCACGATCTTTGGTGACAATAATGAAAGACGTTTGCATACAGACGGACCCGTGTGAAGAAGACGTTCCCTCTCCTCCTTGCTGGGGACCTGGGTCGAAACAAGAGCATACCCGACCACACTGGCATCCTGTACTTGGGAGTTCACAATCACAATCACACAGTAAAGAAGTAATATCCACCAAACATGTTCAGTACAATGAAATAAGCAGCTCAATTCCATCTTCTGACACACCATCTCGGGGTGCAATGGGAATTGATCCCCAGCGAATTTACCCCAACCTGGAGCACGCACTACAGTTATCAAGACTAGAGGAGCCGGCAATCCTCACAATAGCATTGAGACATGTGGTACGTGTCGGCCACGAGTATGGAAGAGATGTCACATTTCCAGTAATGGAGGCTGTGGACAGAATTCAGCTCAAGACAATGAATCTCCCCACCGACTTCGGAGCCCTGCGAGATCTAGTTAAAAAGGTCTTTGACAGAAGAAACGAAAAATTCGACATGGATGATCTATACTACCAATCAGTGATAACCAATGGCAGAGTAGCCCACGACTGGACAAAATTGTGGCCAGAATCACACATCCATACATACTTCCCACGTGAGCCAACTAAATGTAGGCCAGATAAACACCCATAATAGCAAACTGGTCCTGCAGGAACTCCGAAGGGTGGTGGAAGAGAGGAGTCTAGATGTACTCTGCTTACAGGAACCGTACTCCCAAGCGGGGCGGATCCCATTCATGGCTGCCAACTGGCAAATTATACATTCCAACGTAGAGCCAAAGGCTGCAATTATAATTATCAACAAATCATTTAGAGCTACAGTCCTTGCACAGTTTTCTGGCGAACACTACAATGTCGTGGAACTTCAAACACCCGCGGGGGTGATTTACATCTGTAATATATACTTCCAATACGGAAGAGGAATAGAGGAATTTCTAGAAATACTTACACAAGTCGCCACGGCATTGCAGGGACGAAGATTGATTGTGACAGCGGACATAAATGCAAAGTCCCCCCTATGGTTCAGTGGCACGCACGATGATCGGGGGCTAAAAGCCGAGGAAACAATCATGGCATTACAACTGGTGGTTGCCAACCAACAAGGGAACCCCCCCACATATACTGGCGGAGGGGGAGAAGGTACAAATATTGACATCACACTAATAACACCAAACCTGGCCACAAAGGTCAACAAATGGAAAGTGTGGGACAAAGTAACCACCAGTGATCATAATTTAATAACATTTTCCATTGGGGAAAGGGAGTGCCACTGGGACATGGGGTGGGAGCTGCAGCTTAATTACAACAAGGCTAACTGGGACCGTCTCGCGGAGGAGTGCAACATTCCGACATTGCTGGAAGGTGACGGAAACGTGGAAGAATGCGCCGAAGGACTGGTGCAGGCGATCACCACAGCGGTGCGGGCAGCCGTACCAACCAGGAGGAGAGCCGTAGCGGCCACCCCCACACCATGGTCGGTCGAACTGGGACAGATGCGCCAGGCTGTGAGGAGGGCAAGGAGGTACTACCAGCGGAGTGTCGTCTGGAGGGAAAAACGAAGATGGCTTCAGATCTATCGTGAAAGCAAAGAACAATTCCAACAGGAGTTAAGGGCAGTCAGACTCAGAAGCTGGGAAAGTTATGTAAAAAGCCAATTGGCTACAGACCCATGGGGAGTCCCTTATAAATTAGTACGAGAAAAGATAAGATCACCAATGGTGCTATCCACCGTCAGGGACGGGGACCGGATGACGGGCACTTGGCAGGAAACTGCTGAGGCCCTCCTCCGGGTTCTGTTGCCTGACGACGTGGAGGAAGATGAGACTGAAGAACAAAAAAGGATAAGGAGAGAAAACCAAAGGGACTATAACAATAACATCAGAGTCTACCCCTTCTCTGAGGAGGAGGTCGCTGCCCAGATCAAGGCCCTCAAAAGAGGGAAAGCTCCTGGCCCGGACGGCATTACTGCGGAAGTGGTGCAATTCCTTGCCCCCCAGCTCGTAGCTCCTCTCACTAAGTTGTATAACGAGTGCTTGGAACTCGGGAAATTCCCAGAAATATGGAAAAAAGCCAATGTAATTATCATTAAAAAGAGTCCGGACAAAGATCCCACAGAAATTAAATCTTATAGACCTATCTGCTTGTTGGACGTACTGGGCAAACTTTTTGAGAGGCTACTAGCGAACAGACTGACAGCACACCGCATGCTGTGCGGGATGAGTGACAGACAATTCGGCTTTCGGTCTGGGTGTTCTGCGTCTGACGCAATCGCCCTGGCTGCCGAGGTCTGTGGCTCTACCCCGCACAAGTATGTCGTCGGCATCATGGTCGACATCAGTGGCGCCTTCGACAACCTGTGGTGGCCCTCACTCTTTTCCTGCTTGCGGGAGAAGAACTGTCCAGGGCCGCTATATGGGTGTCTGAGGAGCTATTGTGCAGACAGGGAGGTCTGGCTATCGGCCCCTAGCGGCATAGTCAGGAAGATTGTCACCAAAGGATGTCCTCAGGGCTCTGTCCTGGGACCTCTCTTTTGGGACATTAACATGGAGCCTTTACTTGAAGATCTCAAGAACTGTGACGATGTGCTAGAGGTCATAGCATACGCTGACGACCTCCTCCTGCTGGTCGGCGGCCGAAGCCGCGAGGAATTAGAGCCGAAAGTGGAAAGAGCCCTAACTGTTCTTACATCATGGTGCCACAGAAGCAAAATGACGATCGCACCCAATAAGTCCACATACCTACTTCTCAAAGGCCAACTGGTCAGGAACCCGACGGTTAGAATTAATGGTATACCAGTTCTTCGGCGCCGCGAGGCCCGATACCTGGGTGTAATCATCGATGAGAGGTGGAGCTTTGCATCACATATTGACACCGTATCACAAAAATCATTGGTTCTACTAAACAATCTTATCGGAATTGGTCACAAGCGGTTTCACCTCCCTCCAAATTTAATTAAGCTATATCACAACAGCATCCTGACCTCAATAATAGGATACGGATCTGGAGTCTGGGCACACAGACTCACGAGGGTCATGCCTGCCATGGCCGTAAGAAGAGTGCAGCGGAATATGCTTCTACGTTCAGCAGGGGCCTATAGGACAACACCGGGGGGAGCACTGTTAGTGTTAATGGGAATCTGTCCATTAGATATAAAAATACGTGAACAGGCTGCCTGGTACTGGGTACAAAAAGAGAACAGGGACAAAATCAGGGAAATACTTGGGGTTTTTGCAGGGGACAAGTACACCATTAAAAAGAGGGGGCTAGAACTATGGCAAGATCAGTGGAATAATGAAGATACAGGTCGTAGAACCTATGAGCTGCTACCGGACATAGAAGAAAGAATAAAACTCACATTTTTTACACCAACGAGAGGAATGCTGCACTTTCTTACTGGACATGGACCATATCCAACATACCTATGTAGGTTTGGGAAGCAGGCTACACCAGCGTGTGACTGTGGCGCAGTGCAGGGCACCCCAGAACATGTGGTGTATGAGTGCCACCTCTTCGATGATGTAGCCCAAGAGCTAAGACAACAGCTACCAAATAACGACACGTACCACTTGTTAAGGCGTGAAATCACCTTTGACATCTTAAACAAACTTACAGATGAAATATCAAAAAAGATACTTAAAAACTTTTTAAGGGACAATCACCACCATTAAAGACAAAACTCTCACCTATGTTGACTAGTGCACCCTTACTGTACCGCCGGGCAAGGACTGGCCAGCCGCCTCACGGCTGGAATCCGCCTTGCCCTGGACTAGGAGGGAGGGGTGTACATAAATACCGGACTATGACGCACACCGATTTTGACACTTAGTTAAATTAAGTTAGAAGGAGAAGATAGGATAATACCTCAGAATACTCTGCAGCGACACCAAGTCAAGAGCCAGCCCAGTGCCAGGGGCACGCCCACTGGGATTAGCTCAGTGGGCCTGGCTAACAACTAGTAGGTTTATAGTAGCTCTGGCACAACTTGTAACGCTGCAGGTAGCATGTAGTTTCCCCGTAGATTAAGCTTAGAGCCCTAAAGCGGTAATAATTAGAGTAAATAATAGAAATAATAATAATAATACTACCTGAAGTGTAAATAACATTGCTGCATTTAAATTGTATCATACTAGGACCCACTAATGAGTTAGGTAGTGGGTTATGATGTATAATGTAATGTATTGAATAAAGAAATTTTTTTTTAAAAAAAAAAAAAAAAAAAAAAAAAAAAAAAAAAAAAAAAAAAAAACAATGCGCATACTGTGATATAAGACGTGCGTGACAGGCCGAAAGTGAACGTGTGGTGTTGTTTGATGATTGATCGCATTGTGGAACCATTTTAGTCTTAAAATAGTTAATTCTAACAATTACCTTGATATGCTGCAGCTATCTGCATTACCACAACTCACTCTCCGCCAAGACACTGTCGTTTTCTAACAAGATACCACACCGCCACATTGAGCTCATACTGTGCGAGATGTTCTAGACCAAGTGTTTCCATGTCGTCGGATTGGCACGTGTGGTCCAATTCCCTGGCCTTCTAGGTCGCCTGACATATACTGATGGACTTCTTTCTACGGAGGTATGTCATGGACGGAGTCTACCAAATGCCTCATCAATTGTTTAAAGAAGTGAATCGTTGCTGCCATTGCCACAGTCTACGCGGATTTGTTGCGCCGAGTGTGTATAGAACTTAAATACAGACCGGATGCTGTGCGTGCTACCAAAGGCGCACAGAAGTAGGTCGAATGGCATAAAAACTTTGTGATATAGTGTGTCAAATAAGTCAAGCGTGATGTAAATATCTTAATTAGTTTGGATGCCATAACACGTTAAAGTTGTATTATACCTTTTGAGACCCCCCTGAGACACTGGACTCGCATTCGGGAGGACGATGGTTCAATCCCGCGTCCAGCCATCCTGATTTAGGTTTTCCGTGATTTCCCTAAATCGCTCCAGGCAAATTCCGGGATGGTTCCTTTGAAAGGGCACGGCCGACTTCCTTCCCCATCCTTCTCTAATCCGATGAGACCGATGACCTCGCTGTCCGGTCTCCTTCCCCAAACAACCCAACCCAACCCAACCCAATCCAGAGACCCCCTGTATGCTTTGCCTGGTAGTCAATCAGCATAACAAAGGTGTGAGGCCGGTTCGTGTGTCGTGCTTGGGTAGCTCATATGGTAGAGCACTTGCCCGTGAAAGGCAAAGGAACCAAGTTCGTGTCTCGGTCCGGCACACAGTTTTAATCTGCCAGCAAGTTTCATATCAGCGCACACATCGCAGCAGAGTGAAAATCTCATTCTGACAACAAACCTCGCTTGGGTGCAATGTGCCTAGCCCTTTTAAAGATGCCAGACACAGCACACTGCTTGCCAGTAATGACTTGTGATCAAGTAATAATTCATGAAATATTACCAACTTCTCCTCGCCTTTAAAATGCTGTAATATATCACATGTAAAATATGAATGGACTACCCCTTTTTGGCAAATATATGGTTGTTATGCTGGGTAAAAATAGAGTTATAGCCAACATCAGATTCCGTCATATAGAAACGTACCTCAACCAATGGAACTCCTCCAGCACTCACCGCTTCATTAATCCTGAGTATAAATGATAACGAGGAGCCACGGTGTGAATGAGTGTTCCCTGAACACATTGCAATAACATAACCCTCCGTTTAGGCTAGCTTTAAAAAAGCATCATTATTTGTGGGTAACCTCGAATTTGTAATGTTTCATGCGTCTGTAGTGGATCGTTTGTTTGTATATTTCACGTTCTTGCATTTGGAAGCAGTTGCAGAAGTACTATGGCCCAGATATCTAGACTTCAGACTCCTTTTCCCCCAACCCGATGCCTGTGTCAGCTATTGCTGAGTGATTTCGGACTCTTCCTCTTTGCAATACGTGTATTCAATTTTCTTTACAACGAGTACATTGCACTTTTATAGATGCTTACAAACCCGAGTTATACAACGTCAGCCTTATACAACGTGTGTCGTATATCAGGGTTGTCAACCAACAACTGACTTTTCTTCCTAGCTACGTCAACAGCAAAGTCTCACCTCCTGGTGGTTCCATGGACCGGAGAGTATCTCCTAGGCGGACGTAAGTGACAAGGACTAATCGCTCGCTGCAGAGTAACATCGCCACCCTGCTTCGCAGATACACTGCCTTCACCCCGACACACGGAACAGGTACAAAGAAAGCAATTGCATACCACAGCACAAAAAGAAAATTCCTCTTGAAGATCGCGTACAACATGCGTCACATTGAAAGGGGGAGGTACACTGAAGAGCCAAAGAAACTGGTACACACGCCTAATATCGTGTAGGGCCCCCGCGATCACGCGATCATGACGTGACACGGAAACGACTAATCAAGTAGCGCTGGAGGAAATTGACACATGAATCCTGCAGGGCTGTCCATAAATCCGTAAGAGTACGAGGGGGTGGAGATCCTTCTGAACAAAACGTTGCAAGGCATCTCAGATATGCTCAATAACGTTCATGTTTCGGTAGTTTGGTGGCCAGCGGAAGTGTTTAAATCCAAAAGACCGTTCCTAGAGCCATACTTCAGCAATTCTGGACGTGTGGAATGTCACATTGTCCTCCTGGAATTGCCCAAGTCCGTCGGAAGGCACAATCGACATGATTGGATCCAGGTGATCAAATAGAATGCTTACGTACGTGTCATCTGTCACAGTCGTCATATCAGGGGTACCATATCACTCCAACTGGACACGCCCCACACCATTACAGAGCCTCCACCAGCTTGAACAGCCCCCTGCTGACTAGCAGGGTCCATGGATTTATGAGGTTGTTTCCATACCTGAACACGTCTATCTGCTCAAAACAACCTGAAGCGAGACTCGTCCGTTGAGGCAACATGTTTCCGTTCATCAACAGTCCAATATCAGCGTTGACAGGCCCAGGCGAGGCGTAAAGCTTTGTGTCGTGCGGTTATCAAGGGAACACGAGTAGACCTTCGGCTCCTTAAAGTCCATATACGCTGACACTTGTTGATGGCCCAGCGTTGAAATATGCAGTAATTTGCGGAAGCGGTGCACTTCTATCACGTTGAACGATTCTCTTCAGTCATCGTTGGTCTCGTTCTTGCAGGATCTTTTTCCGACCGCAGCGAAGTCGGCGATTTGATGTTTTACCGCATTCCTGATATTCACTGTACACTCGTGAAATGGTCGTACGGGAAAAACCCCACTTCATCGCTACCTCGGAGATACTATGTCCCATCGTTCGTGCGCCGACTCAGGCTGAAAATAACTTACAAGTTCGTGGCGCCATCCATCGGTAATGCTGGAATTCAATATGGTGTTGGCCCACCCTTAGCCTTGATGACAGCTTCCACTCTCGGAGGCATACGTTCAATCAGGCGCTGGAAGATTTCTTGGGAAATGGCAGACCATCCTTCACGGAGTGCTGCACAGAGGAGAGGTATCGATGTCGATCGGTGACGCCTCGCACGAAGTGGGCGTTCCAAAACATTCCAAAGGGATTCTATAGGATTCAGGTCAGGACTCTGTGCAGGCCAGTCCATTACAGGGATGTTACTGTCGTACATTATGAACAGGTGCTCGATCGGGTTGAATGATGCAATCGCCATCCCCGAATTGCTCTTTAACACTGGGAAGCAAGAAGGTGCTTAAACCATCAATATAGGCCTGTGCTGTGATAGTCCCATGCAAAACAACAAGGGGTGCAAGCCCGCTCCATGAAAAACACGACCACACCATAACACCACCGCCTCCGAATTTTACTGTTGGCACTACACACGCTGACAGATGACGTTCACCGGGCATTCGCCATACCCACATACTGCCATCGGATCGCCATATTATGTACCGTGATTCGTCACTCCACCCAACATTTTTCCACTGTTCAATCGTCCAATGTTTACGCTCCTTACACCAAGCGAGACGTCGTTTGCCATTTACCGTCGTGATGTATGGCTTATGAGCAGCCGCTCGACCATGAAATACAAGTTTTCTCACCTCCCGTCTAACTGTCATAGTACTTGCAGTGGATCTGAATACAATTTAGAATTCCTGCGTGATGGTCTGGGTGGATGTCTGCCTATTGCACATTACGACCCTCTTCAACTGTCGGCGGTTTCTGTCAATCAACAGACGGGGTCGGCCTGTACCCTTTTGTGCTGTACGTGCCCCATCACGTGTCCACTTCACTAGAACATCGGAAACAGTGGACGTAGGGATGTTTAGGAGCGTGGAAATCTCGCGTACAGACGTATGACACAAGTGACACACAATTACCTGGCAGTAGGTGGCAGGACAATTCTCCCAATATAAAAAACGTATGTTTTTGGGGGTGTCCGGATACTTTTGTTCACATAGTGTACCTCTGTATTTGAACACGCATGCCTATACCAGTAGCTTTGGCGCTTGATTGTATAACACACTGGTTTGAGTCAAAGTGATCTGTTACGCCTTAGAATGTTGGTTGGCAAAGTTGAGTCACCGAATGACGTTTTGGCAAAAATCTTTACTCAGTTCTATATCTGTGACTGGATCTTAGAGCACGTTCCAAGTCAGTCCTATTGGCGCCGGCCGGAGAGGCCGAGCCGTTCTAGGCGCTACAGTCTGGAACCGCGCGACCGCTACGGTCGCAGGTTAGAATCCTGCCTCGGGCATGGATGTGTGTGATGTCCCATAGTGCTCAGAGCCATTTGAACCATTTGAAGTCCTATTGACGATTGAACAGTCAGTATGCCATCAGAACGCTTGATGAATTGTTTCACTAGCACGTAACGCTCCTCTGGCACTTCGGTCGTGCTTACTGATAATACACTAAGCTGGAAGCTGTTGCTGCACACGTAATCCCAAGACTTCATTACACTTCTAAGGTAACAAATATAACTAACGGCCGAATTATTTTCAGTGAAAACGATTTAAATATCGTTTAAAACTGTTTATTTTACTTAGACAAGAAAGACTAAATAATGAATTGGTCTGTACGTTAAATAATTAATCATGAAATCTTGTCCAATGTGTAATACAGATTACCTCGTTCCAACAAGGATTGATGTCCATCAGTCTCAATACGAAATATAATAGTAAACGCAGACCAGTTCCAGAGCAAAATACGGAAGAAAAAATAATTACAGTTACAAAACCATGGCTGCACCTTTAATGCTGAATGGAAGGAAGTCATGAACCAATAAAGATGCGATAAAGGCGAACTACAAGCAGCAGAAATGAGATTTCTTAGGAAAGTGAGAGGTGTCACCAGGAAGGACCGTGTAAGAAATGAAGATATTAGGAATGAAGCATATTTATAATATTAATGAAAATATTAAGCAAAATAAAATATTATGGAAACATCACCTACAAAGAATGAGGGTGCAAGAGAATCCCACGTCTGGCCATGCTGTGTCAGCCAAGATGTTGGTTGATTGGTTGATTTCAGGGTGGGGACCAAACAGAAAGAACATCGGTCCCATCGGATTAGGAAATGATGGGGAAGGAACTCGGTTGTGTCCTTTCAAAGGAACCATTTTACCTTAAGCGAGTTTAGGGAAATCACGGAAAACCAGAATCAGGATGGCCGGACGCGGGTTTCAACCATTGTCCTCCCGTTGCGAGTCCAGTGTGCTAACCACTGCGCCACCTCTTTTTTTTCTCTTTTTTGAGTTTCGATTCTCCCCAAAGGGGGCGGGCTGGCAGCAGCTTAGTACGCCGCTCTTCAGCCTACAGGCTTTGTTTTAAGAAGATGAAGATAATAAATAATAAAAACAGGCGATAAAATCGGAGACTTAAATGGTAACATGGCGAAAATATCGTAGAAATTAAAACATAGAACAAATGGATGATGATGCTAATAAAATACAGATGAAGCACACAGGTAAAATAATAGACAGACAATTAAAAAACACGGCGACAGTCTGGTTTCTGTTCGCAAAAGACATAAAATTCACACCCTGCGCCATCTCGCTCTCTCAGCCAAGGAGAAGAGTCATAAGAAGAGCCAGAATGAGGTGGCATTGAAAAGTGAAGACGGAACAGGCCAAGTTCCTAAGCCTTGAAATGCAGAAAAAAAGATAAAGTTCAGTAATCTAAGGCCTGTCAATAGAGTGATTCGTCATCTACTCATTTCAGAGTAAAAAACGTTTATATTCCATTTAACAAAATTATTCTGACAAAAGTTTGTCTCTTCGTGGCGACGGCGGCCCCATCTAGTGGCAGCTCTAGGATTGATCATAATCCAACGTAATCCATCGCTAACATTCAAGTCGGTATAGCAGATAATTTCTTTCTTGACACACAAACCCATCGCTGGACATTTAAGAAAAACATGCACTTATCATTATTTCTTCTTGTCACCTGATACTCCGGTTATTAAAATTGTTTAATACTGTTATAAAAAATTTACTTAGCTGTCATACTACTCCTGCAAATGTACCCGGAAGCGCACCCACGTATCAGCGAGGCGACAACGTATCAGGACCAGTACAGTAGGTAAAATTCACTACAAAGTGACGAAAACAAGCCAATTAAAATGTAGGCATACCACAGTGAGATCCCACTGGTTCGTTACAATAGTTGACTTACACAACTTTATTAAATACACTCCTGGAAATTGAAATAAGAACACCGTGAATTCATTGTCCCAGGAAGGGGAAACTTTATTGACACATTCCTGGGGTCAGATACATCACGTGATCACACTGACAGAACCACAGGCACATAGACACAGGCAACAGAGCATGCACAATGTCGGCACTAGTACAGTGTATATCCACCTTTCGCAGCAATGCAGGCTGCTATTCTCCCATGGAGACGATCGTAGAGATGCTGGATGTAGTCCTGTGGAATGGCTTGCCATGCCATTTCCACCTGGCGCCTCAGTTGGACCAGCGTTCGTGCTGGACGTGCAGACCGCGTGAGACGACGCTTCATCCAGTCCCAAACATGCTCAATGGGGGACAGATCCGGAGATCTTGCTGGCCAGGGTAGTTGACTTACACCTTCTAGAGCACGTTGGGTGGCACGGGATACATGCGGACGTGCATTGTCCTGTTGGAACAGCAAGTTCCCTTGCCGGTCTAGGAATGGTAGAACGATGGGTTCGATGACGGTTTGGATGTACCGTGCACTATTCAGTGTCCCCTCGACGATCACCAGTGGTGTACGGCCAGTGTAGGAGATCGCTCCCCACACCATGATGCCGGGTGTTGGCCCTGTGTGCCTCGGTCGTATGCAGTCCTGATTGTGGCGCTCACCTGCACGGGGCCAAACACGCATACGACCATCATTGGCACCAAGGCAGAAGCGACTCTCATCGCTGAAGACGACACGTCTCCATTCGTCCCTCCATTCACGCCTGTCGCGACACCACTGGAGGCGGGCTGCACGATGTTGGGGCGTGAGCGGAAGACGGCCTAACGGTGTGCGGGACCGTAGCCCAGCTTCATGGAGACGGTTGCGAATGGTCCTCGCCGATACCCCAGGAGCAACAGTGTCCCTAATTTGCTGGGAAGTGGCGGTGCGGTCCCCTTCGGCACTGCGTAGGATCCTACGGTCTTGGCGTGCATCCGTGCGTCGCTGCGGTCCGGTCCCAGGTCGACGAGCACGTGCACCTTCCGCCGACCACTGGCGACAACATCGATGTACTGTGGAGACCTCACGCCCCACGTGTTGAGCAATTCGGCGGTACGTCCACCCGGCCTCCCGCATGCCCACTATACGCCCTCGCTCAAAGTCCGTCAACTGCACATGCGGTTCACGTCCACGCTGTCGCGGCATGCTACCAGTGTTAAAGACTGCGATGGAGCTCCGTATGCCACGGCAAACTGGCTGACACTGACGCCGGCGCTGCACAAATGCTGCGCAGCTAGCGCCATTCGACGGCCAACACCGCGGTTCCTGGTGTGTCCGCTGTGCCGCGCGTGTGATCATTGCTTGTACAGCCCTCTCGCAGTGTCCGGAGCAAGTATGGTGGGTCTGACACACCAGTGTCAATGTGTTCTTTTTTCCATTTCCAGGAGTGTAGTTCAAATAGCTCTAAGCACTACGGGATTTAACATGTGAGGTCATCAGTGCCCTAGACTTAGAACTACTTAAACCTAACTAACCTAAGGATATCACACACATCCATGCCCGAGGCAGAATTCGAACCTGCGACAGTAGCAGCAGCGCGGTTGCGGATTGAAGCGCCTAGAACCGCCCGGTCACAGCGGCCGGCTCCCAACTTTATTGACAAAGTTTTTTTTCAGTAAAATGAATCGTTTAAGGGAACCACCAAACATACTGGCGTGCATATACAATTTAAAAATACAGAAATCATGATTAATATCAAAAATGTCCCCCTTCACAAAACTGGACGAAATATGGAGAGGTAAAAAATTTTAAGTGTCTGAGTGATACAAAATTGTTAAGGCTTTAGTGGCCAGTTGTTGACAAACTGCCTATTTGCTTCTGTCTCGGGTTCTTCGGCCGACGTTCGTCTGATGATTTTACTGACGTTTCGCCAGCACGAGTGGCTGAATTGTCAAAGCTTCACCCTCCATTGCCGGTGGTGAACTGGAGCCGAGCTATTTAAAGAGAGAGATGGGGCCCCTCCACGCCCGCATCAACGTGGTGACCAAACCAAAAGTTCTACTGTCACCTCCGTAAACATGTTAGTTATCTAGTAAGTAGAATACAGGATGTTGAGCTGTGATGTTATCCGTGCGTCTGGATAAGACTACGCATTAACACGGCCCATCAGGTGATAGATGGTGGACGAAACGCGAGTGAGGGTAGCGATTTGAAGAGCAAAAGGGAAAAAAGTGCCATGGCTCGTGCCATGGCATGGAAGGAAGTGTTTGCAGAATACTGAAAGTGTTGGCGTTGAAAAAGGTTTGTGCCAGGTGGGTTCCCAGGATGTTGACAGTGGCTCACAAAGAAACAAGAAAAACGGTATGCAGCGAACTTTTGGTACAGTACGGTGGAGATGAATTTCTTGGAAGAATTGTGGCAGGTGATGAAACATGGCTCCATCATTTTTCACCAGGGACGAAGAGGCAATTCACCCAAGAAAAAAAATTCAAAACCACACCTTCTGCTGGAAAAGTTATGGCTACGGTGTTTTTCGATTCCGAAGGACTCTTGCTTGTGGACATCATGCCAAGTGGAACCACCATAAATTCTGATGCATATGTGACGACACTGAAGAGACTTCAAACTCGACTGAGTCGAGTTCGACCACATCGACAAACGCAGGATGTTTTGCTGTTGCACGACAATGCACGGCCACATGCCAGTCAAAAAACCATGGAAGCGATCACAAAACTCAGATGGACAGCACTGAAACACCTGCCTTACAGTCCTGACCTGGATCCATGTGACCATCATCTCTTTGGGAAACTGAAAGACTCTCTTCGTGGAACAAGGTTTGAAGATGATGACTCCCTTGCGCCCGCTGCCAAACAGTGGCTCCAACACGTTGGTCCAGAATTTTGCCGTTCGGGTATACAGGCGCTGGTTCCAAGATGGCGCAAGGCATGCAAATTATGTGGAGAAATGAAAATATTGTTCCTAAAGAATGTATCTTTTTTTTTTTTTTTTTTTTTTTTTTTTTTTTTTTTTTTTTTTTTTTTTTTTTTTTTTTTTCCATCAGTCTACTGACTGGTTTGATGCGGCCCGCCACGAATTCCTTTCCTGTGCTAACCTCTTCATCTCAGAGTAGCCACTGCAACCTACGTCCTCAATTATTTGCTTGACGTATTCCAATCTCTGTCTTCCTTTACAGTTTTTGCCCTCTACAGCTCCCTCTAGTACCATGGAAGTCATTCCCTCATGTCTTAGCAGATGTCCTATCATCCTGTCCCCTCTCCTTATCAGTGTTTTCCACATATTCCTTTCCTCTCCGATTCTGCGTAGAACCTCCTCATTCCTTACCTTATCAGTCCACCTAATTTTCAACATTCGTCTAAAGCACCACATCTCAAATGCTTCGATTCTCTTCTGTTCCGGTTTTCCCACAGTCCATGTTTCACTACCATACAATGCTGTACTCCAGACGTACGTCCTCAGAAATTTCTTCCTCAAATTAAGGCCGGTATTTGATATTAGTAGACTTCTCTTGGCCAGAAATGCCTTTTTTGCCATAGCGAGTCTGCTTTTGATGTCCTCCTTGCTCCGTCCGTCATTGGTTATTTTACTGCCTAGGTAGCAGAATTCCTGAACTTCATTGACTTCGTGACCATCAAACCTGATGTTAACTTTCTCGCTGTTCTCATTTCTACTACTTCTCATTACCTTCGTCTTTCTCCGATTTACTCTCAAACCATACTGTGTACTCATTAGACTGTTCATTCCGTTCAGCAGATCATTTAATTCTTCTTCACTTTCACTCAGGATAGCAATGTCATCAGCGAATCGTATCATTGATATCCTTTCACCTTGTATTTTAATTCCACTCCTGAACCTTTCTTTTATTTCCATCATTGCTTCCTTGATGTACAGATTGAAGAGTAGGGGCGAAAGGCTACAGCCTTGTCTTACACCCTTCTTAATACGAGCACTTCGTTCTTGATCGTCCACTCTTATTATTCCCTCTTGGTTGTTGTACATATCGTATATGACCCGTCTCTCCCTATAGCTTACCCCTACTTTTTTCAGAATCTCGAACAGCTTGCACCATTTTATATTGTCGAATGCTTTTTCCAGGTCGACAAATCCTATGAACGTGTCTTGATTTTTCTTTAGCCTTGCTTCCATTATTAGCCGTAACGTCAGAATTGCCTCTCTCGTCCCTTTACTTTTCCTAAAGCCAAACTGATCGTCACCTAGCGCATTCTCAATTATGTATCTACACACTGTAAAACTTTCAAACATGTAGAATAAAAGATGGATGAAAAAAAATAAAGTGCATTTCTTTTGGAGCGACCCTCGTATGAGAGTACGCCATGGCAGTTTACACGGGGTGGTTATAATTAAACTTTCGTTATTGGAGCCGGTGTAGACTGACAATCATTTACTGTACGGGTACCCAACTTTATAGGCATGATGTTCTGACTGTGTGCTGCAGGATTTGCGTTGATAGGTACCTGGGTTGAAACACAAGAATCAGTGTCCACTACAGCTACAGGCAGTCATCATGGGTCCGGAGAGGTGAGTAGGGCTTTATAAAACAACAGCAATAGCGCTGCTGCTCTTTGTATCAACGCATTCCTCATGAAGTCTTTCAGTTTATTCCTATGACATCTGGAGAAAACGAATTATTCGCCCATTCTTCGAAGCTGCATGGCCAGCAAGATCACCTGATTGGAACCCGTGTGGCTTCTGACTGTGGGGATACTTGAAGGATAGGGTGTATCAACAGGACACTAGCACACGTTAGAGATTGAAGATGAACGTAACGAGGCAGGTAGTCAACGTCCAACCTGAGATGTTTCCGGCAGCAGTGGAGTGTAACGCTCCCTTTTAGTATGAAAGCTTTATGATTACGCTGAAATGAAAGTCTGTACTGAGAAATGGATACTAAACTCGAATTATCGTGTAACGTGTTGTAACTGAAAGTGGTGTGCTTACTCTGTTTTATTGTTAGCAAAAACTTTGTATGAACAGTTTGGGCAATGTAATTCACAATATCAATAAAGAATTACAGTCACAGTAAAATACTCTGCCCCTGTTTAAAACTGATAACTTTGGTACCTGTGCACATAACAAATAAATTAAATTGTCTTACCTCTATAGCAGCAACGGTGGAACGCGAATTATTCTGGTCTCTCATGAAAAAAATAAAAATATACTAGCTACAGGTTCAGTGGTGTGCATTTCTGGCCGTAATAATCTGGAAAGGTACACGAAATTTTTTGGCTGATAAATAAAAACATTTGTGAAAAATCCAGCTTCTTTGAAAAACATATGACCTGGACAGGAAGGCGGTACTGATTGTGGTTAATTACTAACACTGAGGTATTTTAAGCAAAATTATATTGCAAGTTTGTCTTTTCAGAAACATCTGCAATTGAAGTTACACTGGTTAGAATAATATATCATATTTGCTAATTGATCCAGATTTATACAGCAAGTATTATCCAACCTCTCTAAACCAGCATAAATGAAAAAAAAAAAAAAAATCAAATGGCTCCAAGCACTATGAGACTTTACATCTAAGGTCATCAGTCCCCTAGACTTAGAACTACTTAAACCTAACTAACCTAAGAACATCACACACATCGATGCCCGAGGCAGGATTCGAACCTGCGACCGTGGCAGTCGCGTGGTTCCGGACTGAAGCGTCAAAAGCCGCTCGATCACAGCGGCCGGCCATAAATGCAAATCATCAAATTACATATAGCTGTGTTAACGTATCATAGAAACATTACAAAAGTGAAATATCTAACTAGCCTTTATATCAAATCAGTTTTCGTATATTCTGGAGCAACCCAACAATTACAGTTTATCACCCAACTCATCTGTACTAAAACGCTGTCAAAACAAAAATCGCAATTATTTAACATCTTTACCTTGCTTGCATGAAGACTTATACTTCAATGTTCAACAATATTGACATACCTACATTAACCTAACACTTGGTGGCTTCACAGAGCACACCACAAAAACTGCCTACTCCATCGTCTTTCGCTCACAGACAGCTACATATCATTGTGCGCCAAGCCCTTTCTTACCCCAACGTTACAATCTCAGACGAGAAGGACTTCCTTTGGCTCTGCGATCGTACACAGTCAGCGATCCGCATTATAAAGCCTATCAGAGACATACGTCCTTTATATAGACAACAAAAAAAGTTGGGCATCACCCCAGTTCCCAGAACTCCTGAAGATAGACGTTGACTGTGGATACTGTATCACAGACACAGTCCCTTTGACTGTACAGAGATGTCACTAAACCTGCCCAAAGATGTAAACAACCAAGCACGAGCAGCGCCTATTAGACGGAGGGGGTCCGACAGCCGAACAGTTCCAGTCATTCCACCAGGAAAGAAGGTACACGGCTCGTGTTGTCTGTAATTCAACCATGCCTAGACGGTAAATTCGGCGGTTCCATTGCTTCCGCATTGTAACTTTGTGCCAGGAAGGGCTCTCAACAAGGGAAGTGTCCAGGTGTCTCGGAGTGAACCAAAACTATGTTGTTCGGACATGGAGGAGATACAGAGAGACAGGAACTGTCGATGACATGCCTCGCTCAGGCCGCCCAAGAGCTACTACTGCAGTGGATGACAGCTACCTGCGGATTATGGCTCGGAGGAAACCTGACAGCAACGCCACCATGCTTTTCGTGCAGCCACAGGACGTAGTGTTACGACTCAAACTGTGCGAAATATGCTGCATGATGCGCAACTTCAATCCCCACGTCCATGGCGAAGTCTATCTTTGCAACCACGACAACATGCAACGCGATACAGATGGGCCCGAGAACATGCCGAATGGACCCCTCAGGATTTACATCATGTTCTCTTCGACGATGAGTGTCGCATATGCCTTCAACCAGACAATCGTCGGAGACGTGTTTGGAGGCAACCCGGTCAGGGTGAACGTCTTAGACACACCGTCCAGCGAGTCCAGCAAGGTGGAGGTTCCCCAATGTTTTGGGATGACACTATGTGGGGCCGACGTACGCCGCTGGTGGTCATACAAGGTGCCGTACGATACGTGAATGCCATTCTCCGACCGATGGTGCAACCATATCGGCAGCATATTGGTGATGCATTCGTCTTCATGGACGACAATTCACGCCCCCATCGTGCACATCTTGTGAATCACTTCCTTCAGGATAACGAAATCGCTCGACTAGAGTCGCTAGCACGTTCTCCAGTCACGAATCTTGTCGGACAAGTCTGGGATAGATTGAAAAGGCCTGATTATGGACGACGTGACCCACCAACCACTCTGAGGGATCTACGCCGAATCGCCGTTGAGGAATGTTACAATCTGGACCAATAGTGCCTCGATGAACTTAAGGATAGTATGGCACGTGTGTACAGCAATCTGGACCACCACCTCTGAAGGTCTCGCTGTATGGTGGTACAACATGTAATGTGTGGTTCTCAAGAGCAGTAAAAAGGGCGGATGTTTGTGTTGATCTCTATTCCAATTTTCTGTACATGTTCCGAAACTCTCGGAACAGAGGTGATGCAAAACTTTTTTTTATGTGTGTAGTATACTAGTTTCATTTTAGTTTATATTAATATTCGTGTCATATTCTGGTGCCACAAACAAGTGTGCCCCAGTAGACTTCTTTCAAGAGCAGTTTGTACTGAGGTTCCAGGCTGTCGTAGATGCGGGTGGTCGTCACATCGAGCTATGTTTATAACCTGGAACGTAAACAATTAACAAATGTCATTGCCTCATGTGGAAATTAATTTTTTTTCTAACTGTGGTTTGTCCGTTATTTCTTTTCCGCATACCCTTACGAATGTTTGACGTTCCCTGAAAAGCTGTATAATAGTTACGTTAAACCTATACCAGACGAGTAAATGTGAAGTGTAAAGAAAGTACAAAACTAGTGCATTTCTGTCGATAAAAACTGTAGCTAGTACAACAGATTATTATAAAACCAACAATTCGTTAAGTTTTTTTTACATTAAAAATTTTCGTATCAAAGAATAACTATACACTGTAAAGACATTCTTTGTAATCGAGGAAATCCTATCTTATTAATGTTAAAAAGACTTGGTTCAATGATCTAATACTACTTTGGTCACTGCTGTTGAAGAATTAAATCGCTTAGCTGTTCTGACGCACTAAGTATTAAATGTACTTATTTTCTGTTACAATATATGCTAAAAAGTGAATTTCTCCTCTTCTTATTCTAAACCTCTCCCTCCCTGTAGAAATATTTAAGTGAAAATAATTATTGAAAGTGAGTTTTGTAGAAGATTGCCCATCTGGCTTTCTTTTGTCGTAATGGCGCGCAGGCGGCCATTACGTGGAATTTAATTAAAAAAATTAAATACTGGGCTTCACCTTCAAGTTAATGTAAGAAATGCTGTGATCATTGATAATAATTTTCAAGCATTAAGATTTGCAAAGTATATTTCATCAGAATTTTTACGAAATTGCATAGATTAATTTGACTGCAGTAGGCAACAAGGCTTAGGTTTGCTTCAAGAAATATTTGAGTTTACAATTAAATTTATTTCTGTCAAGTAAATACTTAACCAAACTGAAGCCACTGTGATATAAATGAAATTATTTATCGTGAGTAAAAATCCTTACACTAAGTAGGTGATTACATCGCCTCTCTCTTCGTAACAATTAATTTATCGGGCAGTAACAATAATAGTTTCACCTACTTCTGATTATCACTGAGCTAGCCGCGAGTTCGGATGCGTAACTAAACCACTGCAAGCAAAACGGTACCCATTTCTACTAATATTTTTGACTGTATTTTAACTCTGATTATCTAAGCCGCATTTACGAGCGAGCAAAAAATTGTTCAAATGGCTCTGAACACTATGAGACTTAACATTTGAGGTCATCAGTCCCCTAGAACTTAGAACTACTTACCTAAGGACATCACACACATCCATGCCCGAGGCAGGATTCGAACCTGCGACCGTAGCAGTCGCGCGGTTCCGGACTGGAGCGCCTAGAACCGCTCGTCCACCGCGGCCGGCTACGAGTGAGCAGAATTTTTCTTTGGTCATCAGTCTACTAACTGGTTTGATGCGGCCCGCCACGAATTCCTTTCCTGTGCTAACCTCTTCATCTCAGAGTAGCACTTGCAACCTACGTCCACAATTATTTGCTTGACGTATTCCAATCTCAGTCTTCCTCTACAGTTTTTGCCCTCTACAGCTCCCTCTAGTACCATGGAAGTCATTCCCTCATGTCTTAGCAGATGACCTATCATCCTGTCCCTTCTCCTTATCAGTATTTTCCACATATTCCTTTCCTCTCCGATTCTGCGTAGAACCTCCTCATTCCTTACCTTATCAGTCCACCTAATTTTCAACATTCGTCTATAGCACCACATCTCAAATGCTTCGATTCTCTTCTGTTCCGGTTTTCCCACAGTTCATGTTTCACTACCATACAATGCTGTACTCCAGACGTACGTCCTCAGAAATTTCTTCCTCAAATTAAGGCCGGTATTTGATATTAGTAGACTTCTCTTGGCCAGAAATGCCTTTTTTGCCATAGCGAGTCTGCTTTTGATGTCCTCCTTGCTCCGTCCGTCATTGGTTATTTTACTGCCTAGGTAGCAGAATTCCTGAACTTCATTGACTTCGTGCCCATCAATCCTGATGTTAAGTTTCTCGCTGTTCTCATTTCTACTACTTCTCATTACCTTCGTCTTTCTCCGATTTACTCTCAAACCATACTGTGTACTCATTAGACTGTTCATTCCGTTCAGCAGATCATTTAATTCTTCTTCACTTTCACTCAGGATAGCAATGTCATCAGCGAATCGTATCATTGATATCCTTTCACCTTGTATTTTAATTCCACTGCTGAACTTTTCTTTTATTTCCATCATTGCTTCCTCGATGTACAGATTGAAGAGTAGGGGCGAAAGGCTACAGCCTTGTCTTACACCCTTCTTAATACGAGCACTTCGTTCTTGATCGTCCACTCTTATTATTCCCTCTTGGTTGTTGTACATATCGTATATGACCCGTCTCTCCCTATAGCTTACCCCTACTTCTTTCAGAATCTCGAACAGCTTGCACCATTTTATATTGTCGAATGCTTTTTCCAGGTCGACAAATCCTATGAAAGTGTCTTGATTTTTCTTTAGCCTTGCTTCCATTATTAGCCGTAACGTCAGAATTGCCCCTCTCGTCCCTTTACTTTTCCTAAAGCCAAACTGATCGTCACCTAGTGCATTCTCAATTTTCTTTTCCATTCTTCTGTATATTATTCTTGTAAGCAGCTTCGATGCATGAGCTGTTAAGCTGATTGTGCGATAATTCTTGCACTTGTCAGCTCTTGCCGTCTTCGGAATTGTGTGGATGATGCTTTTCCGAAAGTCAGATGGTATATCGCCAGGCTCATGTATTCTACACACCAACGTGAATAGTCGTTTTGTTGCCACTTCCCCCAATGATTTTAAAATTTCTGATGGAATATTATCTATCCCTTCCGCCTTATTTGACCGTAAGTCCACCAAAGCTCTTTTAAATTCCGATTCTAATACTGGATCCCTTATCTCTTCTAAATCGACTCCTGTTTCTTCTTCTATCACATCCGACAAATCTTCACCCTCATAGAGACTTTCAATGTATTCTTTACACCTATCTGCTCTCTCCTCTGCATTTAACAGTGGAATTCCCGTTGCACTCTTAATGTTACCACCGTTGCTTTTAATGTCACCAGAGGTTGTTTTGACTTTCCTGTATGCTGAGTCTGTCCTTCCGACAATCATATCTTTTTCGATGTCTTCACATTTTTCCTGCAGCCATTTCGTCTTAGCTTCCATGCACTTCCTATTTATTTCATTCCTCAGCGACTTGTATTTCTGTATTCCTGATATTTCCGGAACATGTTTGTACTTCCTCGTTTCATCAATCAACTGAAGTATTTCTTCTGTTACCCATGGTTTCTTCGCAGCTACCTTCTTTGTACCTATGTTTTCCTTCCCAACTTCTGTGATGGCCCTTTTTAGAGCTGTCCATTCCTCTTCAACCGTACTGCCTACTGCGCTATTCCTTATTGCTGTATCTATAGCGTTAGAGAACTTCAAACGTATCTTGTCATTCCTTAGTACTTCCGTATCCCACTTCTTTGCGTATTGATTCTTCCTGAAACTTCTTCCTTGAACTTCAGCCTACTCTTCATCACTACTATATTGTGATCTGAGTCTATATCTGCTCCTGGGTACGCCTTACAATCCAGTATCTGATTTCGGAATCTCTGTCTGACCATGATGTAATCTAATTGAAATCTTCCCGTATCTCCCGGCCTTTTCCAAGTATACCTCCTCCTCTTGTGATTCTTGAACAGGGCATTCGCTATTACTAGCTGAAACTTGTTACAGAACTCAATTAGTCTTTCTCCTCTTTCATTCCTTGTCCCAAGCCCATATTCTCCTGTAACCTTTTCTTCTACTCCTTCCCCTACAACTGCATTCCAGTCGCCCATGACTATTAGATTTTCGCCCCCCTTTACATACTGCATTACCCTTTCAATATCCTCATACACTTTCTCTATCAGTTCATCTTCAGCTTGCGACGTCGGCATGTACACCTGAACTATCGTTGTCGGTGTTGGTCTGCAGTCGATTCTGATTAGAACAACCCGGTCACTGAACTGTTCACAGTAACACACCCTCTGCCCTACCTTCCTATTCATAACGAATCCTACACCTGTTATATCATTTTCTGCTGCTATTGATATTACCCGATACTCATCTGACCAGAAATCTTTGTCTTCCTTCCACTTCACTTCACTGATCCCTACTATATCTAGATTGAGCCTTTGCATTTCCCTTTTCAGATTTTCTAGTTTCCCTACCACGTTCAAGCTTCTGACATTCCACGCCCCGACTCGTAGAACGTTATCCTTTCGTTGATTATTCAATCTTTTTCTCATGGTAACCTCCCCCTTGGCAGTTCCCTCCCGGAGGTCCGAATGGGGGACTATTCCGGAATCTTTTGCCAATGGAGAGATCATCATGACACTTCTTCAATTACAGGCCACATGACCTGTGGATACACGTTACGTGTCTTTAATGCAGTGGTTTCCATTGCCTTCAGCATCCTCATGTCGTTGATCATTGAGCAGAATATACGCGTATTAAATATCCTTTTTGCAAACAATGTTACACTAAAATCAAAATACTTTACTACCAAAGAGGAGAGAGAGACGATATAAATCTCTTGCTTTGCATATTTTGAGGGGTCCAGTATACATCAAAACAAGAAAGAAACATCCATTAAAAATTCTTTTTTTGTTTTTGGCGACAAGGCCACCTCTGAAAGTGAAGTTGTAGTTGACCGAGTATACAGTGGGTGATTAACGAAGATATGCAAATATTTTAATATGTTGTTCCACAAGTAAAACTAAATAAAAAAAGTTCATATAAACATTCGTCCGCAAATGTTTAGTCGCGGTGTTACGGCTAATAAAAGGTTTTGCCCGAAATTTAGCAACTTCGCTAATATGAAGCCATCGCAAAACAGTACAAAGTTAAAGTAAAGAACAATTTCCATTTGTTAGCAGTAGTTTTCTACTTGGCCCAATTTGTTTTTTAAATTCCAGACAAACGCACAAAGTTTTCAGCAGAAGTTGTAGAGAATTTATTTTTGGAATAATGATGGTAATATAATACCGTTAACTGAAACTGTATGAATGTTTCAGATAATCTGCTTGTATTAATATCATAGCACACGTGAATTCATGCTAAACCAGAAAAAACAAAGCTCAGTGTTGAGGAAGTTGTACAGTGTACATACAATTTCACAGTAAATGTTTAAAAATGTCTCCACCCACTTCAATACATTTAACTGTTTTTATGAACAGATTTTGTTGCTCGTTTCAGTTTCACAGAGTTGCTCTTAATTTCGTCTATTGCATTCATAATGTAAGCAAGTAATGCCTCACGCGTATTGACTTTGTCCTTATAAACCATGTCTTTCAACCATCCCCATACACAAAAATTCATTGGTGTTAAATCGGGCGATCTGGGATGCCACAAACGTGTTGCACCATCCTTATTTCATAAATAATCTACAAACTACAACAGTTACTATGTGGTTTCACTTAAATACATTGTTGTTATTGTGTTCTTTCACTGAACAATACAGAAAACTAGCTCGTTTCAAGGTTAGGAAACGACTGAAACAACTCACTAACGGTTGCCAACAATGACATAAACGTTGCTACTTTCTTGTCCGCCACGGTAGCTGAGTCGTCAGCGTGACAGACTGTCGATCCTAAGGGTTCGATTCCCGGCTGGGTCGGAAATTTTCTCCGCTCAGGGACTGGGTGTTGTGTTGCCCTAATCATCATCATTTCATCCCCATGGACACGCAGGTCGCCGAAATGGCGTCAAATCGAAAGACCTGCACCAGGCGAACGGTCTACCCGACGGGAGGCCGTAGCCACACGACATTTCCATTTCCAATGGAAAGTATACAAATTTACTTGTATAACAATCAGGTTACCCTCCATTCAGAGGCTGTTGCACGCAGAGACTGTTGTTGACTTGTAAATAATAGATATCAGCTATCAGCCGTCCTTTTGAAAATTTTATTGGCAGATCTAGATTTCAGCTAGAAACTAGCCATTCTCAATGCACTATCATTTTTGATCAATGCATGTAATGCCTGTTGGTTGGGCTTCATTCACAGTTCATTGAATAACAATCTTTGCTTCTCTGGATGTTCTGGAAAACTACTGCAGATATACATGGGACATGTTTTATTAGATTCACCAGACCAATAACAACAAAATAAATGGAAATCGTGCTTTCCCTTAACCTCGTACGGTTTTGCGATGGCTTCATATTAGTGACGTTGCTAAATTTCAGGCAAAATCTTTTATTAGCCGTAAATCCATAAGTAAACATTTGCGGACCTATGTTTATATGTACTTTTTTCTTTAGTTTTACTTGTAGAATAGTATATTAAAATATGTGCATATCTTCGTTAATCATACTGCATAAGCAGAGCAGAAACGACTGAGGGTACATTCTAGCGTCGATACGGGCCCGCTAGTGGGGAAATACACTCATATAAGCGACTACGACAAGGACATAAAAAAATGGCTCTGAGCACTATGGGACTCAACTGCTGAGGTCATTAGTCCCCTAGAACTTAGAACTAGTTAAACCTAACTAACCTAAGGACATCACAAACATCCATGCCCGAGGCAGGATTCGAACCTGCGACCGTAGCGGTCTTGCGGTTCCAGACTGTAGCGCCTTTAACCGCACGGCCACTTCGGCCGGCGACAAGGACATATGTATTACACAATTGTTCTGGGTTAAAAACACATTTAAGGTTTACTTCATCTACATCTACATGGATACTCTGCAAATCACATTTAAGTGTCTGGCAGAGGGTTCATCGAACCACCTTCACAATTCTCTATTATTCCAATCTCGTACAGCGCGCAGAAAGAATGAACACCCATATCTTTCCGTACGAGCTCTGATTTCTCTTATTTTATCGTGGTGATCGTTCCTCCCTATGTAGGTCGGTGTCAACAAAATATTTTGGCATTCGGAGGAGAAAGTTGGTGATTCGAATTTCTTGAGAAGATTCCGTCGCACCGAAAAACGCCTTCCTTTTATTGATCTCCAGCCTAAATCATGTATCATTTCTCTGACACTCTCTCCCATATTTCGCGATAATACAAAACGTGCTGCCTTTCTTTGAACGTTTTCGATGTGCTCCGTCAGTCCTATCTGGTAAGGATCCCACACCGCGCAGCAGTATTCTAAAAGAGGACGGACAAGCGTAGTGTAGGCAGTCTCCTTAGTAGATCTGTTACATTTTGTGTCTTGCCAATAAAACGCAGTCATCGGTTAGCCTTCCCCACAACATTTTCTATGTGTTCCTTCCAATTTAAGTTGTTCGTAGTTGTAATACCTAGGTAATTAGTTGAATTTACGGCTTTTAGATTAGACTGATTTATCGTGTAACTGAAGTTTAACGAGTTCCTTTTTGTACTCATGTGGATGACCTCACACTTTTCGTTATTCAGGGTCATCTGCCACTTTTCGCACCATTCAGATCATTTTTCTAAATCGTTTTGCAGTTTGTTTTGATCTTCTGATGACTTTTTTAGTCGATAAACGACAGCGTCATTTACAAACAACCGAAGACGGCTGCTCAGATTGTCTCCCACATCGTTTATATAGATAAGGAACAGCAAAGGGCCTATAACACTACCTTGGGGAACACCAGAAATCTCTTCTGCTTTACTCGATGACTTTCCGTCAATTACTACGAACTGTGACCTCTCTGACAGGAAATCACAAATCCACTGACCTAACTGAGACGATATTCCATAAGCACGCAATTTCACTACGAGCCGCTTGGGTGGTACAATGTCAAAAGCCTTCCGGAAATCCAGAAATACGGAATCGATCTGAAATCCCTTGTCAGTAGCACTCAGCACCTCATGTGAACAAAGAGCTTGTTGTGTTTGACAGGAACTATGTTTTCTAAACCCATGTTGACTGTATGTCCATAGACCGTTTCCTTCGAGGTAATTCATAATGTTCGAACACAATATATGTTCTAAAATCCTGCTGCATATCGACGTTAACGATATGGGCCTGTAGTTTGGTGGATTACTCCCACTACCTTTCTTGAATATTGGTGTGACCTGTGCAGCTTTCCAGTCTTTGGGCACGGATCTTTCGTGAACGGTTGTATAAGATTGTTAAGTATGGAGATAATGCATCAGCATACTCCGAAAGGAACCTAACTGGTATACAGTCTGGACCAGAAGACTTGCTTTTACTAAGTGATTTAAGTTGTTTCTCCAGTAGAAGTACTGACAGGCTTGGGAGAGCCAGTCCTGACGAAACTCTACCATCTGGTGAGCAAGATGTATGAGACAGGCGAAATACCCTCAGACTTCAAGAAGGATATAATAATTCCAAGCCCAAAGAAAGCAGGTGTTGACAGATGTGAAAATTACCGAACTATCAGTTTAATAAGTCACGGCTGCAAAATATTAACGCGAATTCTTTACAGACGAATGGAAAAACTAGTAGAAGCCGACCTAGGGGAAGATCAGTTTGGATTCCGTTGAAATATTGGAACACGTGAGGCAATACTGACCCTACGACTTATCTTAGAAGCTAGATTAAGGAAAGGCAAACCTACGTTTCTTGCATTTGTAGACTTGGAGAAAGCTTTCGACAATGTTGACTGGAATACTCTCTTTCAAATTATAAAGGTGGCAGGGGTAAAATATAGGGAGCGAAAGGCTATTTACAATTTGTACAGAAACCAAATGGCAGTTGAGGGGCATGAAAGGGAAGCAGTGGTTGGGAAGGGAGTGAGACAAGGTTGTAGCCTCTCCCCGATGCTATTCAATCTGTATATTGAGCAAGTAGTAAAGGAAACGAAAGAAAAGTTCGGAGTAGGTATTAAAATCCATGGAGAAGAAATAAAAACTTTGAAGTTCGCCGATGACATTGTAATTCTGTCAGAGACAGCAAAGGAGTTGGAAGAGCAGTTGAACGGAATGGACAGTGTCTTGAATGGAGGGTATAAGATGAAAATCAACAAAAGCAAAACGAGGATAATGGAATGTAGTCGAATTAAGTCGAGTGATGCTGCGGGAATTTGATTAGGAAATGAGACACTTAACGTAGTAAAGGAGTTTTGCTATTTGGGGAGCAAAATAACTGATGGTGGTCGAAGTAGAGAGGATATAAAATGTAGACTGGCAATGGCAAGGAAAGCGTTTCTGAAGAAGAGAAATTAGTTAACATCGAGTATTGCTTTAAGTGTCAGGAAGTCGTTTCTGAAAGTATTTGTATGGAGTGTAGCCATGTATGGAAGTGAAACATGGAGGACAAATAGTTTAGACAAGAAGAGAATAGAAGCTTTCGAAATGTGGTACTACAGAAGAATGCTGAAGATTAGATGGGTAGATCACATAACTAATGAGGAGGTATTGAATAGAATTGGGGAGAAGAGGAGTTTGTGGCACAACTTGACTAGAAGAAGAGATCGGTTGGTAGGACATGTTCTGAGGCATCAAAGGATCACCAGTTTAGTACTGGAGGGCAGCGTGGAGGGTAAAAATCGTAGAGGGAGACCAAGAGATGAATACACTAAGCAGGTTGAGAAGCATGTAGGCTCCAGTAGGTACTGGGAGATGAAGCAGCTTGTACAGGATAGAGTAGCATGGAGAGCTGCATCAAACCAGTCTCAGGACTGAAGACCACAACAACAACAAGTTGTTTCACTACCCCGAGGATATTTACTTCTACGTTACTCATGTTGGCAGCTGTTCTCGATTCGAATACTGGAATATTTACTTCGGCTTCTTTTGTGAAGGCAGATTGTTATCGTCTGGCGCTTGGCAACGAGAAACCCGGAAACAACGAAGCTATTCGAGTATTACTGTCGTAAGAGTCTACGGCAAGTGGTTGAACGACGGTGAAATCACGAGTAGGTAACATGCACGCTTCATCACAGAAACTGAAGGTCGGAGGCTCGCCCTGTATGTGAGGGGGGATAGGCGGCTATCTGTAACAGATTTGACGACAGCGCTTGCTGAGCCACAAGCGTTGCGGAGCACACCATACAGCGCTGTTGTCCATGGGGTTTCTGCAGCGCACGTCCACGACGTGCTCCCGTAGTGGCGCATCAACATCATCAGTTACAATTACAGTGAACACAGGATCATAGAGATTGGACCCGCGGGTCAATGTAAACGTGTCGGCTGTTCGGGTGAACAGCGATTCTTGGTACATCAGGTCGACGGTCACGTCCACGTACGCTTTAATCCAGACGAACCGTTATTCGAAACGTGCACCACGCCATGGATGCAGGGCGGTGAGAGCAGTACTGTGGTTCGTGGAACATTCATCGAGGATTCCAGGGTACCTATGATACTAAGCAAAGGCGCCTGGAATATAATTGCGGGCCACTTTCATTCTTTCATGCTTGATGTCGCCTCCAACAGTGATTTTCCATCAGGACAACAAAAAAACTAATAAACTTTTTAAATCCGTGGCTGCGGATTCCATCAAGTTGTTAGATAGTTTGACCAATTTAGTTCGGCCCATAAACGGCAGAATAATACACTGAAGCGCAAAAGAAACTGACACGGGCATGCGCATTCAAATACAGAGTAGGCATTTGTAAACAGGTAGAATACGGCGCTGCGGTCGGCAACGCCTACATAAGACAACATGTGGTGTTCATGAGCAATAAAAAGGGCGGAAATGATGTTTATGTTGATCTCTATTCCAATTTTTTTGTACAGGTTCCGGTGCTCTCGGAACCGAGGTGATGCAAAACTTTTTTTTGATGTGTGTATATACATCAAGAGAGGAACTGTCGCTGCGCTCTTTTCAAAGATATACTTTGGCTGAAGCACCTGCGTGAGACGATGATAGATTTCGTCTAGCTCGTGTCTGGTGCGTTTTATATTACAACGAACTTACAATTTCTGCCCTGTAGCCCGCAGCTCGTGGTCGTGCGGTAGCGTTCTCGCTTCCCACGCCCGGGTTCCCGGGTTCGATTCCCGGCGGGGTCAGGGATTTTCTCTGCCTCGTGATGGCTGGGTGTTGTGTGATGTCCTTAGGTTAGTTAGGTTTAAGTAGTTCTAAGTTCTAGGGGACTGATGACCATAGATGTTAAGTCCCATAGTGCCCAGAGCCATTTGAACCATTTTTTTCTGCCCTGTAAATAAATGCTGTTCCAGAATACTAGCACACCGAGTATCTCTCGAAAAGGTACCATTTGAAACTTCCTGGCAGACTAAAACTGTGTGTCGGGCCGAGACTCGAACTCGGGACCGTTGCCTTTTGCCGGCAAGTGCTCTATCAACTGAGCTACCCAAACACGACTCACGCTCCGTCCTCACAGCTTTACTTCCGCGAGCACCTCATCTCATACTTTCCAAACTTCACAGAAGCTCTCCTGCGAATCTTGCAGAACTAGCACTCCTGGAAGAAAGGATATTGCCACAGCCTGTGGGATGTTTCCAAAGGTACGATTTATTGATAGCGAATATCAAATAACGAGCTACCAGTGTTTAAGATTTCAGTAACGATGTTACATAAAAAAAAGTACTTGCACGCTAGTCACCACTGTGAATAAGTAGGTAATGAACCTACACGATGTGTAGAGGAATGACAGCAGGTTTTTGGTTAGGACCTACCACTCGCACAAATTTTAATATTCGTCTTCACATTTCCGACAGTTTCTGTGACTTGTCATTGTCAACTATTTGCAAATTTAGCATGAAATACGGAAGTGGGAGCGAATATTCAAAACACGTTGATTATCTGGTGAAAACAAACTGCCATTCATCGTCAAAAGAAAAAGCATGGACGAGTGGTTCTAGGCGCTTCAGTCCGGAACCGCGCTGCTGCTACGGTCGCAGGTTCGAATCCTGCCTCGGGCAGGGATGTGTGTGATGTCCTTAGGTTAGTTAGGTTTAAGTAGTTCTAAGTCTAGGGGACTGATGACCTCAGATGTTAAGTCCCATAGTGCTTAGAGCCATTTGAACCATTTTTGAGAAAAAGCATAAAGAAGAATGACACACACGCAAAGGAATTAAAACGTGACAGTCTCCCTTTCAGCCGCCTGTAAATTACAAAAGAAAAGTTACAAACAAGCTAGTTATTTTAGGAGACTTATTTTTCAAACGAAAAAATGTTCAAATGTGTGTGAAATCTTAAGGGACTTAACTGCTAAGGTCATCAGTCCCTAAGCTTCCACACTACTTAACCTAAATTATCCTAAGGACAAAAACACGCACCCATGCCCGAGGGCGGACTCGAACCTCCGCCGGGACCAGCGCACAGTCCACGACTGCAGCGCCTAGAGCGCTCGGCTAATACCGCGCGGCATTATCCAAACAAGAACGTCCTCAAATTATGCACATATGTGTACGAAATGTATTCTAATAATGGTGCAGGCATATATCTGCTGGGGTTTTTTCTGGTTGTTTCAACTACTTTCAAGAGGAAAGGAAGAAGTTTATTTTCCTGATAGTGAATTGTAATTTTACGCGCATATTAGAACATTCTTCACACAACCAGCACATTTATTTAGCAGTGGGGGGGGGGGGGGGGGGGAGTTTATCCTTAAGTAATTTTTGTAATACACATCACCACGTAAAAATCTAGAATGTAGTTGGCAGGTTTCACTTTCAAAGAAAGAAAATACAGCAATATTTGTAATTTTTGCACAAATTAGAACACACCTCACACAACCAGCACACTTATTTAGCATTGAGAAAGATTGTTAATCACTATTCGTACTACTTATACATACCACTGTGTAAATAACGAGTATGAAGTGGGCAGAGGGTCATTTTGAAAGAAAGAAAAGACGGCAATAGTTCCCACATTTGCAATGAATGAACCAGCTGAACATATAAAGAGCTTCTGCTTTAGTTCGTCTGATAGAATGGCTGCCGCAATCACGATGATACCTTGACAACAGAGACATGCATTCGAGGAAACCAAAGTATATCTTTCAAAGGAGCGCAGCCACGGTACTTCTAAATAAGAGCACGTGCCAAGGAAATGAGGTAGGGGCCGATGATATTTATCTTTGCTAGGTGAGTGTTTTCTTTTTTCGTATTTTAATTTTTTATGTATTAAATATATAAGTTATAATTTAGCCATTTCTGGCTGATTTGCTATTTTCATAGAATGATAGTTGGCAACCCTGAGACCGACAGAAGCCAAAGCGTTCACTCATAGGTGTGCTTTCAAGCAGTGAGTCGTCTGAAGCTCTGCATTTCACAGCTCTCGCAATGCTCTGACAGCAGAAACAAGAGTGGAACGTGTCAGCTTGGTGCAAAGAACACGTGAATGTTTTAACTGAGCAATATTGTCCGAAGTCGCGCCTATTTGACACCGAACAACATAGATGGTACAGCATTAAACGAAATATGCTGTACGTTAAAGAGTGTAGGCTGCAGTCAACAGTTGACGAAATTAAAAAGAAAACAAAAACTACTGGCCAAAAAAGACGTGTCATTCAGACCTTGAAGTTGAACTGGCAGTGACGTAGTTACTTAAGAAGTGTCATTCAGACCTTGAAGTTGAACTGGCAGTGATGTAGTTACTTACCAAAGGTACAATTTTTTGACAGGATTCGTTTCGCCAGAACCTTAAAGTAGCCGATAACTTCTCGGAAGAATTGGTTGTTTTTCTAATCACACTGTCCCGCTATCGTAATTTCTGCCGCACACGACCTAGAGGGCATCGATAATAATTATCCCCGCTCATTCCCAATCTCAAATCGTGTATCCGTCCTCTAAACGAAGTTACTTTCGAAGAAATGCCAAGCTTGCCTCTCCTCCCGTCTCCTCATCTGTGTTTTCACACATAATAGTCGTTTCCTTCTTCTCACGTTGTACACTACTTCACTATTCAATGCAGCGGCCGCAGAGAAAGCTAGAACTTCTATTTCCTCTTAGCGCTGCACGCCGTGACAGCTTGCTCTCTCAACATGCGGTAGAGTCTACCGACGTCCGAATTGTGGAGCTTCATTTCCCATTCGCCCTAGCGTGCACTTTACGGAATGTCTCGTACGCGAGGGGCGTTGAGAATTATGGAGAGGATTGCTGTTCAGATTCTCAGCACATGTATCCCTGTAATGGTCAACCAACGTGTTACTCTCTCTGACACACACTATGTGATCGAAAGTATCCGGACACCTGTAAGTGGACATTAATATGGAATGTGTCCACCCTTAGCCTTGAACTCTCCTGTGGACACTTTCAATGAGTTACCTGAAAGTGTGTGGAGGAATGACAGCTCAGTCGTCGTCAACAGCCAAAACAGAGAAAGCAGTGATGTCATATAGTGGGGTCTGATGCAAAATCGACATACTACACTCATGCTCATAAATTAAGGATAATTGCAGAATGTGGTGCTACACCACGTGGCACTACACAAAACTTGCGCTAATAGCTTAGGCACATAGGCAACACACACGACACAAATATGTAAGTAAACGGTATTGGTGATTTTCACTCTACAGCGGAGTGTGCGCTGATATGAAACTTCCTGGCAGATTAAAACTGTATGCCGGACCGAGACTCGAACTCGGGACCTTTGCCTTTCGCGAGCAAGTGCTCTACCAACTTTTCTTTTCTTTTTTTTTTTCAATCTCATTTTGTTCGTTTTTACGTTCGTTGAATCTGCTCGGGGCGGACATCGTAAGACATCCGTTTAAGTTCGTTGTTGATCGATTAGCTCAGTTTTTTTTTTTTTTTTTTTTTTTTTTTTTTTTTTTTTTTTTTTTTTTTTTTTTTTTTTAATAGAGGGCTGCTAACCCTCTGACCGAACACGCTGAGCTACCGTCCCGGTTTTTCTTCTGCCAGTACCTCGTCTCCTACCTTCCAAACTTTACGAGGTACTGGCAGAAGTAAAGCCGTGAGGACGGGGCGTGAGTCGTGCTTGGGTAGCTCAGTTGGTAGAGCACTTGCCCGTGGAAGGCAAAGGTCCCGAGTTCGAGTCTCGGTCCGGCACACAGTTTTAATCTGCCAGGAAGTTTCATATCAGCGCACAATCCTCTGTAGGGTGAAAATTTCATTCTAGAAACATCCCCCAGGCTGTAGCTAAGCCATGTCTCCGCAATATCCTTTCTTTCAGGAGTGCTAGTTCTGCAAGGTTCGCAGGAGAGCTTCTGTAAAGTTTGGAAAGTATGAGACGACGTACTGGCAGAAGTAAAGCTGTGAGGACGGGGCGTGAGTTGTGCTTGGGTAGCTCAGTTGGTTTAGCACTTGCCCGCGAAAGGCAAAGGTCCCGAGTTCGAGTCTCGGTCCGGCACACAGTTTTAATCTGCCAGAAAGTTTCGGTATTGGTGATAATTTGAGAAAATCGTTCCGAAACACATGTGCTACAAAACGCCACTGTTTCCTGCGCATATACCCCGACGTCAATATGGGATATGATCACCATGCACACGTACACAGGCCGCACAACGGGTTGGATCAGGTGGTCGAGCAGCTGCTGGGGTATAGCCTCACACTCTTGCACCAACGCCTGTCGAAGCTCCTGAAGTCGACAGAGAGCATGTGGTTTAGGTCTGGAGAACAAGCAGGACACTCCATTCGCCTGATATCTCCTGTTTGAAGGTGCTCCTCCACGATGGCAGCTGGGTGGGGCCGTGCGTTATCATCCATCAGGAGGAAGGTGGGACCTCCTGAAGTCGACAGAGAGCATGTGGTTTAGGTCTGGAGAACAAGCAGGACACTCCATTCGCCTGATATCTCCTGTTTGAAGGTGCTCCTCCACGATGGCAGCTGGGTGGGGCCGTGCGTTATCATCCATCAGGAGGAAGGTGGGACCTCCTGAAGTCGACAGAGAGCATGTGGTTTAGGTCTGGAGAACAAGCAGGACACTCCATTCGCCTGATATCTCCTGTTTGAAGGTGCTCCTCCACGATGGCAGCTGGGTGGGGCCGTGCGTTATCATCCATCAGGAGGAAGGTGGGACCCACTGCACCCCTGAAAAGGCGGACATACTGGTGCAAAATGACGTCCCGATACACCTGACCTGTTACAGTTCCTCTGTCAAAGACATGCAGGGCTGTACGTGCACCAACCATAATCCCACCCCACACCATAAAACCATGACCTCCATACAGGTCCCTGTCAAGGACATTAAGGGGATGGTATCTGGTTCCTGGTTCACGCCAGATGAAAACACAGCGAGAATCACTGTTCAGACTATACGTGGACTCGTCCGTGAACATAACCTGGGACCACTGTTCCAATGACCATGTACTGTGTTCTTGACACCAGGCTTTACGGGCTCTCCTGTGACCAGGAGTCAGTGGAATGCACCTTGCAGGTCTCCGGGCAAATAAACCGTGTCTGTTCAGTCGTCTGTAGACTGTGTGTCTGGAGACAACTGTTCCAGTGGCTGTGGTAAGGTCCCGAGCACGGTTACTTGCAGTACTCCCTGGCCATCTGCGCTCACTGATGGTGAGATATCGGTCTTCTTGTGGTGTTGTACACTGTGGACGTCCCGTACTGTAGCGCCTGGACACGTTTCCTGTCTGCTGGAATCGTTGTCATAATCTTGAGATCACACGTTGTGGCACACAGAGGGCCCATGCTATATGACCTGCTGTGTTTGACCAGCTTCCAGTCGCCCTAGTATTCTACCCCTCATAACGTCATCAATATGTGTTCTTTGAACCATTTTCAACACACAGACACCATTAGGACGTCTGCAAGTGTCTGCACACTTACTCGCTGCACCGTAGTCTGACGTGCACCAACACACCTGTGCGTATGTGGACTGCTGCCAGCGCCACCGTGCGACGACCGAAGGCAAATGCACCGCATGGTCATACCCCGAGGTGATTTAAACACGCAAACCGACAACCAGAGCGGTGTTCCACCGTGTAACAGCATTATCCTTAACTTATGAGCATGAGTGTAAATCATTCCAGAGATCTCCTGTTGGATTCAGGGGAAGGCCAGACTATTTCAGGAGTGTTACTGATGCTGTTTTATGACAGGGTTGTCATGCTCACACGATCATCGCCTCCAAATTATTCCTCTACTGTACGCAGTACACAGTGTTGCACAATGTGTCCATATCCTTCCGCAATTAGCGTTTTCTCGAGCGCAATATGGGGAGCACACCCAAACCACAAAAACACCCCCAAACCGTAACCCCACCTCCTCCACAGTTCACTCTTGTTACTACACATGATGGCAGGTGACGTTCTCTAGATATTAACCAAACTCAAACCCTTCCATCGGATTGCCACAGGGTACAGCGTGACTCATCACTCCAAATCGCTCGTTTCCAGTCAGGCACTGTTTAGTGGTGTCATTCTTTACACAGCCCAAAGCGTCACTTAACACTGACCACAGAAACTGTGGTTTATTAGGAGCTGCCCTACCACTGCATCTCATTCCTTTGAAATTCCCAGGTACAGTCGTTCTGCTAGCTGGACTGCTAGTACATTGGAACTCACGAGTGATTGCTTCCACTGATATCGTGCGAATTTTTTACAACCGCCTTCCACAATAGTCGACAGTCTCTATCCGTCAGTACATGAAGTCACCAGGAGCCGACTTGGGCCGCTTTAGAAGAGCTGAAATGTCCCAGATGGATTAGTTACTCAAGTGACATCCAAAGACTAATCCACGTTCGAAGTCACACAGCTCTGCTGATCGACCACTCTACTGCACCGCTTCTACACTGAAGAGCCAAAAAAACTGGTACACCTGTCTAATATCGTGTAGGGCCCCTGGCAGCACGCAGAAGTGCCGCAGAACGACGTGGCATGGACTTGACTAATGTCTGAAGTAATGCTGGAGGGAATGGATACCATGATCCTGCAGGGCTGTAAGAATACGAGGGGGTGGATACCTCTTCTGAAGAACTCATTGCAAAGCATCCGAGATGTGCTCAATAATGTTCATGTCTGGGGAGTTTGGTGGCCAGCGGAAGTGTTTAAACCCAGAAGAGCGTTCCTAGAGCCAACCTACAGCAATTCTGGAACTATGGAGTGTCACTTTGTCCTGCTAGAATTGCCCAAGTCCATCGGAATGCACAATGGACACGAATGGGTGCAAGTGATCAAACAGGATGCTTACGTACGTGTCACCTGTCAGTCGTATCAAGACGTATTAGGGGTCTCATATCACCCCAACTGCACACGCCCCACACCATTACAGAGCCTCCACCAGCTTGAACACTGCCCTGCTGACAAGCAGGATTCATGGATTCATGGGGTTGTTTCCATACCTGTACACGTCCAGCCGCTCGCTACTTAGATCCTGAGGGTAGGCGGCTGACTTACACTGAAGAGCCAAAGAAACTGGCACACCTGCTTATTATTGTGTAGGGCCACCACGAGCATGCAGAAGTGCCCCAACATGACGTGGCACGGACTCGCCTAATGTCCGAAGTAGTGCTGGAGGCAACTGACACCATGTTTCCTGCAGGGCTGTCCATAAGTCGAGAACGAGGAGGTTGAGATCTCTCCTGAACAGCTAGTTGCATCCCAGATATGCTCACTAATGTTCTTGTTGGGGAGTTTGGTGTCCAGCTGAAGTGTTTAAACTCAGAAGAGTGTTCCTGGAGCCACACTTCAGCAATTCTGGACGAGTGGGGTGTTGCATTGCCCTGCTGGAATGGCTCACGTCTGTCGGAATGCATAATGGGCATGAATGGATGCAGGTGATCAGACAGGATGCTTACGTACGTGTCACCTGTCACAGTCGTATCTAGACGTAGCAGGGGTCCCATATCTCTCCTACTGCATACCCCCACACCATCCCAGAGCCTCCACCAGTTTGAACATTCCCTTACGGACATGCTGGATTCATGAGGTTGTCTCCATACCCATACTCCTCCATCCTCTCGATACGATTTGAAACGAAACTCGTTCGACCAGGCAACATGTTTCCAGCCATCAACAATCCACCGTTGGTGTTGATGGGCCCAGGCGAGGCGTAAAGCTTTGCGTCAAGGCTACAGGAGTGGGTCTTCGGCTCTGAAAGCCTGTATCAATGATGTTTCGTTGAACAGTTCGCACGCTGACGATGTTGGTGGCCCAGCATTGAAATCTGCGGCAATTTGCGGAAGGATTGCACTTTCGTCACCTTGAACGATTCTCTTTACTCGTCGTTGGACCCGCTCTTGCACTATATCTATCCAGCCGCAGCAATGTCGGAGATTTCAAGTTTTACCGGATTCCTGATATTCACGGTACTTGGCTTCAAATGGCTCTGAGCACTATGGGACTCAACTGCTGTGGTCATCAGTCCCCTAGAACTTAGAACTACTTAAACCTAACTAACCTAAGGACATCACACACATCCATGCCCGAGGCAGGATTCGAACCTGCGACCGTAGCGGTCGTGCGGTTCCAGACTGTATCGCCTTTAACCGCTCGGCCACTTCGGCCGGCTTCACGGTACTCTCTTGAAATGGTAGTACGGGAAAATCTCCACTTCAGCGCTACCTCGGAGATGCTGCTTCCCGCAGCTCGTGCGCCGACTATAACACCACTTTCAAATTCACTTAAATCTTGATAACCTGCCATTGTAGCAGCAGTAACCGATGAAACAACTGTGCCAGACACTTGTCTTATATAGTCGTTGCCGACCGCAGCGCCGTATTCTGCCTGTTTACATCTCTCTGTATTTGGATACGCATGCCTGTACCAGTTTCTTTGGCGCTTCAGTGTATAATACACTACTGGCCATTAAAATTGCTACACCAAGAAGAAATGCAAATCATAAACGGGTATTCATTGGACAAATATATTATACTAGAACTGACATATGATTACATTTTCACGCAATTTGGTTGCATGGATCCTGAGAAATCAGTATCCACAACAACCATCTGTGGCCGTAATAACGGCCTTGATACGCCTGGGCACTGACTCAAAAAAAGCTTGGATGGCGTGTACAGGTACAGTTGCCCATGCAGCTTCAACACGATACCACAGTTCATCAAGAGTAGTGACTGGCGTATTGTGACGAGCCAGTTGCTAGGCCACCATTGACCAGACGTTTTCAATTGGTGAGAGATCTGGAGAATGTGCTGGCCAGGGCAGCAGTCGAACATTTTCTGTATCCAGAAAGGCCCGTACAGGACCTGCAACATGCGGTCGTGCATTGTCCTGCTGAAATGTAGGGTTTCGCAGGGATCGAATGAAGGGTAGAGCCACGGGTCGTAACACATCTGAAATGTAACGTCCACTGTTCAAAGTGCCGTCAATGCGAACAAGAGGTGACCGAGACATGTAACCAAAGGTACCCCATACCATCACGCCGGGTGATACGCCAGTATGGCGATGACGAATACTCGCTTCCAATGTGCGTTCACGGCGATGTCGCCAAACACGGGTGTGACAATCATGATGCTGTAAACAGAACCTGGATTCATCCGACAAAATGACGTTTTGCCATTCGTGCACCCAGGTTCGTCGTTGAGTACAGCATCGCAGACGCTCCTGTCTGTGATGTAGCGTCAAGGGTACCGCAGCCATGGTCTCCTAGCTGATAGTCCATGCTGCTGCAAACGTCGTCGAACTGTTCGTGCAGATGGTTGTTGTCTTGCAAACGTCTCCATCTGTTGACTCAGGGATCGAGACGTGGCTGCACGATCCGTTACAGCCATGCAAATAAGGTGCCTGTCATCTCGACTGCTAGTGATACGAGGCCGTTTGGGTCCAGCACGGCGTTCCGTATTACCCTCCTGAACCCACCGATTCCATATTGTGCTAACAATCATTGGATCTCGACCAACGCGAGCAGCAATTTCGCGATACGATAAACCGTAATCGCGATAGGCTACAATTCGACCTTTATCAAATTCGGAAACGTGATGGTGCGCATTTCTCTTCCTTACACGAGGCATCACAACAACGTTTCACCAGGCAACGCCGGTCAACTGCTGTTTGTGCATGAGAAATCGGTTGGAAACTTTCGTCTTGTCAGCACGTTGTAGGTGTCGCCACCGGCGCCAACCTTGTGTGACTGCTCTGAAAAGCTAATCATTTGCATATCACAGCATCTTCTTCCTGTCGGTTAAATTTCGCGTCTGGAGCACGCCATCTTCGTGGTGTAGCAATTTTAATGGCCAGTAGTGTAGCAATACAATACTCCCCGTCTCCTTTCAAACTTGCGTGTTCGCCTCTCGAGTCACAGCGGTCAATTCCGTTTTGCGTAGCGGTGTGGGGATACTTTTGAACAGATGGTGTTAATCTCACGAAATCATAACGACGGGAAAATTAGATCTCATAGCAAGGCCCATAATTAGTCGTACCCACGCACAATTCGCGAATAGAACAGGGAAATGGGATGTGTGTGTGTGTGGGAGGAGGGGGGGGGGGGGGGGAGGAGAACGGATAGTGGTACCAGAAGTACCCTCCTCATCTCTTGTGGGAAAAAAATCAATGACCCATTATAAATGAGACGACACACTACACTGGTGTAATATTCTAGAATATTACACCACTCTCACGTGCGTTTTCATTCATAGTAAATATCCTACCAAGAACCGACCGGATAGTCAGTCAGTGCAAATAAACCATGATTACTGTGGAGTGGTTTCTTCATAAAAATGACAGAGATACTGGTTTACACATAGGCGCGTTATTCACAAATGAATTCTACATGGGACTGTTATTTTAATTGTAGAAACATGCAGTTTGAAGCTTCGGGAAATAACAGAGGTTGTTGTTAAATCTCACCAAAAAAGACCTCCCGTGACCATTCACATCTACATCTACATCTGTTCTCGGCAAATCATTATGAAGTGTATGTCAGAGGGTACGTCCCATTGTATCAGTTATTAGGAAATTTTCCCGTTTTATTCACATATGGAGCGAGGAGAGAAAGATTCCGGAAATACCTCTGTGCGCGCTGTAATTGATCTAAACTTGTCATTGCAGTCCCTACGAGAGCATTATGTAGCGGACTATACTATAGTCTTAGATTCCTCACAAAAAGATGTTCTTCAGGCCTTGTACATAGGCTTTCATGGGATAGTTTGTGTCTATCCACGCTGTAGCTTCTGACAGTTCAGCGTTTCCATCCTCCCCGTGATGTTCTCCCAAGGGGCTGAAAAGGCCTGTCACCATTTGCGCTGCCTTTCTCTGTACACTTTCAGTACCTCTTGTTTGTGCTGTCTGGTACGGGTCGCACACACTATTGACTAGAACGATGTCCTATGGGTCTCATCGTTATTTTGTAAGCAAGCTCCTTTGTAGACGGACTGCATTTCCCGTGTTTACTACCAATGAACTGAAGTTTTCTCCTGCTTAACTTACGGCTGCACCTGTGTAATCGTTTCGTTCCATATCCCTACAAAGCCTTACACTTAGATATTTGTATGAGTTGACTGATTCTAACCGTGACTCATTGATATTGTAGTCATCGAACACTACGTTTTTCCAGTTTATGAAGTGCAACATTTTTCATTTCTGAATATTTAAAGTAATTTGCCAGTCCTTGCACTACTTCGCAAACTTACCATGATCAGGAACATTATTTGTGCAGCTATTTTTAGACAGTACTCGATTATATATAACAGAATCATTTGCGAAAAGTCTGAAGCTATTAGTAATATCAACTGCAGGGTCATTAAAATATAATGTGGATTATCAAGGGTCGTAATACACTTCCCTGGGTCACACCTGGAGTTAATTCTACATCTGCCGAAGACCCTCCATCCAAGATAACTTGCTCCGTCTTCCCTACCAAAAGGTCCTCAGTCCAGTCATAAATTTCGCTTCATACACCTTACGATCGTACTTTTGATAACAACCGCAGGAGTGGTACCGACTCAAATGCTTTTCGAAAATCGAGAAATAATGCATCTACCTGACTGCCTTGATCCATGGCTTTCAGAATGTCATGTGAGAAATCTAATGTATTGCGAATACACAGAAAGAAGGATCCTTTATTGTATGATTATATGATAGCGGAACAAACACTGGTAGCAGTTACTTCTGTAAAATATCTGGGAGTATGAGTGCGGAACGATATGAAGGGGATGATCATATAAAATTAATTGTTGGTAAGGTAGGTACCAGGTTGAGATACATTGGGAGAGTCATTAGAAAATGTTGTCCATCAACAAAAGAGGTGGCTTACAAAACACTCGTTCGACCTATACTTGAGTATTGCTCATCAGTGTGGGTTCCGTACCAGATCGGGTTGACGGAGGAGATAGAGAAGATCCAAAGAAGAGCGGCGCGTTTCGTCACAGGGTCATTTGGTAACCGTGATAGCGTTACGGAGATGTTTAGCAAACTCAAGTGGCAGACTCTGCAAGAGAGGCGCTCTGCATCGCGGTGTAGCTCGCTCGCCAGGTTTCGAGAGGGTGCGTTTCTGGATGAGGTATCGAATATATTGCTTCCCCCTACTTATACCTCCCGAGGAGATCACGAATGTAAAATTAGAGAGATTCGAGCGCGCACGGAGGCTTTCCGGCAGTCGTTCTTCCCGCGAACCATACGCGACTGGAACAGGAAAGGGAGGTAATCACAGTGGCACGTAAAGTGCCCTCCGCCATACACCGTTGGGTGGCTTGCGGAGTATAAATGTAGATGTAGATGTAGATGAGAAAATGTCGGATTGGATTTTAGGTGATAGATGGAGGAAGTGACTCTGTTCGAGATAACCCATTACGATTGTACTCAGAATATATTCTGGAATGACTGCACTAATGATCTTCGAGGAGCTGCACGTTTCCAACACGCTGTACTGTAGAGCTCATTAGTTCTGCACTCCAACACTTCACAGTATTGCTGAGTGCTGTAGCTATTGTTCCAGAATATAAAACTCTCCGCACATTCCGATGTGGCTGCGTAAACAGCTAGTTAAACTTCCAGAACAAAGGAGAGCTCGAGTAGGATCTTAAGGTCAGCATCGGCCGTAGCGTCATCTGGCTTTTTTATTGCGGATTTAGATTTCAACTGACTATGCAGCTATCATCAGTGCGTTATAAGTAATCATGTAGACTCAACGTAATTATAACGACACATGTTCCAGTTTATCACAAGTATTTACAAGCATTAGTCTAAGCTTAGTTCAACTAATGCTTGGACTAATGCTTATACAAGCGTAAGATAGACTGGACTATGTGTCGTCATAATTACGTAGAGTCTTTATAATTACGTAGCTGCACTGTAAGTTGGAACCTAAATCTGCAGTAAAAAAGACAGATGACGTTAGACTGATGCTGACCTCTATTCTGTCCTCTATTGCATTACGGTCGTGGAATCGAGCACGACTAATAAACGTCGTCTTGCTGAACATCATGAGCTGCTCTTTAAAAGCAAAAGGTGTTTCAGAAAAAATGGGAAATTGAAAAAAATTAAATACGATTTATAAACGATAATTATTTTTATATACGTTTTTATGATATTTAATACTAAAAACATGCAATTTAAAAATATATAAAGTAAATTTATTTCTTGAACATGACATGATGCAGGTGAGGTGCATATGTGTACAAATAGTTGTGCACTCTGTTGTGATAGATAAATTGCGCACGGATTGTAGTAAAATTTCCGCAGGAATTTCGGCAATTGCTTCTCGGACCTTAAGTTTCAACCAGTAAACTCCAGATTCTTTAACGAATCGAACTCCCATACATAAAACAGTGTAGCATTACATGAGTATGTACAATATAGTCGGATCTACTTTGCGTCACGTGAGTGTAGGGGGACCCATGACGTCATATCAACTTGAGATTTTTTTGTAGATGTAATTCATTACTTAATTTTATTGATTATTTGCAAAGTAAAGAATTTAATTATGTACCACATTTAATAGGTTATGACTTTTAATGAGACAGATATAAATATGTCCTGACTTAGCAAATCACATTGTTGCATTATGCATGAAATGTTTTCTCTTTGTAACAATAAACTTCTGTGTTGCTCGAGTGCGCGATCGAGTAGTCGTCGAGTGCGAATCTTCTGCAACTTTCATGAATGGGCATAGAACTGTTAATTTACAGCCCGAAGTTCATTTAAAAATTATTTTAGGGAACCACGGCCCGACTTTGGTACAAACAAATCGAGCGCGAATTCTCAAATATCGGCGTGGAGTTTAAGATACGCAGCTGGATATCGGGTGTTATCGTCGCGTGTATGATTCAGTAACATTAACTGCAATTTACGGACATTAGCTTGATTATAACTATCAAAGACGTATATGAGCGGCATAGTAATCGTCTTGATGCTTAAAGCACGCGATAAGCGATTTACTGTCGGGATACGACAAATATTAATCATTGCATATCAGCTAGTTGATACGTTGCTTACAAGGGAATCTTTCCATCGCACCCCTCTCAGATTTAGTTATAAGTTGGCACAGTGGACAGGTCTTGAAAAACTGAACACAGATCGGTACAGAAAACAGGAAGAAGTTGTGTGGAACTATGAAAAAAATAAGCAAAATATACAAACTGAGTAATCCATGCAGAAGATAAGCAACATCAAGGAGAATATGAACTCAGGAGCGCCGTGGTCCCGTGGTTAACGTGAGCAGGTGTAGAATGAGAGGTTCTTGGGATTGATACGCCTGGGCATTGAGTCAAACAGAGCTTGGATGGCGTGTACAGGTAAAGCTGCCCATGCAGCTTCAACACGATATCACAGTTCATCAAGAGTAGTCACTGGCGTATTGTGACGAGCCAGTTGCTCGGCCACCATTGACCAGACGTTTTCAATTGGTGAGAGATCTGGAGAATGTGCTGGCCAGGGCAACAGTCGAACATTTTCTGTATCCAGAAAGGCCCGTACAGGACCTGCAACATGCGGTCGTGCATCATCCTGCTGAAATGTAGGGTTTTGCAGGGATCGAATGAATAGTATAGCCACGGGTCGTAACACATCTGAAATGTAACGTCCACTGTCAATGCGAACAAGAGGTGACCGAGACGTGTAACCAATGGCACCCCCTATCATCACGCCGGGTGATATGCCAGTATGGCGATGACGAATACACGCTTCCAATGTGCGTTCACCACGATGTCGCCAAACATTGATACGACCATCATGATGCTGTAAACAGAATCATCAGAAAAAATCACTTTTTGCCGTTTGTGCACCCAGGTTTGTCGTTGACTACACCATCGCAGGCGCTCCTGTCTGTGATGCAGCGTCGAGGGTAACCGCAGCCATGGTCACCGAGCTGATAGTCCATGCTGCTGCAAACGTCGTCGAACTGTTCGTGCAGATGGTTGTTGTCTTGCAAACGTCTCCATCTGTTGACTCAGGGATCGAGACGTGGCTGCACGATCCGATACAGCCATGCGGATGAGATGCCTGTCATCTCGACTGCTAGTGATACGAGGCCCATGGGATCCTGCACGGCGTTCCGTATAACCCTCCTGAACCCACTGATTCCATATTCTGCTAACAGTCATTGGATCTCGACCAACGCGAGCAGCAATGTCGCGATACGATAAACCGCAACCGCGATAGACCTTTATCAATGTCGGAAACGTGATGGTATGCATTTCTCCTCCTTACACGAGGCATCACAACAACGTTTCACCAGGCAACGCCGGTCAACTGCTCTTTGTGTATGAGAAATCGTTTGGAAATTTTCGTCATGTCAGCACGTTGTAGGTGTCGCCACCGGCGCCAACCTTGTGTGACTGCTCTGAAAAGCTAATCATTTGCATATCACAGAATCTTCTTCCTGTCGGTTAAATTTCGCGTCTGTAGCACGTCATCTTTGTGGTGTGGCCAGTAGTGTATGTTATCTGTACAAATCTATTCCCGAAATTTCATTACGCTAAATTAATTAGTTTTTGGTATTGCTATTTTTTCCTGTCAGTTTAGAAAGTCGATAAGTGTTCTCAGTATGAAACACCTGATTAGAATAAAGTAAGTAATTTGCTCTCCATTTTAAACAAAGCTAGGATTTCGCGCATCTCAATGTTTATAACGCGATGCCTCTTTACCTATGAGCTCCACAATGTCCGACCCCGATAGCTGAGTGGAGCCGGCACGGTAGCTCAGCGTTTTCGGTCAGAGGGTTATCTGCCCTCTGTAATAAAAAAAACTGAGTTCATCTATCAACGACGAACTTACGACATCCGCCCCGAGCAGATGCAACAAACAAAAAAGAAAAAAAGTGGTCAGTGCGACAGAATGTCAATCCTACGGGACCGGGTTCGATTCCCGTCTGGGTCGGAGATTTTCTCCGCTGAGGGACTGGGTGTTGTGTTGTCCTAATCATCGTTAGTTCATCCCCATCGTGGCGCAAGTCGCCGAAGTTGTGTCAAATCGAAAGACTTGCACCCAGAGAACGGTCTATCCGACGGGAGACCATAGTCACACGAAATTTTGTTTTAGTTCTACAATGCTATGACTTTGTAATACAGTGATACATGTCGATACAATCTGCAAAATGAGTTGCGAATAGTCAATAGTAAAGTAGTAATACGAAGTCTGTTCAAAAACTTCCGGAACATTCGCAGTTTCTCGCCAGTGGTGTGTTGGAGCGAAATGCGGTTGACACCCCCGCACACGCCTGTATTTAATTTGTGACTGCCGGAAGTTTCGTTGTTCTACGTCTGTTAGATATTGTTGAGTATTTTATTGAGTACAGAGTCGCGAATTTCGAGATGGCATAGAGGAGCAACTCATCGATATTAAATTTTGCGTGAAACTCAAGGGAAGCTTTACAGAGACACACCAAATAATACAGGAAACCTACAGTAGTGAGTACTTAAGCCATACTCGGTGTTACAAATGGTTCACACGGTTTCGAAATGGGCGGACGAAAGTTAAGGGTGTCGCCCGTTCAGGATGCCCTTAGATGTCTACTGTGGTGTGCGTACTATAAGACCTTCAGTAAACACACCATCAGATTATTTGACTTGTCGCTCTAACGAAGTAGGCGAGTGTCAGCAATATGTCTCGTGGTCTTATCTTGGCGTGTTTATCTTCTGCCGTTAGGTCAGACGACAGAAATGCCACTTGCACGCTTAGAGTAGCAGATTGACGGTGACCAACTTTAAACAGAACTTGATCAATTTTCACACACATTTATTAAAATAATAAAAAGGCATAGATATTACATAACTTGATTCTGGAGCTGTTTACAGTTGACAATCTGAAGTTCCTTTGATCTTGGTACGTTAATCTTATTCTCCATATCTCTGATACTTGACAAAGTGTCTATACTTTTCTCTTCATGGCTATGTACAGGAATATGATAATCTTATTAGACGCAGACTGAAACTTGACGACAGACTAATGCAGACTAATCGGAGGTCTGTACACTCGTTATATGTCGAACATTCAGGTATCACTGCGCGAGTGTGATCCGCGAGGAGAAAAGGTTCTACGTTAGCAGCAATGTCATTGGCTGCGTGACATATTAATACGCGGATCGGCGGAAGCAGAATTTGGCCAAAGACAGGGCCATTTCGTAGTGCGGAGACGGACGAGCGCTGCGCCTGCGCTGTTGTGCTTAGCGGGGCGCGCTCTAGTGGGAAAGTTGTGTACGCGCTGACTACGCCGAACTATGTACACAACATCTGCCAACGACGCTCATGTCAGAAGCGTCAACGAAATTGAGCGTGTCAAACGAAGACTGACTGTCCGAGAGACTGCAGAAAAATGTAGCATTGCAGTTGGATCATGTCAATAAATCCTGACGTAGGATCTTGGAATGCATCGTGTCCCACAGCTCAAGAGCCGAGAACAGAAAGACCTTGGGTTCGCAGTCTGTGAAGAGCTTTTGGATCGCGCAAATGAGAAGGGGATGTTCATTAAGAAAATCATAGCTGGTGATGAGACGTGTGTCTACGGTTACGATGTTGTGTCCAAGGTTCAATCTTTACAATGAGTGGGGAAAGGTTCTCCAAGATCAAGAAAGGCTCGACAGGTCAGGTCAAATATCAAAGCCACACTGATTGTTTTCTTTGACTTTCTACATCTACGTGATTTCTCTGCTATTCACAATAAAGTGCCTGGCAGAGAGTTCAATGAACCACCTTCATGCTGTCTCTCTACCGTTCCATTCTCGAATGGCACGCTGGAAAAAAGAGCACTTAAATTTTTCTGCGCGTGCCCTTATTTCTTTTATTTTATAGTGATGATTATTTCTCCCTATGTAGGTGGGTGGCAACAGTATGTTTTCGCAATCGGAGGAGAAAACTGGTGATTGAAATTTCACGAGAAGATCAAATGGCTCTGAGCACTATGGGACTTTACATCTGTGGTCATCAGTCCCTTAGAACTTAGAACTACTTAAACCTAACTAACCTAAGGACATCACACACATCCATGCCCGAGGCAGGATTCGAACCTGTGACCGTAGCGGTCACGCGGTTCCAGACTGAAGCGCCTAGAACCGCACGGCCACACCGGCCGGCCATGAGAAGATCCCGTCGCAACGAAAAACGCCTGTGTTTTAATGATTGCCATTCCAATTCACGTATCATGTCTGTGACACTATCTCCCCTATTTCGCGATAATACGAAACGAGCTGCCCTTCTTTGTACTTTTTCGATGTCATCCGTCAGTCCCACCTGGTGCGGATCCCACACCGCACAGCAATACTCCAGAATAGGGCGGACAAGCGTGGTCTAAGCAGTCTCTTTAGTAGACCTGTTGCAGCTTTTAAGTGTTCCACCCGCAATATTATCTATGTGGTCGTTCCAATTATCTGTGTGGTCGTTCCAATTTAGGTTATTTGTAATAGTAATCCCTAAGTATTTAGTTGAATTTACAGCCTTCAGATTTGTGTGACTTATCGCGTAATCAAATTTAGCTGACTTTGAAGGATTAGTTAATCATGAATTCGTGCCACAGGGACAAACTGTTAATCGACGGTACTATCGGGACGTTTTACGATGCCTGCTAGAAAATGTGAGAAGGAAACGGCCTGAAATGCGGCGAGACAATTCATTTCCCTTGCATCATAACACACCCGCACATTCATCCCTGTTGCTGCGTGACCATTGCACAAAAAATCACTGTGCTGCCTCATCCTCTATACTCTCCAGTCCTGCAGAATTTTTTTATTTCCAAAGTTGAAAACCCCGTTGAAGGGCCGAAGATTTGCAGCGATTGATGAGATAAAAGAAAATTCACATATGACGCTTTGCGCTAGCCAGCGTGAGGGAAACCAAACTGCACTGAAATGGAAACTGGGTTGGCAGCGGTGTACCAATTGTGGAGGAGAATATTTCGAAGGATACCATGCACAATAAGTAAAAGGTAAGCTCAGAAAAATTTTGTGAACCAAGTTCCGGAATTTTTTTAACAGACTTCGTAAATGAAAACACCATGACTGCTACTGAAGTTTTACTGCATGGACAGAGAAAATACGCTACGGTCGCAGGTTCGAATCCTGCCTCGGGCATGGATGTGTGTGGTGTCCTTAGGTTAGTTAGGTTTAAGCAGTTCTAAGTTCTAGGGGACTGATGACCACAGATGTTAAGTCCCATAGTACTCAGAGCCATTTGAACCATTTTGAACCAGAGAAAATACTGAAAGCGATGAACTGTTTTTCCTTTCATCGCATTGTGAGGGAAGGGGGAGGGGATCCAATATTAATTTTTTTTTTCAAATACCACTTTTAAGGTTTTTGTAATATTTCTGCTGGGGACGGTACACGGTGAATGAAGCAGATTCTGTGGCTCCATGGACTTCAACGCATATTTTACTGGGATCAAGACTGTTTTTAATTTATCTTGAAGTATTTTAGATACATCGGTGATTTTTTTTCCAAGAGAAATGTTCTCAAAAGCTACCGAATGGTATCTGTCCAGTGCATGGTCAGCTACTGTTCAAAACTTGAGCTTCAGTTCCCCTACACGCTTCTAGCCTGAGGTACGATTTCTGAGTTTCTATTTGAGATATGACATGACTGCTTTATCTAGTTTGACTGCCCCTTGCACTTAGTAAACATTGTTGTTACAACTGCCTCGTGGTCGCTGATACCAGTTTCAGTACAGACATCCTCAAAGATGTCAGGTCTATTTGTTGTCATTATATTTGGCACACCTCCATTGTCAGCGAGCATCCATGCCGCACAGAACTAAGCACCCGCAGCTGCCTCCCACGCCTCCAAAGAAAAATACCGTATTTTACGGACTATAAGACGCGCTATTTCTTTGAAAACTTGCCTCCAAAACTTAGGTGCGTTTTCTACTCTAAAATAATATAAAAATGTCCAGTATTTGATTTAAAATTCCTGCCAGTCTTAAAAGTGGCCATATATTCGATGCCGCGGGGAACCTTTATAGTCTGGCAACATTGGATTCAATTGGCAGCAGCAATGCACCGAGGCGACGAACACGAGATGCGAGGATTCACATTCTTGCTAAAAGCTACGTTTTCCTAGCTGCGAAATTTGTCGCAGCGTGCTGCGGAATACGCTTGCGTCTACCGCTGTGTGATGTGGGTCGCAGGGCGCTGCGTGAAACGTTTACCTAGGCGCGGAAACTAAAAAATGATTTTTTTGTTAGAATTTGGCAACTGCACCTGATAAGAGTGATACGAGAACTACCTCCCGGTACTTTTTTTTTAAAAAAAACTCAATGAAAATTATTTGTTATTGAAATAGATTAATATTTAAGATTTTAAGAAAAGTTGATTTTTCGCGCTACTCGATATTTATAACGCCACATCTCCTAAACTGATATACAACAACATAACTTTATAGTTGCCTTCAGTAGTATATGTCAATATCGTCTGCAAAAGTTCTGGCCAATAGAGTCGGTAATAGTAGCACTCCGTCTTCAGACCACGAGTGGCCTACCGGGACCATCCGACCGCCGTGTCATCCTCAGTGGAGGATGTGGATAGGAATGGCGTGGGGTCAGCATACCGCTCTCGCGGTCGTTATGATGGTATTCTTGACCGAAGCCGCTACTATTCGGTGGAGTAGCTCCTCAATTGGCACCACGAGGCTGAGTGCACTTCGAAAAATGGCAACAGCGCATGACGGCCTGGATGGTTACCCATCCAAGTGCCGACCACGCCAGATAGCGCTTAACTTCGGTGATCTCACGGGAACCGGTGTATCCTCTGCGGCAACGTCGTTGCCTAGAGTCGGTATAATAGTGAAATAATAAATTAAAATGTAACGTCTGACGCGTAAAATTTAGCACACCAGCGTCCAAAATGTAGTAAGTGACAAACTTTTCCCATTTACGATTTGTGTGTGTGTGTGTGTGTGTGTGTTTGTGTGTGTGTAGGGGGGGGGGGGGGGAGAAAAACTTTCGAAAGGCTTGCAATAATTTTTACAGTTTGCTGGAAGTCGGGGGGTGCTGTAGTTTATCGTAGACGAGAGCAGTTTCGTGTGGTTCAATGGCGCGACGCTATTTCCTGCGCGCCGCGATGAGCTTTCTGCGAAGCCCGGTGCAACAGTAGCAGCGGAGACAGTGGAAGCCAGACATGCAGTGCAGTACTGAGCTAAAAAACTGTTAAGTTTTGGCGCTCCGAAAGTACATGGAAGTTAGGAAAGAGGAAGAGGCCTATACGTTATTAGAAAGAATACTCAGGAAGCGCAAAGCAGTGCGACAAATGTCCTTGCATCGTGAAGAAAGAGCATATAAAGTTTTAGGTACAAAACATTTGCTCGACGATGCGGAAAAGTTTTTAGGACTTTCTCAGATCCATACCCAACCAATTTCATTATCTGCTTTCGTTAATTGAAGACAAACAGCCTTATAACGCAGATCTATCAGAAATTAGTGAACTGCCCAAGGAGAATATGATACCCTTGGCAGGAACTGGCGGTTACGCCAAAGCTGAGGGACTCACTGTGAGAAGCGGATTCACTGATTCCTTCAATGGACCGAATTTTAATCGACGTTCACCGTACTGATCACAATAACGACATCCGACTCATCATAAATTTTGTTAAAAAATTAGTACAAATACATTGAACATAATAAAAGACATTTCTAATTACTTGTTTTATTCTTTTTTCTTCCGATTTCTGCCCAAATTAAGTCCATTTTCATTTGATTTTGTCACTCGGCGTCGGCCATATTCCACAAAATTTGCTTTTCGGAAGCCAGTTCGATAAGTTGCTCATCCTCGTAGCAAAGAAGCGGTCAGCCGAAATTTCTGGTGATTGTTTCTACGAGGTGTTTAAAAAATCTCCCCGCAATGCCATATGATTGTTAGCTGTGCGTGCTGTATGCCGCAGTGAGCAAACGAAATGAAACTCAGTGAAATACAAGTTATTAATTTATTGAATATTCATTTTTAATTACAAATTTTCACCTTAAATGTTGAAAGTGTCTCCCCTGTTGTCGAATACACAATTCAATTCGTCTAATCATGTTTACAAATATAATCTGTAACATTTGTTCTGTAACAGAAGCAGTGAACGTGGATATTGCAATTTTCAATTCATCGATGAATTTAGACGGTTTTTATAGATGTTGCTTTCGATGCGACCCCAGAAGAAAATGTTAGGAGATGTTAGGTCATGCGATTGTGGAGGCCAAAGTCCATGTGAAATTATGCGATCATCAAAAACGTCAGCAAGCAGTGACATTGAAACGCGAGTTGTATGCTTGGTTGCACCATCTTGTTGAAAATAACCGTTCAGTATTTCACTTAACACAAGTTCTCCTGTGAAGGGCTACAGAATATCACTGCAGTATCGTTGTGCGTTTATTGTTTCGTTGAAAAATATGCCACCCAGGATCCGACGTCTAGAAATTGCAATCCAAACTCCTATTTTCCCAGAATGAAGTGGTTCCTCATGAATACACAATGGATTTGCAGTACTCCGCATATGAGAAATTTGCGAGTTCATGTACCCGGATGGATGAAACCGCGCCTCATCAGAGAAAAAAGTGTCATTAAGAATATCCCTACCATTTTGTTGAACGAAATTTTTGAACCATTGACAATAATGCAGTCTCTTGCCATGATCAGTATTTTTCAGTTCTTGCACGACAGTCAAGTTGTATGGGAAAAGTTATAATTTTTTCCTAACAGATGTGTGGGCCGTTCCGACACTAAAATCGATTTCCTGGGCGAGTTTTCTTACTGACTTGTTCGGACTCGTGGACATTTCATCGGAAATATCGAGTAGCTTATCCTCAGACAAAACACTAGGACGACCACTTCTCGGTGCATCTGTCACTGAAGCCGTACTTCGAAATTTGTTAATCAAATCTCGCACAGTATCGCGATGTGGGAGTTTTGTCTCCGGGAAAACTGAATTAAATGTTTGACGAACTGAAACTGCGTATTTACCGCCAGCTTTGAACACTTGTTCGACTAAAAACACACGTTCTTCAATGGTTACCATTTTAACAGTAACAAAAACGAAACAAACGAACAAAGGAACCAAACTTAAACGTTCACGTCAACAAGTAACGACACACACCAACGATACTACTGACGCTGGCTGAGATAAACGAAACAGTGGAATCTTGGGAGAGCCCACTTGAAGGGAAGTAACCCAGGCAGGCGAACAATCACACGGCACTGCGGAGAGACTTTTTGAACACCCCGCATAACAACTCTGTTAAAAATTGTCTGTTGTTGCCTGCGCGCGCGAAACAAAACAGTGCAGCCGTCGTCTCGCTGCTGCCCAGTTCGACTACCCCCAGTTATTTATTTATCGTATGGCAATACAGACACATAAGAAACAAACAGATAAATCACTAATACAACAAACGTTAATAATTGCAAACCAAAAATACTAATATAACAAAGTTTATGGATAACAAACAAATATCAAGTCTATTAATATAATCTATCGACTCTGGAGTTGCGAACAGGAAGACGTCGGGGCTCCCATTATAGGCTCTTCTGGAACACTCTTCAACAATGTGGCTGATGGTCTGACTTTCTCCGCAGTCACACTGAGGGGATGGTATTTTATCCCATTTATACAGGGAGTAGGCACATCTGCCATGACGAGTTCTAATCCTATTTAGTGTGGACCACGTTTTGCGTGGTAGGTCAAAACCAGGTGGCTTTTGTGTGATGGAAGGCATGTTATGATTTTGCCATGCGTTTCATTTTTCAGACCATGCACTTGTGATACTGAAACCTTCTTGTACACAGTTCCTTGCTGTTCTTGTGGGCCGGTTCCTATATCGAAGCCTATTAGTGTTTGCAGCCTCAATGTCTTGGTGGATTGGCAGGCTTCAGTTTCCCATGATGTTTTTGTATTCACGTACAAGGGCGACAGTGCGTCGCAGGTGTGGCGGCGGGATGTGGCTTAATATTGGGAGCCATTGCGTTGGAGTGGGTTTAAATACTCCAGAAATCATCCTTAGAGTGTTATGCAACTGGACATCCACCTTTTTTACATGTGGGCTGTTTAGCCAAATCGGAGCACAGTATTCGGCAGCCGAGAATACAATTGCTAAAGCAGAGGCGCGGAGAGTGGAGGCCGTTGCTCCCCAGGTAGTACCACAGAGCTTTTGAATAATGTTGGTTCTTGTCTTTAATTTTTCGGCAGTCTTTGTTAGGTGCTCTTTAAAAGATAGTGTTCTGTCCAGCGTCATGCCCAAGTACTTCGGAGTTTTATTATGCCTGAGAACAGTGTTTTCAAATCGAATGTTGAGTTCCTTTCCAGCGAATTTGTTGTTCAGATGGAAGCAACTAACCTCTGTTTTGGAAGCATTTGGTTGAAGTGTCCACTTACGGAAATATTCACCCTTTATCTTCAGGTCTTTCGTTAGGATATGCTCAGATGCTTCAGTTGTGCTACATCTTGTAGCGAGGGCCCAATCGTCAGCGTACCCGAACTTTCTTGATTGTGTTTCCAGCAGGTCTGCAATATAGAGCCTACACAGCAGTGGTGCAAGCACTGATCCTTGTGGTAAGCCATTCTTTAGTTTTTTGATGGAGCTGTAGTCAGTGTCCATACTTATTTGGAACACCCTATCATTGAGCATGCTGTCTATTAAACGTGCTATAGATTTGCAAGGAATTACTCGAAGAATTTTGTACATGATGCCTTCTCTCCACACAGTGTCGTAAGCTGCTGACAAGGGAACCTCCCCATCGCACCCCCCTCAGATTTAGTAATAAGTTGGCACAGTAGATAGGCCTTGATAAACTGAACACAAATCAATTGAGAAAACAGGAAGAAGTTATGTAGAACTGTGAAAAAATAAGCAAAATATACAAACTAAGTAGTCCGTGGGTGACATATGCAACATAATGGACTACTTGAGCACAGGAGCGACGTGGTCCCGTGGTAGCGTGAGCTGCTGCGGAACGAAAGGTCCTTGGTTCAAGTCTACCCTCAAGTGAAAATTTTACTTTCTTTATTTTTGCATAGTTATTATCTGTCCATTCGTTCATTGACGTCTCTGTTCACTGTAATAAGTTTAGTGTCTGTGTTTTGCGACCGCATCGCAAAACCGTGCGATTAGTAGACGAAAGGACGTGCCTCTCCAATGGAAACCGAAAACATTTGATCGCAAGGTCATACGTCAAACGATTCCTCCACAGGAAAACACATCTGATATATTCTATACGACACTGGTGACGGCATGTGCGTCACATGACAGGAATATGTTGTCGACCCACCTAACTTATACACTTGGCGAGTGGGTAAAAAGATTCTTCTACCTTGCCCGATTTAAGTTTTCTTGTGGATGTGATAATCACTCCCAAAAAAGTGATGAAAACATAAGAGTTTGTCACATAAACTGAAAATAAAAGATTAAACCTTTTACTCGATGGAAGATTTGAACCAAGGACCTTTCGTTCCGCAGCTGCTCACGTTACCACGAGACCACGGCGCTCCTGCGTTCATAATGTCCTTGATATTGCATATCTTCCCATGAACTACTCATTTTGTATATTTTGCTTATTTTTTCACAGTTCCACACAACTTCTTCCTGTTTTCTCAATTGATTTGTGTTCAGTTTTTCAAGGCCTATCCACTGTGCCAACTTATAACTAAATCTGAGGGGGGTGCGATGGGGAGGTTCCCTTGTGAGAGGTCAATAAAGGCGACTGATGTTTTCAATTTTCTCTGGAATCCCGCCTCAATGTAAGTAGTGAGTGACAACACCTGGTCAGTACAACTTCGTCCTGGACGAAAGCCTGCCTGTTCAACTGGGATCGCCCTGAACAATTCTGGGCTAATAAATCGCTTCGACGTGCGGGACAGACTCCTCCCGAAGCACGCCGGCACTGCGTTGTCCGTACCCAAGGAAAAAGGTCTCGTATGTTTGCATTTGCGAGTGGACAGCGGGGTCTCGCACGCGTTTTACGCAGCATGCTGTGGAAATTTCCCGCAGCTAGGAAAGCGCTGCTTATACTGTCTCCCTCACGCCCCGCCATCGTAAACCCAGAACACTGTCTAGCCCATGATGCATCATTGCAGTCTACGGTGGCAGTGAACTTGAATTGAACGTGATTTGTGTTCTCAGTAGCAGTTCGATATTTCTGTTAGTGGCTAATTTCATAAAGGAAAAAATAAAAGGTATTCATATGATGCGAGCTATAAATGGAAAGTAGTAGAATATGCAGAAGAACATGGAAGCCGAGCAGCTGAGAAGCACTTCGACTCTCCACCAACAGAAAAAAAGAAACCGAGATTGGCGGGCTAATAAAGAAGAACTGAAAAAACCGAGGAAGACTAAATGTGAAAATCAGAGGGCTGAATGCGAAATTGCCAAAACTAGAAGGAGACGTATCGCGATAGATTCAAGGACATCGTCAAAATGGCACTGGAATTAATACAAAGATGATTCAAATACACGGTCGTAAGCTAGAGCTGCAGTGGAACTTGATTGGAGTTGGTTGATGCTACAAGTTTATGTAGCGTCATCAATTTAGCATGCGAACCAAAATCAAAATATCTCAGAAAATGCCACGAGAGTATGAAGAGAAAATATCATCTTTTCCCAGCTTTGCCATTCAACATCGAAAGAATAGCGGTGTGGAACTAACTCCTCTGACATTTGATGTGCCGAGTAACAGAATTTTGCCATGAATGCATTACATTGTTTTCTATCATGTTGTGCTGACGGTACTATGCCTAATACAGTGGTCATTTTAACGCGCAAAACAATGCCAAAACCAAAATGAGATTTTCACTCTGCAGCGGAGAGTACGCTGGTATGAAACTTCCTGGCAGATTAAAACTGTTTGCGGACCGAGACTCGAACTCGGGACCTAGGCAAAGGTGACACCAAGGTACTTGGGGTACTTGTTATGACAAAGAGTGTTTCTGTTAAGATTCAACCCGAGCTCTTCATTAGCTTGTTCGCTTGTCAGATGCAATGTACATACTTCAGTTTCACTTGTACTGGATTTAAGTCGCCACTTGCTAAAATAGGCACTCATTACAGCTACATCTTCTGTGAGAATTGTCTCCGCTCGTCCTAGATCCTTGGTTTTACAAGCTGAGCGATATCATCCGCGTAGCAGAATTTTGTTGACCTGGTATTGGGGAGGTCAGAGATATATAGGCTGAATAGTAGGCTGTCTAAGACGCAGCCCTGTGGTAGACCATTACTTAATTTCATCTCCTTGCTCACATCTTCTCCCAAGCAGACACGGAAATATCTGTTGTCTGTCATGGTGCTGATGAGAGTTACAGTTTTTCAGCATCGGACTGTTTTTAGTAATTTGTATGCCATCACTTCTCGCCAGACTGTGTCATATGCCGTAGTTAGGTCTATGAACGCGACAGATATCTTACGTTTTCTTGAAAACCAGCCTCTATGAAAGTGTTAGGGCCAGTACCTGGTCCCAACAACTTCTCTGTGGTCTGAACCCCGCTTGCTCAGCTGGAAAATGTTCCAGAATGAAGCGGCTAATTCTGTTATACAGGGTGTTCCAAAAGGTACGGCCAAACTTTCAGGAAACATTCCTCACACACAAAGAAGGAAAACATGTTATGTGGACATGTGTCCGGAAACGCTTACTTTCCATGTTAGAGCTCATTTTATTACTTCTCTTCAAATCACATTAATCATGGAATGGAAACACACAGCAACAGAACGTACCAGCGTGACTTCAAACACTTTGTAACAGAAAATGTTCAAAATGTCCTCCGTTAGCGAGGATACATGCATCCACCCTCCGTCGCATGGGATCCCTGATGCGCTGATGCAGCCCTGGAGAATGGCGTATTGTATCACAGCCGTCCACAATACGAGCACGAAGAGTCTCTACATTTGGTACCGGGGTTGCGTAGACAAGAGCTTTCAAATGCCCCCATAAATGAAAGTCAAGGGGGTTGAGGTCAGGAGAGCGTGGAGGCCATTGAATTGGTCCGCCTCTACCAATCCATCGGTCACCGAATCTGTTGTTGAGAAGCGTACAAACATTTCGACTGAAATGTGCAGGAGCTCCATCGTGCATGAACCACATGTTGTGTCGTACTTGTAAAGGCACATGTTCTAGCAGCACAGGTAGAGTATCCCGTATGAAATCATGATAACGTGCTCCATTGAGCGTAGGTGGAAGAACATGTGGCCCAATCAAGACATCACCAACAATGCCTGCCTGAACGTTCACAGAAAATCTGTATTGATGACGTGATTGTACAATTGCGTGCGGATTCTCGTCAGCCCACACATGTTGATTGTGAAAATTTACAATTTTCACGTTGGAATGAAGCCTCATTCGTAAAGAGAACATTTGCACAGAAATGAGGATTGACACATCGCAGAAGTGTACCCGTGGAGGCCAATCAGCTGCTGATAGTACCTGCACACGCTGTACATGGTACGGAAACAACTGGTTCTCCCGTAGCACTCTCCATACAGTGACGTGGTCAACGTCACCTTGTACAGCAGCAACTTCTCTGACGCTGACATTAGGGTTATCGTCAACTGCACGAAGAATTGCCTCGTCCATTGCAGGTGTCCTCGTCGTTCTAGGTCTTCCCCAGTCGCGAGTCATAGGCTGGAATGTTCCGTGCTCCCTAAGACGCCGATCAATTGCTTCGAACATCTTCCTGTCGGGACACCTTCGTTCTGGAAATCTGTCTCGATACAAACGTACCGCGCCACGGCTATTGCCCCGTGCTAATCCATACATCAAATGGGCATCTGCCAACTCCGTATTTGTAAACATTGCACTGAGTGCAAAACCACGTTCGTGATGAACACTAACCTGTTGATGCTACGTACTGATGTGTTTGATGCTAGTACTGTAGAGCAATGAGTCGCATGTCAACACAAGCACCGAAGTCAACATTACCTTCCTTCAATTGGGCCAACTGGCGGTGAATCGAGGAAGTACAGTACATACTGACGAAACTAAAATGAGCTCTAACATGGAACTTAAGCGTTTCCGGACACATGTCCGCATAACATATTTTCTTTATTTGTGTGTGAGGAATGTTTCCTGAAACTTTGGCAGTACCTTTTTGTAACACCCTGTAGATGAGCCTTTCCAAAAGTTTATAAGTACAGCTCAAAAGAAAAATTGGACTGAAGCTTTTGTGGGTGGTTAGCTGGTTTCAAATTGCCACTATTTTTGTTCTCTTTAGCTCTTTGGGCTGCGATCCACTATCTAGGATGTTGGAGAAGAAGCGAATCAGCCATTTTTTCCACCATTACCCATGTTTATGAGAAACTTGGGGTATATATTATCCAGACCAGCTGCTTTACCATATTTAGTTTGTTTCAAGACCTCACCCAATTCAGCCAGTGTAAATGGTGAAGTGGGTACTGAGCTTTTAGAGAGGTAAGTTCTTGTTTTATTTTAGAAGTATGTTTTTTGTCACAGGATGATCTAGATGTTTCAACTATATGGTTAGCGATTTGATTACCTGAAATACCGGGTTTTTTCCCGGGTTTATTGGAGGGTCTGCCAAGCTTATGCAGAAGGCTTCATGCCTTTCTACTTGAATGTCTGAAGTTTACTTTTTTTACCATCTCACACCATCGCACTCTTCTAGCAGAATCAAGACTTTGGAGGAGGTCGTCTGCAATATCGCTGACGCCAGTTTCGCTATATTGTTCATAAAGTTGTTTACAATGTTCGTTCCAGCCTGGAGTATATTTCTTTCTGTACCCACGAGGAATAAACTTCTCAGCAGCAGTAAGAACAGCCCCGACGAATCGAGGGTAGTTTTTAAGTTCTGGTGGAATAAAACAGATATATTTATCTAGGCGGTCAGCAAAACTCCGCCTATCAGCCCTGCAGAAATTCCATCTGGGCTGTGGTACAGGTCTCGCTATTGGGACAAAAAAATGGCTCTGAGCACAATGGGACTCAACTGCTGTGGTCATAAGTCCCCTAGAACTTAGAACTACTTAAACCTAACTAACCTAAGGACAGCACACAACACCCAGCCATCACGAGGCAGAGAAAATCCCTGACCCCGCCGGGAATCGAACCCGGGAACCCGGGCTATTGGGACAGAGAGCCCCATATCGAGTATTGCTGGCCTGTGCTGACTGTGAGGGAAATTAGGTATGACCTCTCTGGAAACAGGCACTGGGTGCCCTCTGCAGTCCCAGGACACAAAGCAGAGATCCGGGTTGTAATCTCAAGCGGCCGATCTGAAAGTTCCCAAATCCATGGCATCATAAACCAGGTACCGAATCGATTTTCATATTCAATTCAGTCGGTGAGTGCAACACCACATTCATTGTCACGTGCATAGTCCCGGTGACAATGGCGACTATTAAAATCTCCAGCATAAATCGATGGGTGGGCGGTAATTGGCAGAATATGCAGTGGCCGTGGCACATTTGGTGGCTTGAGAATATTATTTATAATGGTCTCCTCCACTTGCATAAAGACTTAATGGATCTCATTTTCTGTATTTGTCGATATGAGGCTAGCTAGCATGCTCGATATTGCTCCTTACATATGTATCACCCATAAGATCGTAGCCATGGATCCTACCTCTTCTTTCATAGCTGGAGCAAGTGTTTCCTGGATTAGAACTACGTCAGTATCATTGTCTACAAGGAGTTAAGACAGGTACCCTCTTTCAGCTCGGCTAATAACTTCTATTTTTAAATGGAATACTCGGATTGAAGAGCCAAGTCTTTTAATCAGTTGGTCCTGAAAAGGTCCATTTTTTAAAGCTTTTTGATTTTGGTTTGTCTGCACGTCTGTAGCCAGGAAATCCAATGTCTGGTCTGGCTGCCTATTCGTTCTAGCTCATTTAGCGTTACCCGGGGTGCACGTGTAGTTTTCCACTACGGACGCGAGCTACTTTACACCCCAGTGGCTTATTAATATTATAGTCATAGGATGCTACGATTTTTCGTTTTGTGAAGTGCACAATTTTACATTTCTGAGCATTTAAAGCGAGTTGCCAATCTTTGCGCCTCTTTGAAATCTTCTGTGCTACTCGGACGGTTTCGTAGTTTCTTTGACAGTTAATGTGATGTTGAGCTTCAAAATCAAGAGGTAATCGCGATGTGGCTGTTCTATCATGGCTTGTGACTAACGGAACTTTTGTGATAGAAATAAACATATGCTTGAAGACAAATTTCGAACGGCATTTTCAATGAAAATATCAAAACAGCAGATAATTTTAATTTGTACACTTCTTTGTTAAAATCTTGCACAATTAAGACACTGGACATTGCCAGTGTTTTAGACATGCGGAATACACCCTCACATTGCAAATCACACTGTGGGTTTTATCAATTTGAAATGTAAATCTAGTAACTAAAACGTAGTAGAGATAGCCATGTACTCCTTTGCAGCATTAAATCCATAGTTCAGAAGCAAGCACTTTCTTGCGATGGAGTACCTAAAATAAGTGTAACATAAAAAAGGAGAAATGCCATTAACAATAAATTTCGGTGGATTTTCATTTTAGTGGTGGTAGCAAAACGGTACATTTCGTACTCCGCGACGCACAATGTAAGTTCGTTGTCGGCCAAATACACACATGAGATTCGTTACTGCTAAGAGCTCTTATTAAACTAATAATCGACCCATTTATTTCACAGTCGCAAAATTTCTACGGTGTGAGAATTCAAGTCATGTCAAAAAGAAGGTATGGTGCGATGGCTTGTTGAACAGCTACGTCAGAGTGACATGCAATGTCACTTTACCGCCTTTGCGTTTGTATCTTTGTGACGTCAGCGAGCTCTAATTACACTGGCTGTTTACTGAGATGCAGCGTAGCGCCTGCGCAGAAGAGGGTGTGTTTTTTTTCCCCCTTCCTCTTCTTTGTTGTTTACTTGTATATCAGCTGACTTGGTGCTTTCAAAGGCCAAGTTTACGTAAAGAGGGAGAGGAGATGATAAGGCAGAGAACGAAAAGGGGGAACGACAAGCGCTGCAGAGAGAGTCTGCGTGCGACCATGAAAAGCCTGGGAAGAATAGAGACTAATTGGGAGAGCGACGCTGTTGCATATGCACAACACGTCTGCTATTACTGCACAACTCGAATAACAGACCCACCGACTTCCCACGCGCCGTGAGAAAACATTTCTTTACGTGTCGTCTATCGTGTGTCTCGTGTACGACTACCTACTGACGCTCTCAAAGTTTAATCCTTTCTAATCGTCGAGATTAAATTGGTGTTTTTCTTCGTCTGCAGTCCAAGATAAATGTACACCTTTGTATGAGTGTATTTATGCAAGTGATCTCCCGACTTCTGTACAGAAAACTCGCTGCCTGTTACGAAACAAACGCATAGAAGAATTTCCTGTGATGTTACTGCGTATGCTGAAGCGCACAACATGCGTGTCCAGGAGTCTGTTTACAGATGCCAACAACTCGCAGATATCTGCTGTCGGTGTAAGCATTTCAAAAATAACATTGTTTGTTAACAGTGGACGAGATATCTGTTGCATAATATAAAATTGTTCACGTACCTTTTGAGTGTCATATATAGTTCTTCAAGAGTGAAAAACTGTGCCGGTTATCATTGATATTAATGAATTCAGTGCTCTGTTGAGCACATTCATAACAGCTGTCTAACCGTTCGGACTTCGCTACCTTTTTTTGTTGTGTATGATAAATATTCGCCACAATAATGCAGAGTGAAAGTTACTATAGTGGGCAAGCCCTGTAAGAAATCAAATTTGTGTTTAAGGGAATAGTGTTTGATATTTAACTTTTTTTTCGTTTTAGGCCTTAGTGAAAGAGAAAGCGAGCGTTGAGGAACAAAACATACTGACAGATACTTTTGGGCGATATCACACATATTTACGGATATCACTGACAGAAAGATGCAATTTGAGATGTAAGTATCTTGTAACTCTAGTTTATAAACCGATGTTTACCATGGTAGCAATAGGCTTTGTTAACATACTATATTTTTTAATATTTCCGATTGTTTCAGAACTCACAGAATATGCAAAACATTTTGTGTGTCATTGAAACAAATACTTTTGTATATGAAATGTTGCATACCTTCATTAAATTATGTAATATGGCGTAATCTTCTGGAGCATTGCAGCTAAGGTTAAAAAAGGTGTTCTATAGAAATGCGCAATGAGAATATCATTTATAATTGGTAGCCAAATATCTTGTAGAAACCTCTTCAGGTATTACAGATTCTTACAAGTACATGCCAATATATGTATTCCCTAATGATATTTGTGGTTGAACAACCAAAGTGAATTTAGGATGAACTCAACTTTTCACAATCACAATACTAGCAGTAATTTCCATAGACTATCCATTCCTCTTGAGGGTTCTGAATGGAGTTTTATATTCCGGAGCAAAAGTCTATAAAAGGTTACCAGTGAATATCAGACATGAAACTGAACTTTCCCAAATGTATAAAAAAAGTACAAGAATGACTCATTAGCCATTCTTACAATTTGATATTTACAGTCAGTGTAAACACTATGTATGGTAACTCTAATATTGGTAGTAGACAGGCCCATGCTTTTCCAACACATAAGCTGAGAGTAGTATGTGTAAAGCTACACATTTTCAAAATAGCTGTTTTTCTCCTAACATCCACAAGAATAGCTAACTGCAGAAAAACAACAGGTCAAAAATTTTCAAAATTTCTTTTATTGCAGAAGTCATAAAGTGCTTCTAGTAACTTGGTACAATTAACTCCTTACTGCAGAAAGAGATCATGTCCTAGACATGTTCCCTTTCTGCTGTGAACTGTGTGGAGAGTTTGGTATCATCAGGAGAAACTTTAGAAACCAGGAATGATATTACACTGTTAGTAAGGTGATAAAACTCATATTTGGATCATCACAGAAGAAAGACAAATTTAGGTTGTTCTCATAAAAACAGCGAACTTCACAGACTACGATACTTGGTGGTCAAGACTCTACATAAAAGGGGTCAACAGAAGCGTCCGATCCCACGCGTCGGCTTTGACCCGTGACGTAAGGGTGTTGTCGTGTGTGACGTCATGAGGGCGCGGAGTTTTGTTTGAGTGTGGCTGTCTCCAGTTCTGTTTTATCTTATTTTATTTACTTTTCTGATCTGTTCGTTCTATCTCGTGGGATTTTTTTAAATTTAAAAACACTTATTACTTATTTTAATTATCTGTTTCCTCCAATTTCTGTTTTAGTTTATTATATTTATCTTTCTGATCTGTTCGTTCTATCCCGTGAGATTTTTTTTTTAAAAGACAAAAAACACTAATCAGCTACTGAAGCATCTTTATCTTCTATAGGTTGCTGGGGTTACGACCCCTGGGGAGGTGGGTGGGTATTCATGCATGGCTGTCTTCACTTACACGTTGTAGCTACGCAAGGCGTCTAAATTTGTTTATATTTAGTTTGCCCCCACCCAAAACACCCCATTTCCCGCGCTTGTCCTGTTAGTGTCATTAGGCTTCTTGTGGAAAGTGTGTGTGTTTGTTTTTGTTTCCGCCATATTTGTGACGTCATGGGTCAAAGCAGACGGGCGGGATCGGACGCTTCCGTATTTCCCATAAAAGCTTCCCCTAGTAACAGTTCTTATGGAAAATGTTTTCCAAAGAGGTAAAAGATTTCTTTTGTCCTGTCAATCACGAATTTAGTTTCAATAAAGATACACCACCGATAGCTCAATGTAAGATAAACATCAAAACTATGTGAACTGATAGATTTTATGTAAGAAATATTAAGGTGAATCTAGAACTTCCCAAGGAACCAGCCTACAAAGCCAAACTACATATAAACATCTTAAAATGGATCATATGAAATAAAGTTTAATTTATGTTCTGGAAGAAAGGCTGCATTTTTGGAATGAAATTATGACTTATTTGACCACAAAGAGAGTGATGAAAAGGAAGAGTATGATAAGCCCATTGACTTAATTTGATATAATATTGATTACAATGTATTTAGTTTGAGGAAAATATGTAAAATAAATTTTCTTCCTCAAAATATAAGTCTTTTAATTTATATTCCACATCTTTTGCTACAAGAAGGGAGTATGTCAAGTTCAAAAGAAAAAGAAGAAAAAAATTGAGCTGCTGGGAACACAAAATGGATAAAAATTACGAAATTTAAATACCTTACAACCACATATTTATAGAAAAAGTGTAGAATAATTTTACGTTAGAGTTTCTGTATAAAAGTTTTTTGACTCGCCTGTAAACTTTGAAGAAGGGGACTTGTTCCCTTTCTGCAGTTAAGTTTCCATATAATGCAATCCAGAAGTAATTACAAAAATATTGTTTTCAGTAGATTGGCACTAATAATAATTTGTCGTCAGTATACTTCACATAAATAGCTGGCAATTGTGGCTCCAGCCTTTTAGTGTAGCTTTAGTATGGTGTGACTCATTCCGCATTCGTAAAGGCTTTCCTTCCTGATCTGATTTATGGAATATAATTATGTTTGAATGGGTAAAATATAACACTGTAATACTTAAATTTAGTTTTTAAAGTTAAATGACTTTAGATCATTATCCTTACAGTGATTCTTAGGTATCAGTAATAAGTTTTACGCAAACATTGAATTCAAGGATGCAAACATAACTGTCACGAAAACTATACACAATATTGTTAATTAATCAGTTGGCCAGTTTCATGTTCTGTGGATCGTTATGCACGATAAATTGTAATGACGTGGAACAAGTATTTTTATATTCATATTGCAAATTAATTTGTTAATGTGGGTACATTTTATCCACGCTAACAGAACAAATATAGTTTTTGTCTTCAGTTGCACATCTAAGAGTGTGATTGTCATCAAAGTATCTGTAAATGTTTACATATTATACAAAGCTAAAGCACAACAATATGAAAACGGCAGCTGAGTAGCATAGCCGGAGCAGTGGCTTTCTCCGAAGTACCTGTTAGCTGTTTTTCTCCTGACATTCATTTTTTAATGTTTTTTTACCTTATCCCTCATCTTCATGGGGTCAGCATGTTAACCTGGATTTAGCTATGTTAGTGGTGGAGGGTGGCTAAAGTGCGCTTTTGGCGTCAGCGGCTTTTCTGCTGCGTGTTGCTGTTGACCCTTCATTTCCATAAGCCATAGCCCATCAGATGATAGTGTACAGTAGCCAAAGAGAATCGTTGAATCTAATGAGTTGTTTCAGCAGAAAATACAAGCTTATTACTTTTGTTTTCAACTTGGAGAGCACAATTTTACCCTCCCCTCTGAGGGCTCATGGCTCTTTCGCTCTTTCGTGAGTTCATGCTTGGCGCACTTGAAGACCTGAGCTATTGTGGGCCTTTCTTCCTTCCAGGGCTTCATTCTCTCATGCCTTGCTTTTTCGTTTTCACCTTTCCTTTTTGGCAATTTTGGTCCCCCATTGGGGTCTGACCTCCCCTTCTAAATTTTCTCAGTGTAAACCATCTGGGGTGCCAGACAGCCATTGATGTGGCTGGTTTGCAACCTTGCTCCAGGTCATGTTTACCCCCTCTTCGTGCCGAGTCAGCAGTCCGATACAATTATTTGCGCCGCCGATATTGTCATCCCCAACTCAACAGGCTCCTTTCGCCACCAGCTGGTTCTGTGGTGGGACATGGTCATTGCCATAAACATCTGTGATCACCGTCGGGCTTTGCAGTGCCTTAACCAGCACTTGTCCTCTGCTGGTCTTATTTAAAATTCTTTGCACCAAAGCCCATTAGTTAATGAAACAGACCAAGTGGGTGTGTTGGGGATGCTTTGCCTCCTCCTTAGGTTCTTCTGTCCCTTCGTCACAGATGTGGGCTACGCTCTGCACCCTCTGAGGTTACCAATGGTAATCGTCCATCCTGCATCTTGTCCTTCCGGGTGGCCTTTGTATGAATCCATTGGTCCTCACGGAACATTTTGTGACTCGTTCTGCAACGGCTTCGGCATCAGCCTCCTATCCCGTCACCTTCCTCCTCTGGAAATAGTTGGCTGAAGGTTTCCACATGTTTTACCAAATGTCAGGTGAAATCCTACAATAAACCTGTTACTGAATGAAAACTTATTGTGGCCCTCTCTTCTTCCCATGATTCAGTCACTGGCCGCAATTCCATCCAGAACCAACTGCTTCAACACCTCTGTCCTCCACGAAAACAGTGTCACCTCCGATTGCTTAACCACATTTGGCTCAAAGGTGATTTCTCCTCTCTGTGGAGGGACAGTATTGTGGTTCCTGTCCTTAAGCCTGGTGAGAATATGTCATCTGTTGATAGTTACCAGCCGATCAGTCGGACCAGCATCGTCTGGAAGTTATTTGAATTGATGGTGGCTTTTTGGCTCAGTTGGGTCCTTGAATCTCCGAACTGGTACAGCTTTCGGCAGAGACAATCTCCGCCTGTACACCTGTGTCAATTGGAAACCACAGATCAGCAGGCCTTTTCTCAACACTGCCATCTTGTTGCAGTTTTCTTCACTCTTTGTAAGGCCTATAACACATCTTTGTGCCATCACGTCTCCCTAACACTCCATGAATGGGGTCTTCAGGGCCTCCTTCCCGTATTTATTCACGAGTTTCTGCCTCACTGGTCATCCAGGGTTCAGGTTGGCACTGTTCTCAGCACTCTGCAGACTCAGGAGAACGACATTCCACAGGGCTCTGTAATTAGTTTCCTCCATTTTTTTTAATCACTACTGATGGACTCGTGTCCTCCATTGGGCTATGATTTTTATATGTGGACTGGTTCCCATTCAGTGGCCTCTGCAGAGCAACAGCTCCAGAGTGCCATCCAATGCACTTCCGCATGGACACTCTCTCTCAGTTTCACTTCTCCCCATTTCCAACATGTGTGGTGCATTTCTGTTGCCATACTACAGTGTAGCCATGTATGGAAGTGAAACATGGACGATAACTAGTTTGGACAAGAAGAGAATAGAAGCTTTTGAAATGTGGTGCTACAGAAGAATGCTGAAGATAAGGTGGGTAGATCACGTAACTAATGAGGAGGTATTGAATAGGATTGGGGAGAAGAGAAGTTTGTGGCACAACTTGACTAGAAGAAGGGATCGGTTGGTAGGACATGTTTTGAGGCATCAAGGGATCACAAATTTAGCATTAGAGGGCACCGTGGAGGGTAAAAATCGTAGAGGGAGACCAAGAGATGAATACATTAAGCAGATTCAGAAGGATGTAGGTTGCAGTAGGTACTGGGAGATGAAGAAGCTTGCACAGGATAGAGTAGCATGGAGAGCTGCATCAAACCAGTCTCAGGACTGAAGACCACAACAACAACAACTACAGTCCATCCCAATCCAGAGCTTTACTTCAATGCCCAATGCCTGACCGTTGTTCCCCAGTCCTATTCCTTGGGTCTTCTTTTGGACAACAAGCTTAGTTGGTTGCCCCATATCCATCTCCTGGTGGCCGTGGCTTCTGTAAACTCAGTCCTTTGCTTCCTTGTCCACACCTCTTGGTGTGTGTATTGTTCGACTCTTCTCCGCCATTATCAGGCCTTAATTCCGTACTATCTGGACTATGGTTGTCAAGTTTATGACTCACGAGTCAGCTGCCCCTTCCACACTGCTCCTCTTGGACCCAGTCCGGCATCATGATATTCATTGGCCACCAATACCTTCCCCACTAGCCTTTTTGATAGTTTTCTGGTTGGCACTTGGACCCTCACCTCTTTTGGTTGAGCGGTCCCAGCTTCTGGTTTGCAATGCCATCACTATCTGCTCTTTCACTGCTCTTTTTGCAGCTTAGGGAAGTGACCTGCCCATTGCCCTCCTTTTTGTTGGTTTATCTGTTGGGCTCTGCCTTGCTTCTCTCCACCATGATTTCCATCTTCCCTCTCTGCCCTGTTCCTCATGTTCTCTCTCGAACACTCCCCCCCCCCCCCCCCCCCAACCCCCAATGTTCCTCTTTTCTGTATTCCAGCGAATCTCTTGTTTCTGTTGTTTGTTCCACCTGATCCTATGGCAGGTCTGGGATGTGCTGTTGTTTTTTACACCATTGGCTCTAAATTTGCTGATCACGTGTAACATGCCTTCACGTCTTCCGTTGGCATGGAATACCATCTCTTGCCTGACATGTGTGGGGTGGCCATCTATCGGGTCCTCTGCTTTGTTAAACGGTCCTCCCTCAAATGTATTTTGTTATGTATGGACTAGATAGTGGCCCTTAGACTACCACTCAGAGTTTTTCCACCATCCCTTGGTCTCTGCTATCCGTGAACTTCTCCACAATCTTGACTGTACTGCTCGTTCCTTTGGGTTCCTGGCTAAATGGGTACCTTGGGTAATGAGCTGACTAGTGGGGCCACCAACTACCTCCTATTCTCCCTTTTTGCTCCTTCATGGTCACACTCTTGGGAGACCACACGCTCTGTGCCCCTCACCCCTGCATTTCTTCCTCTGTCTAATAAACTTCATGTGAATAAGGAACTCCCACCATGTGGCATTCTTCCTTCCTCCTCCTCCTCTCCCGGTGGGAATCTACCACTCTCTGCTGTCTTTGTATTGGCTTTATCAGGTTAACCCATGATTTTTTACTCCATATGAGTCGTACCCTTTGCAGTTCTGGGGCCTCCTTCATGGTGACCCATATTGTGGTTGACTGCTCTGTTTTTTGGCCCTTCATTCTGGTATTGGAGTCCTTTGGTTAGGATTGGCATTGGTTTGGGAGGCCTCTGGTCTTGCCTCCATGCCGGCTAGATCACCCATACCCCCTCTTTTCCCTACATTTTGTCTGCTATTTTGTGTCATTTTGTTTTGCCTTTTCTTGTGTCTTCGTCCCCTGGTGCTGTTCCAGTTGTCATGCTCATGGTGTGATGTGACGTCAGGATGGGCCAGTTGCAGTGTTGGTACCCCATCGTGTGCAGCACCTTTGGTGCACCCCTGCTCTCGCCCTTCCCCCCCTCCCTCTCATTTATTCTTCCTGCATCCCAGCATCTCTGTTTGCCCATTTTCTGGACTTTGGTGTTTGTGTTGTTCCTCCCTTAGTTTCTGTCAGCTTAGATCGTGGGATCAATGACCTCGCTGTTTGGTTACTGATGTTTGTATTTATTTCTTGTATTGTTTGTTTTTCAGGATATAACAGGAATCTTGGGATATCTTTTCATACACCAACGTTATAATATGGTTATGAGTGGGGGGAAAGCTGGATATGGTGACGGACTGATTTGTAGTGTAGGTCAAGGTCTAGGTTGAAATGTAACAGCTCGGTTGTGGGTTTGCAAAACCAATGAATGTGACTGGGGGTAAACTGGCTGTGGTGACAGACTGGTTTGCAGCGTAGCTCTACACCTACATCTGTACTCTGCAAACCACTGTGAAATGTATGGCAGAGGGTATGTCTCATCATAACAGTTATTAGCATGTTTCCCCTGTTCCATTCACATATGAAGTACAGCAAGAGTGATGTTTAAATGTTGCTCTGTGTGCTGTTATTAATCTGATTGTTCTCCAGATTCCTATGGGAATGATACATAGCATCATCACTTAAAACTTATTCTTGAAAATTTGTAAGTAGGTTTTCTCAGTATAGTTTACACTTACTTTCAAGAGTCTACCAGTTCAGTTTCTTCAGCATATCTGTAACACTCTCCCATGTGTCCAACAGAATGGTGACCATTTGTGCTGCCCTTCTCTGTATATATTCAATATCACCTTCTGGTACTATTTGGTGTGGTCCCACACACTTGAACAGTATTCTAGAATGGGTCACATGAGTTATTTGTGAGCAATCACTTTTGTATACAGATTACATTTCTCCAGTATTCAACTAATAAACCAAAGTCTACCACTTGCTTTACCCATGACTGAGCCAGTGTGACCGTCCCATTTCATACCCCTACAAAGTGTTACACCCAGGTATTTGTATGAATTTTCAGCTGTAACTCATTGATATTATAGGATGCTGCATTTTTTCTTTTGTGAAACACTTAATTTTACATTTCTGAATATTTAAAGCATGTCGCCAATTTTTGCACTACTTTGATATCTTTTCAAGATCTGACGGAATGTTTAAAGCAGCTCCTTTCAGACAGTACTTCATTATAGATAGCTATATTGTCTGCAAAAAGTTTGAGGTTACTATTAGTATAGTCTGCAAGGTCATTAATATACAAAAACAGCAACAGGGCACACCTGACTCTCCATCTACATTGGTTGATGACTCTCCATATGAGGTAACTTTTTGTGTCCTCCCTACCAAAAAATCCTCAGTTCAGTCACAAATTCCACTTGAAATCTTATATGATCATAGTTTTGATAATTTGTTAGAGGTTAGGCTGAAATTTTACATTTTGGTTGTGAGTTGATAAAGCCATCTAATGTGACTGGAGGAAAACTGCCAGTGTTGATGGACTAATCTGTATGTTTATGTGTGTTTTCTACGGAAATGAAAACCAGATGTACAGTGAACAATGGCAGACTTGGTTTCACAGCTCTAAACCTCATACAGTCCGAAATATTTGATTTTAAAGGATGGCAATTGAACCGCAGTTTCTGCTGAAATACACAGGGCAAGGGTTGCCTGCACTGTATTGCTGCCTGCTGTCAGTGGCTCGCACAATGGGCAGTAATGCACAACCCATAAAAGTAGACAAACATCACTTTCAGTACAATTAACATTTATTTGTATGGCACATGTATGTTTTTTCTAAAGAAATGAAAACTAGAGGTACAGTTTAGTGACAAGACATGGTTCTAGTGTCATAAACACAATTGTTAGCGGCATGGAAAATACACTCACAAATAGCCAGTAATGTCACATCAGATGAACCTGTGTCACTTTTGCAGATGTTAAAACTGATCGCCTTTTGCATCAATACACTTGTGGAGACGAGAACAGGTGAGTGTTACACGGAGTGTAGTGTTTCCACAGATATTGCTGCATACACAGCAGTAATACATTCTTGCACATCAACTCGTGTCGTTGGAGGCTCATGGTACACAAACTCCTTCACTCTGCTCCAGAAAAGTCTTTTAATGGCGTAAAGTTGGGAGGAAGGGGGGGGGGGGCAGGCTATTTAGCTCACAGGACCTCCACATACTATCCACCTATTTACAAACATTGCATCCACAACTTTTCTGGAAACGTGTTTAGCGTACGGGGCATCCATCACACTGGAACCATATTGATCAATGTGTTTCCAATCCCTTATCCGTGAGATGGGACAGTGTGTCTTGCAGAACTAATGTATGTTGTCATCCGGTTAATGTTCCTTGATAAAAATAGGGACCTACAAAACGGGTACCATTGATGCAGCACTGAACAGTGACGCCCCATGTCACTGATGAACAACCGTGCAGAGCCAGTAGTGATTTTGCCCGGACCAACAGTGCATGTTCAGCAGATTCACATGATCATGATTTGTGAATGAAGCTTCATCTGTAAAGCATCCACTGATCTGCAAAATGACAGAATTCAGTGTAGGATTTAAAGTCATTCCTGTACAGTTCTTGGCGGACTGAGGTATGATATAAATGAAACGTATGCCTGTGTCACATTCTTCACACACTACTACAGCTTACTCCATAACTGTGTGCAACCTGTCTACACTCGCCTCAAGATTGTGCAGTGCAGCAGCCCCAGTGGGGTAGCACTCAGTGTATACTGCTGCAGCTGTGGTTGCATTTCCATAACACTCGCCATAAATTATCTTCACATCTAGTTTTTATTCGTTACTCAAGGTCTGCATATAGATGAGATGACGCCAAATGTCCCAAGCTATACCAAAACGGGGAAGCACTGTCCGAAGCATACGTCTGATGCATCACAGTGTATTTTCCTTTTTGACGCCTACAGCAGTACAGCAGGCCCGAGAAAGAGACACTAGTAGACTGATCAATAAGGTAGAACATGCGTACTGACAGTGGTCTGTTCACAGCAAGCTGCAGGACAGTGCAGCAAACCTTGCCCTGGGAATTATGACAAAAACCACAGTGGCATTGCCATCTTTTAAGTCTAACATTTCAGAATGTATGAGGTTTAGAACTGTGAAACCAAGTTTGCCATCACTAATTGTACCTATAATTATTATTTCTGCAGAAAAAACATGTATGTGCCATTATAAAAGCCTAACTTTGTGTTGAAAGTAGTGTTCATTGACCTTTATGGATTATGTATTCGTGCCCATTGTGTGAGCTCTTGACGTAGGTGCTTCCCTGGCCAATTGCATTATTTTCGATTCATTTTGGGAATATAAAAAGTGGCAGAGTTAGCTGAGATGTCCTGCATATAAACAATTTAGGAGACATTCTGAGCAGTCCTCTTGGGTTGTTTGCTGATTATATTGTCATTTACCATCCAATAATGTCATCAGAAGACCAGAATAAGTTGTAAAATGATTTCCACAAGATACTTATATAATGTAAACAGGGACAATTGACACTAAACAATAAAAAAAAAGAAAAAAAAGAGAAGCCTTCCACATGAAAACTAAAAAATATTAAACTTTGGTTTCATGATAAATGAAGCAAATTTAAAGGTTATTGATTCAACTAAATTACCATGGATCACAACTTAAATTTGAACCACCACATAGAAAATGTTGTGGTTAAGGTGAACAAAAGATTGTTTTGGCAGAACAAGAAAGTGCAATAAATATACCACAGAGACCACAGGAGGGTATAGAAAATGTTCAAAGAAGGGCAGCTTGTTTTGTATTATCACAAAACAAGGGATATAATGGCCACAGATATGATATATGAACTGGGATAGCAATCATTAAAACAATGACATCTTTTCACAAAGGCAAGATATTTTCACAAAATTTCAACCACAAACTTGCTACTGCAAGTTCGAAAATATTTTGTTTATTTCCTGCTGCATAGGATAAATGAAAATCTTAATAAAATAGGGTATATCAGAGCCAGCTGTTTGTTTCCCCCATGTGCTATTCGAGAGTGGATCACTCAAGAAATAGCATTAATATGGCTCTGTGAACCTTCCGCAAAACACTTAAAGAAGTCCACAGCTTGTGGTCTAGTGGCTAGCACTGCTAACTCTGGATCACGGTGTCCTTGGTTCGATTCTCGGCTGGGTTGGGGATTTTCTCTGCCTGGGGACTGGGTGTTTGTGTTGTCCTCGTCATTCATGTAAGTGGCTAGATTGTAGTGTGTACAAGTTGCAAATGAGTACGGGTGCTGATAACCGCGCAGTTGAGTGCCTCACAAACCAAACAACATAAAAACACTTAAAAGTGTGAATTGCAGAACAGTCTTGTAGATGTAGGGTAGCATCTAACTTGTGGAGTTTTAACCATTTTTTTTCCATAAAGATATCTTTTTGGTTCTGTGAATTATGGCACAAAAAAATCCTTTGTTGACGGCTAACCTATTTACCCAGGACCTATCATTTTGTCTCCTGGCAAATCTATTATGAGGTTTCAAGATGTTGTCCTGTCTCTTCCCAGATGTCTTTCCGTGAAGAGCTAGGATGGAAAATGTACTTCAGAATTGTAATATCAGGCAACGAGAGAATATTTCTGTAGTGTTGGCAGAAGAGCCAACACTGTTTTTCTAGAGGAGGCCGAAATGCACGCGTTTAATTACACGCTGACTGGCATGAGGTCTGGAACAGGACAATATCTTGAGAATTGCAAATAAAGCACGTATAGGATGTAATACTTAACTTTAATCCACAATTGTAGAACATCTCTCGTTACGGTACATGCTTCATAATATTAATTATCAACAGCTATGGCGCCTTGCTAGGTCGTAGCAAATGACGTAGCTGAAGGCTCTGCTAACTATCGTCTTGGCAAATGAGAGCGTACCGGTCAGTGTAGCTTCGCTAGCAAAGTCGGCTGTACAACTGGGGCGAGTGCCAGGACGTCTCTCTAGACCTGCCGTGTGGTGGCACTCAGTCTGCTATCACTGACAGTGGCGACACGCGGGTCCGGCGTATACTAATGGACCACGGCCGATTTAAAGGCTACCACCTAGCAAGTGTGGTGTCTGGCGGTGACACCACAATTTCAGCTAAAGGTTTCCAGATAGCACCACAGGAGACAGTTCCAAGAAATCTGCACCATCTGTATGCCATGTGCTCTCTCCTTTAATTATGGGCAAAATAAAATGATGGGCTAGCACAGCAAACTGCCAATGTATCTTGTTACTGCATATGTGGGAGAAGTGACATCACAATATCTAGAAGTGTTTATGAATGGGCTTAGGTGGACTGTTTATCATGTGCTTGTTGAGAAGCTGAGAGTCCAGACTAGAGACAGTGCCTTTTCTTAAGCATTTAGCTGAGAAATGTTGACAGCTGGCAGCATTCACCGTGAGGTGTGATGAGAACACAAGGGGTTGTTTCAACGGCTGATTGTAAGTATCCAACGAGAAACAGGGGGCAAGTGATGTGTTCCTCCCTAATGTGAAAATAATCATGGAATGTGCATTGTATTTGGAAAAATAGTGGTAGACCGTATTTATATTCAACATAAAAATAAGAATAATTTTGTGGCGAACGGTATACAGTCAAAATCACTACTTGAACTATTAATTGAAGTTGAGTTTTTTCTCAAGATATTGTTAACTGTAGCTGAGCTTCCTCTTGACATCACATTTGTGAAGCTTTGCCATTTCTCAACCACACTATCCCTTACAACCTAACCTATACCTCAGGCTACACTAAAAATCAGTCCTGTTTCACAACCTTCATTTCAAGAAAGTAGGAAAAAAAAAAAAAAAAAAATAAAGAAACACCGGTAATCTGTTAACAAAAACTTTGTTACTGTAGGCATAAATTAAAGGAAACTTAGATGAATTATTTGTGGTTCATATCCTTATAATATGAAAATATGTTGGGCCATATTGTAATATAACTGAAGCAGACTACTTGAGACTGAGTGTCACAGTGCAGAGGTAACACAGTGAACTAGTATTCACGAGGACGGGGGTTCATATCCCTGTTCAGCCATCCAAATCTACATTGTCCATGGTTTCGCTGCATCAGTTAACATAAATAGTGGGCTGTTTCGTTTGAAAGAGCGCAGATGATTCCCTTCTCCAATCTGAGATTGTGTTCTGTCCCTAATGTCCTTGTCATCAACGGCTCATTAAACCCTAATCTTCTTTCCTTTTAACTGTTTTGACTTGATGCAAATTCTCTTGTATTAATAAAACCCAACACAAGGAGATAAATGCTATGTGAGGAAGGGGGGGGGGGGAGAACAAAGAAAATAATGGTGGTGACTCTAAATTGCAGTACATTTGAAGTTGAATCTTGTTGGTGATGGTGTTAGGAGGTGTTGGAAACTGAGTGTAAGAACTGAGGTGCTTGGGGCTAAATAATGTTAAGTCACATTAAGTAAATTATACAGGAGAGACAGATGAATGTTCAAAAAGTTTCATAAATCAGGTGATGGACATAAGAGATATATACAGAGTGTCCCAGCTATCTTGTCCACCCAAAATATCTCTGGAACAATAACAGCTATTGGAAAACAACTTTCACCGGTATCAATGTAGGTCTGGGGCCCATGAATGTACATATTTGGAAACATTCTAAAATGAAAGCATATGTGTTTTTTAACACAAACTTAAGTTTTTTTAAATGGACCTCCTATATTTTTTCTTCAGCAATCCATAGCATGACAAAGCACATACACAATGGCGTTGATTGCATCACAATATTCCGATTACATCCCGAGATATTGAGACGCGAAGTTGACGCTTGAAACACCCGACATGCGCTGCTAGCGCACGTCCTGAGGCTCAGGCGTGAACCCCATGCTGCCCGTAATCGCGATGTGATTGACATGTGTAATCACCCCTCCATACTTATCAAGAGGTCCGAAACGAATAATACGGTCTGCTGCCATCCTGCTGCGATTACGGGCAGCATGGGGTTCACGCCTGAGCCTCAGGACGTGCGCTAGCAGCGCATGTCGGGTGTTTGAAGCGTCAACTTCGCGTCTCAATATCTCAGGATGTAATGGGAATATTGCGATGCAATCAACGCCATTGTGTATGTGCTTTGTCATGCTATTGATTGCTGAAGAACAAATATAGGAGGTCCATTTAAAAAAACATAAGTTTGTGTTAAAAAACACATATGCTTTCGTTTTAGAATGTTTCCAAATATGTACATTCATGGGCCCCAGCCCTACATTGATACCGGTGAAAGTCGTTTTCCAATAGCTGTTATTGTTCCAAAGATATTTTGGGTGGACAAGATAGATGGGACACCCTGTATATTGTACAATGAGGTACTACATACATTAAGATATTCTTTTCATATTAAATAGGACATTTTAAAGCACTGCACATAGTGAATTCATTAGTAATTACAAGGAATACATATAATTTTTTGGCTTGTCATTATATATCACCAAAGTTTCTTTGCTGATCGCAGTTTGCATTGCTCTCAGTGTAATCTAATACACTACCATTAATTAATTCAGGTTCATCAACCTGCTCTCCGGCTTCATAATGAGTTGGAGACAAATAATACCCATGACACACCTCAGGTGTATATACAGGGCGAGGTAACTGCCGTACTGATGGGTTTTATTCGGCCTGCAACTCCTTCAAATACCATATGCAAGATTTTGATATTTCTTCACTTGATATGTGGAAACTTTTAGTCTTAAGTGAAATATGAACAGGATATTTTTGTAGGAAATTTAATGTAGTTAAATTTTGTACTGGAATACATTTTCGCTGGAGGCTGTAGTTTCTGAATTATTCAAGAGAAATATATTACGGCCTCTTCCGAAAACATATCCTAGCACAAAATTTAACTAAATTAAATTTCCTGTAAAAAGTCCTGTTTTTTTAGGGCTAATGTATTGCATGACAGGATGCATAAAAGCCATAGGCAGGGGCATTTGACACATCCTGTAAAGACAAGCAGACATATGACATTAGGAAGTTTATTACTCTGCACAGATATACGCTTATGGTATTTTGGTGTTAAGGTCATTGTCTGTGTGGGATGGCCATGCTTCTTGACATTAATTTCACAGAAGTCTCTGTGAACAATGTGTTTCAGGAAATTTGAATCAGAATTTGAAGCCACAAATTTGAACACTGTAGCTTCTGAGAAGCTAATGGAGTCCACCCTTTGCTGTATTTCCTTTTATTATAGTAGGAATTAAGTCTTCCTCCTTACAGAAGGGGGGAAAAAAATAGGGATGACTAATAGCATGAACCTACGGAACTACACTGAAGAATATGGCAATTTAACAGACATATAAACCCTATAGTAGGTACATGGTAATGCCCATCACAAATGCAACAATCATTTATGTTTAATGGACTCTAGGTAACTATCTTAGATATCGCCCCATAGTTCATGATTTCATCAAATGTTAGTATTATTTAAGAGTAAACAATGGAAAAGCTAGGCTGGAACAACAATACTATTATAAAAAAAGATTGATTACTGCTCACCATATTCACCATATAGAGAAAATTTTGCGTTGCAGACAAGCACAACAAAAAGACTGCTGTATGTTTAAGTTTTTGCCCAAATGCCTTCTTGTTAAGTAGATAACACACACACACACACACACATATATATATATATATATATATATATATATATATATATATATATATATATATATATAAAAAAACAAAGATGAGGTGACTTACCGAACAAAAGCGCTGGCAGGATTCAAGCTTTCGCAACAAACTGTTGCCTCATCAGGAAAGAGGGAAGGAGAGGGGAAGACGAAAGGAAGTGGGTTTTAAGGGAGAGGGTAAGGAGTCATTCCAATCCTGGGAGCGGAAAAACTTACCTTAGGGGGAAAAAAGGACTGGTATACACTCGCACACACACACACATATCCATCCACACATATACAGACACACTACTTTAGAAGAAGGCCTTTTGGTCAAAAGCCTGAATGCATAGCAGTCTCTTTGTTGTGCCTCTCTGTGACTCAACATCCACTCTATATGGTGAGTACCAATCTATCCTTTTCATAATATTATTATTAGTGTTATTATTTAAGTGTACTATATGCATGACACTGTCACAATAAACCACATAGCCACTTGCTATAATATGGCATGCTACACAGCTACATTTTCTTGGTGCTTATCTCTGATGATGGTGCTGTATCACACCGATTTGGCTTATAATACACATCTATGACCTTATCTCTGCACGAAGATTCACTCTAAAGTAACTGACTTCCATGTCGACTCCACAATGCACTTTTTATTTCACCCAAACAACTTTCGCTGTTGCCTCAGGGAGACACCACCTTGCTGCGGCTTACCACACTAAAGTGCAAAGATTATGTGCTATGTCTTGATCTTGATGCCAGATGTGTGGTTACCTGCATTATCCTATATTATTACGTTCACTGCTGCTGCTGCTTCAAAACTTGATATATTTTAGCTGTATTTCCCCAGCAATGTGTGTGGTTTTTGATTTCTTGAAAAGGACAGTATATTCTGTAGATTTCATATAATTATTCAGTTATTACATCATTTTCAGGTCAGTATTGCATGCCGGAGGAAGGTGTCACTTTAACAAAGAAAGAAAAGCTGCTGACTACGGATGAGATCATCTACCTGGCTGAACTTTTCGTTAAACAAGGAGTTAGGAAAATAAGACTGACTGGTGGTGAACCTACTGTTCGGAGGGACATTGTAGACATTGTCGGTAAGTGTTTATCAACAAATATTGTAATGTCTTCGTACACTGTTCGACATTCCTTTTGCTATGTGTGATATGTTGATCTCTTGGTTGCTGTTGCTAAATACACTGATGGACATTAAAATTGTAACACCATGGAGTTGGCATTACACATCAAATTGGCTTGAAATGAACCACATGCTTGGATATGCAAATGCTTAGGATTTCAGTGTAACAACACAAGGAGTGATGCTATGTACAAGGTTGTGGTTCAAAGTAATGCCTCCATTTTTATATGAAGACTATTAAAGCTTTTTAAATAAAACAAACTTTATTAACATTCTACATGAGATTGTACAGTTTCTCCTGGTGTATTTGTTGATCAACAGTCAATGGGTGTAATGCTGGTCCGTAGAGTCTGACAGCCACAATATTTCAGTGATCAGACATGTTGTCATCATCAGGTGTGCTGATGAACGGAACTGAGATCCTGAGGGTAGGTGGCTGACTTACACTGAAGAGCCAAAGAAACTGGTACACCTGCTTAATATTGTGTAGAGCCCCCACGAGCATGCAGAAGTGCCTCAACATGACGTGCCAAGGACTCGTCTAATGGCTGGAGTAGTGCTGGAGGGAACTGACACCATGTTTCCTGCAGGGTTGTCCATAAGTCCATAAGAGAATCAGGGGGTGGAGGTCTCTTCTGAACAGCAAGTTGCAAGGCATCCCAGATATGCTCAATAATGTTCATGTCTGTGGTGTTTGGTGGCCAGCAGAAGTGTTTAAACTCAGAAGAGTATTCCTGGAGCCGCTGTGTAGCTATTCTGGATGTGTGGGGTGTCGAATTGTCCTGCTGGAATTGCCGAAGTCTGTTGGAATGCACAATGGAATGAATGGATGCAGGTGATCAGACAGGATGCTTACATACTTGACACCTGTCAGACATCTTAGGGGTCCCATATCACTCCAACTGCAAATGCCCCACACCATTACAGAGCCTCCACCAGCTTGAGAAGTCTCCTGCTGAAATGCGGGGTCCACGGATTCATGAGGTTATCTCCATACCCGTACATGTCCATCCACTCGATACAATTTGAAACATCTGACAAGGCAATGTGTTTCCAGCCATCAACAGCTCAATGTCGGTGTTGACGGGCCCAGGTGAGGTTAAAGCTTTGAGTCATGCAGTCATCAAGCATACACGAATGGGCCTTCAGCTCTGAAAGCCCATACGGATGATATTTCGAAGAACGGTTCACTCACTGACACTTGTTGATGGCCCCCCAGTGGGTCCCGGGGTTAGAATAGGCCCGAGGTATTCCTGCCTGTCATAAGAGGTGACTAAAAGGAGTCTCACATGTTTCGACCTTTATGTGATGGTCCCCTGTAGGGTTTTAAAATTTTCCCGAAGAGCAAGCCAATTGGGGAAGGGTGCCTTTCATGGTGCATAGTGTCCATCATGTGCTGAGACCTCTCGCATCCTTCGTTGACGTGGATCTGCACTTCCACTCTTTCTCTAGCTGCTGGGCAAGATCACCCTCCTGGGTGTGTTTTCCTCCATCCTCTGTGCAGTATTGCTTTCTGTGCTGGACTTCTTAGCCTGTTTGCACTTGATATCCAGCACGATAGCCAGTCCTTTCTGGTGGGGCCGCCATGTAACCTGTTGGTTGTAGCCCCCTGACCATACAGGGATCGCTCTGCTGATGCCTGCACCGTTTATACCAAGGAGTAGATGTCCGTCGCCTGGAGGCATCGAGACTCCCGGCAATGGCCATGCTGCCAGGTGGCCTTTGCTGCAACTGGGTGGCACCCGTGGAGAGGGCCCCTGGTCGGAGTGGGTGGCATCAGGGCGGATGACACGCCATGAAGTGTAGTACATCATCTCTTGCTGGTGGTCAAACACCAGCAGTCCCCAAGTGGTCAAGGTCTAACTTCAATGCTAAGAAATATGACCCCAAATCGCTCCCACACTATTGGAGGAATGGCTGGCTAAGGATGGCAGCAAAGCTTATTCACCCCAGTACCTTGTATGTACGAGAGTTGATGGAGAATTTTTCTTGTCAATGAAACCTCAGTTTTTTTTTTTAGCATTTATAGAGGATAAGTTTGGGGAGGTGAAGGGCTTGTTCAAAATGCGGTCAGGGTTGGTCTTGATTAAAACAGCATCCTCTGCCCAGTCACGGGCACTACTCGCCTGTGACAAGCTGGGGGATGTTTCTGTTTCCATCACGCCCCATAAGGGCTTAAATATGGTCCAGGGTATCATATTTCACAGAGACCTTCTTTTGCAGTCCGACAGTGAGCTGCGTGCCAATTTAGAGCAGCAAGGCGTCCATTTCGTCTGGCACGTCCACTGGGGTCTGAGGGGTAATCAGGTTGCCACTGGTGCTTTCATCTTGGCCTTCAAGAGTGGCACATTACCTGAGAAGGTGAAGGTGATGGTCTACCGCTGTGACGTAAAGCCATATATACCTCCCCTGATGCGGTGCTTCGAGTGCTGGAAGTTCGGCAAATGTCTTCCCGCTGTACTTCCAGTGTCACCTGTCGGGATTGTGGACGTCCTTCACATCCCAATACTCCCTGTGCCACGCCTCCCACTGTGTCAGCTGTGGGGAGCACCATTCATCTTGCTCACCAGACTGCAGGATTCTCCAGAAAGAAAGAAAAATTATGGAATACAAGACCCTGGACCGACTGACCTACACTGAGGCTAAGAGAAAATATAAGAGGCTACATCCTGTACATATGACATCAACCTACGCCTCCACTATGACAGCAGTTCTCCCATCTTCCATTCCTCCACGTACAGTTTGCTCTCAGAGCTGTCAGACTCCACCTACCCCCTTGATGGTGGGAGGCACTTTACTCTCTGTTGCTCCTGCACAACCTTCTTCAGGAGCAACATCCCCCCAACCATCGGGGACATCAGTCCCCACTTCTCAGCCGGAGAAGCATAAGTCTTCTTTGGCTCTCAGGTTCCTACCAGTGGCAAAGCTGACACCCGCCAGTGGCTGAAGCAACCACAGGTAGCTGGTCGTAGGGCTTCACAGTCCTCCTCAGTCCCTGAGACTGAATCAGTGAAGCCCTCCCAGCCAGACAAACCTAAGGAGCAGCACGAGGAACCTGAAAAGAAAAAGACCCCAAAGAACCTAGGCACTGTGGTGGCACCCACACCACCACTACCTACAAGCTCTGTGTCTGAGGATGAAATGGAGATTCTGTTGTCTGCTGAGGACCTAGATCTTGCTGGGCCCTCAGACACAATGGATGTCGATTGCACAGGTACTCATCTGGTGGCAGCAGGTGACCCTGAGGTGTAGACTGCCTCATTGAGTGTTTCATGCCTTCCCAGTCTCATGATCACGTAATCCTCCAGTGAAACTGCAGTGGTTTTTTCCACCACGTGGCTGAGCTACGGCAACCTTAAGCTTTACACCTGCTTTCTCCGTTGCCCTCCAGGAAACCTAGTTCCCGGCAATGCGGTCCCCTGCCCTCCGGGGCTATGAAGGATATTACAGGAACTGTAGTGACTGTAATAGTGTGTCAGGTGGAGTTTGCATCTATTCCCTGAACTCAGAATGTAGTGAACCTATGCCCGTTCAAACCCCTCTTGAAGCTGTAGCTGTTGGGATATGGTCGACACAGGAAATAACTGTTTGCGATGTACATCTTCCTCCAGATGGTGCAGTATCCCTGAATGTATTAGCTACACTGATTTTGGTCATCAGTCTACTGACTGGTTTGATGCGGCCCGCCATGAATATGACCCGTCTCTCCCTATAGCTTACCCCTACTTTTTTCAGAATCTCGAACAGCTTGCACCATTTTATATTGTCGAACGCTTTTTCCAGGTCGACAAATCCTGTAAAAGTGTCTTGATTTCTCTTTAGCCTTGCTTCCATTATTAGCCGTAACGTCAGAATTGCCTCTCTCGTCCCTTTACTTTTCCTAAAGCCAAACTGATCGTCACCTAGCGCATTCTCAATTTTCTTTTCCATTCTTCTGTATATTATTCTTGTAAGCAGCTTCGATGCATGAGCTGTTAAGCTGATTGTGCGATAATTCTCGCACTTGTCAGCTCTTGCCGTCTTCGGAATTGTGTGGATGATGCTTTTCCGAAAGTCAGGTGGTATATCGCCAGAATCATATATTCTACACACCAACGTGAATAGTCGTTTTGTTGCCACTTCCCCCAATGATTTTAGAGTTTCTGATGGAATGTTATCTATCCCTTCTGCCTTATTTGACCGTAAGTCCTCCAAAGCTCTTTTAAATTCCGATTCTAATACTGGATCCCCCTATCTCTTCTAAATCGACTCATGTTTCTTCTTCTATCACATCCGACAAATCTTCACCCTCATAGAGGCTTTCAATGTATTCTTTCCACCTATCTGCTCTCTCCTCTGCATTTAACAGTGGAATTCCCGTTGCACTCTTAATGTTACCACCGTTGCTTTTAATGTCACCAAAGGTTGTTTTGACTTTCCTGTATGCTGGGTCTGTCCTTCCGACAATCATATCTTTTTCGATGTCTTCACATTTTTCCTGCAGCCATTTCATCTTAGCTTCCCTGCACTTCCTATTTATTTCATTCCTCAGCAACTTGTATTTCTATATTCCTGATTTTCCCGGAACATATTTGTACTTCCTCGTTTCATCAATCAACTGAAGTATTTCTTCTGTTACCCATGGTTTCTTCGCAGCTACCTTCTTTGTACCTATGTTTTCCTTCCCAACTTCTGTGATGGCCCTTTTTAGAGATGTCCATTCCTCTTCAACTGTACTGCCTACTGCGCTATTCCTTATTGCTGTATCTATAGCGTTAGAGAACTTCAAACGTATCTCGTCATTCCTTAGTACTTCCGTATTCCAGTTCTTTGCGTATTGATTCTTCCTGACTAATGTCTTGAGCTTCAGCCTACTCTTCATCACTACTATATTGTGATCTGAGTCTATATCTGCTCCTGGGTATGCATTACAATCCAGTATCTGATTTCGGAATCTCTGTCTGACCATGATGTAATCTAATTAAAATCTTCCCGTATCTCCCGGCCTTTTCCAAGTATTCCTCCTCCTCTCGTGATTCTTGAACAGGGTATTCGCTATTACTAGCTGAAACTTGTTACAGAACTCAATTAGTCTTTTTCCTCTTTCATTCCTTGTCCCAAGCCCATATTCTCCTGTAACCTTTTCTTCTACTCCTTCCCCTACAACTGCATTCCAGTCGCCCATGACTATTAGATTTTCATCCCCCTTTCAATATCCTCATACACTTTCTCTATCTGTTCATCTTCAGCTTGCAACGTCGGCATGTATACCTGGACTATCGTTGTCGGTGTTGGTCTGCTGTCGATTCTGATTAGAACAACCCGGTCACTGAACTGCTCACAGTAATACACCCTCTGCCCTACCTTCCTATTCATAACGAATCCTACACTTGTTATACCATTTTCTGCTGCTGTTGATATTACTCGATGCTCATCTGACCAGAAATCCTTGTCTTCCTTCCACTTCACTTCACTGACCGCTACTATATCTAGATTGAGCCTTTGCATTTCCCTTTTCAGATTTTCTGGTTTCCCTACCACATTCAAGCTTCTGACATTCCACGCCCCGACTCGTAGAACGTTATCCTTTCGTTGATTATTCAATCTTTTTCTCATGGTAACCTCCCCCTTGGCAGTCCCCTCCCGGAGATTCGAATGGGGGACTATTCCGGAATCTTTTGCCAATGGAGAGATCATCATGACACTTCTTCAATTACAGGCCACATGTACTGTGGATACACATTACATGTCTTTAATGCAGTGGTTTCCATTGCCTTCTGCATCCTCATGTCGTTGATCATTGCTGATTCTTCCGCCTTTAGGGGCAATTTCCCACCCCTAGGACAAGAGAGTGCCCTGAACCTCTATCCACTCCTCCACCCTCTTTGACAAGGCCGTTGGCAGAATGAGGGTGACTTCTTATGCCGGAAGTCTTCGGCCGCCAATGCTGATTATTTATCAAAATTTAGGCAGTGGCGGGGATCGAACCCGGGACCGAAGACTTTTTGATTATGAATCAAAGACGCTACCCGTAGACCACTTCCCCAACTTTCTGTCAGTTCCCTGGCATCATGCCCACGGACACCTACCCAGGTGGGCTTTAAACAAGGCAGACTGGGAAGCCTTACCTCTGCTGTCACTGCTGAATCTCCCCACAGGGTGCCGTTGATGTTGTCATTGAACAGGTCACTACAACGATTGTTGCTGCGGCGATAAATGCGATCCCTCGTTCTTTAGGGTCCCCGGCAAAAGACAGTCCCTTGGTGGCTGCCGGAAGTCGCTGAGGCAATTAAAGTGTGTCAGTGAACTCTACAGCGACATAAGTGGCACCCTTCCCTACAGCACCTAATGACCTTTAAGTGGCTCCGTGCCTGCATTCGCCAGCTTATAAAAAGGTGGAAACAGGAGTGTTAGGAGAGGTACATGTCGACCATTGGGTGCCACACGTCACCCTCCCAAGTCTGGACGAAGATTAGACGTCTTTTTGGGCACCAAGACCCCAACAGGTGTCCCTGTCATTAACATCAATGGCGTGTTATCTACCAACACAAACGCGATTGCTGAACACTATGCTCGAGCTTCTGCGTCGGAGAACTAACCGCCAGCCTTTCACACTCTCAAATGGGGGATGAGGAAAGTCCTCTCATTCACTACATGCCACAGTGAACCCTATAACGCCCCATTTACAGAGTGGGAGCTCCTCAGCACCCTTGCACATTGCCCCAACATGGCTCCAGGGCCTGGTCGGGTCCACAGTCAGATGATTAAACATCTCTCATCTGATTACAAGCGACATCTCGTCATCTTAACCGGATATGGTGCGATGGCATCTTTCCATCGCAATGGCAGGAGAGCACAATCATTCCGGTGCTCAAACCCGGTCAAAACCTGCTTGATGTGGATAGCTACCGGCCCATCAGCCTCACCAACTTTGTAAGATCCTGGAACATATGGTGTGTCGGCAGTTGGGTTGGGTCCTGGAGTCGTGTGACCTACTGGCTCCATGTCAGGGTAGCTTCTGCCAGGGTTGCCCTACAACTGATAATCTTGTGTCCCCCGTGCCTGCAATCCAAACAGCCTGTTCCAGATGCCAACACCTGGTTGTTTTCTTTTCTGACTTACATAAAGCATATAACATGACCTGGCGATATCATATCCTTGCCACATTGTACGAGTGGGGTCTCCAGGGCCCACTCCGATTTTTATCCAAAACTTCCTGTAGCTCCGTACTTTCAGTGTCCAAGTCAGTGCCTCCATAGTCCCCCCTCCCCGTATTCAGGAGAATGGCATTCCGCAGGGCTCTGTATTGAGTGTCTCTCTATTTTTAGTGGCTATTAACAGTCTAGCAGCAGCTTAGGGCTGTCGGTCTCACCTTCTCTGTATGCAGGTGACTTCTGTATTTTGTACTGCTCCTGCAGTGCTGCTGTTGCTGAGCGGCACCTACAGGGAGCCATTCACAAAGCACAGTCATGGGCTCTAGCCCACGGCTTCCAGTTTTAATCTGCGAAGTCGTGTGTCGTACATTTCTGTCAGCATCACACCGTTCATCCAAAATCAGAACTTTACCCTAATGACAAACCACTCACTGTAGTGGAGACATATCAATTCTAGGACTGGTTTTCGATGCCCGATTGACTTGGCTACCTCACCTTCATCAACTTAAGCAGAAGTGCTCTCAGCACCTCCACTGCCTGAGAAACACCAGCTAGTGTGCAGATTGCTCTATGCTGCTGCAGCTCTATAAACCCCTTGTTCAATCCCGCCTTGACTATGGGAGTCTGGTTTAAGGTTTCGTGGCGCCCTCAACGTTACGTTTACTACTTGACCCAGTGCACCACTGTGGTGTTCGCCTAGCGGCATGAGCTTTTAGAACGAGGCTGGTGACCATTGTCCTGGTGGAGGCCTGAGTCCCTCTTTTGAAAGTTAGGCATGCACAACTGCTCGCAGTTACGTTGCACACATTCGTAGTTCTCCTGCGCACCCTAGTTACTGTCTCCTTTTCCCAGCGTGGTGGTTCATCTCCCACATCAGCAGCCCAGGTCAGGGCTTATGATTGCGTTTCGTGTCCAGTCTCTTCTGTCTGAACTGGAGTCCATTACCACCTCTCCACGAGGTCCATTCACATACGCCTCCATGGTGTACACATAGGCCACAGATTCTTCCAGACCTTTTGCATGGCCCTGAGGACTCCGTTAACCCTGCGGCTCTTCACTATCACTTCCTCTCGATTCTCGACATGTACCGGGGCCATGAAGTGGTTTACACTGACGGCTCAATGGCTGACGGTCACATAGGCTTTTCGTATGTTCGTGGAGGACATACTGAACAGCACTCCTTGCCAGATGGCTGCAGTGTTTTCAATGCAGAGCTGGCGGCCATTTCTCGTGCTCTTGAGCACATCCGCTCATGCCCTGGTGAGTCATTTCTCCCGTGTACTGACTCCTTGAGCAGCCTACAAGCTATCGACCAGTGCTACCCTCGCCATCCTTTGGTAGTGTCCATTCAGGAGTCCATCTATGCCCTGGAATGCTCCCGTTGTTCAGTGGTGTTTGTGTGGACCTCGGGACACGTCGGAATCCCTGGCAACGAACTTGCTGACAGGCTCGCCAAACAGGCTACGCAGAAACTGCTTTTGGAAATGGGCATCTCCGAAACTGACTTGCGTTCTGCCTTACGCCACAGGGTTTTTCGGTTTTGGGAGACGGAATGGCATAACAGTACGCACAACAAACTGCGTGTAATTAAGGGGACTAGGAATGTGTGGAAGTCTTCCATGCAGTCCTCTTGCAGGGAATCAGTTGTCCTCTGCCGGCTCCGCTTTGGCCGTACAGCTATATGTGGCTAATGCGTGGTTACCTCCTCCGTCGCGAGGACCCACCTCAGTGTCACTGTGCCTCACAAATGACGGTTGTCCGCCTCTTGCTGGACTGTCCACTTTAGCCGCTCTGTGGCGGACTTTTAACTTTCCCAGCGCCCTACCTTCGGTGTTGGGTGACAATGCCTCAACAGCAGCTTTATGTTTTATTTAGGGGGGTGGGTTTTGTCATTTGATCTAAGTTTTAGTGCAACTCCTTTGTCCCACTGTGTCCTCCACCCTAGTGCTTATACGGTGGAGGTTTTAATGTGTTGGCTGGCTTCTCCTTTTTATTCTCATGGTCAGGCAGCCATGGTAATCTGTTCTCTTGTTTTGATCTCTTCTACACATTTCTTGCGTATCTCTGTGGTTTTCTTGTCTGATTTTGCCAATTTAATGTTTGTTGTCCTTCTGTCATGCTTGTGGTTTTCTCCTTTCTTCCACCTGTGTTTTGTATGTCTCAATTATTTTGCTCCCACCCTTGTGGAATTATTTTAATAGGAATGATGGACCGATGACCTAGCAGTTTGATCCCCCCTCCCCCTTTTAAACCAACCAACCAACCAAATTGTTGATGGCCCAACATTGAAATCTGCAGCAATTTGCAGAAGGATTGCACTTCTGTCACATTGAACGATTCTCTTCAGTCATCATTAGTCCTGTTCTTGCAGGATCTTTTTCCGGCTGCAGCGATATCAGGGAGTTGATGTTTTACTGGATTTCTGATGTTCATGGTACGCTTTTGAAATGGTTGTATGGGAAAATCCGCACTTCATCACTACCTTGGAGATGCTGAGTACCATAGCTCGTGTGCCGACTGTAACATCATGTTCAAACTCACTTAAATCTTGATAAGCTGCCATTGTAGCAGCAGTAACCAGCTTAACAACTGCACCTGACACTTGTTGTCTTATACAGGCATTGCCAACTGCAGCGCTGTACTCTGAATATTTGCATATCTCTGTATTTGAGTACACATACCTATACCATTTTCTTTGACATTTCAGCGTATATCCCCCTCCCACTGCAAACCGTTCTTCCTGTGGTCCATGCCCGAGGATGCACATCAGAAGCCTTGGAGATGCTTGCATCGGCATCTGTGGTAGTGTCAATATAGCAGCTCTATCTGCCCTGGTCTCCAGATTTTTGCGTTTGCTGAGCTTCTTCTTAATTAGAACCAGTGTGAGTTCCCAAGCCTTGCTGAGAGTCTAGCTGCAGTCCCGATTGATAAGATTACCCCCTGGTGCGAATTTCAGTGGCTTCTCTAACAACATTGTCCCAGTATTTTAAGGTCAGCACTCAAATCCTGCTACATTCATATTCCATATCATGATTGTCTGATGAACAGTGCTCTAAGACTCCTGACTTGGTGGGCTGCAACTGAGTGAGGTAGTACAGTGGTTGGCACACTGGACTCACTATCAGGAGGACTACAATGGTTCAAACATGTGTCCAGCCACTCTGATTTAGATTTTCCATGATTTCTTTTAATTGCTTAAGGCAAATGCTGGGATGGTTCTTTTGAAAGGGCACAGCTGATTTCCTTCCCTAATATAAGCCTGTGCTCCATCTCTAAAGGCCTTGTTGTCAATGGGACTTTAACACTAATTTCCTCCTCCTCCTCGCTGGAGTACATTAATCAAGTGGGCTGCTGGTGTTCTTGGCAGCGATCTCTGATGCTGTGCTCTATTTGTACAATATGTGTCTTACCACACTAGCACAGATTCTAGTACACCCTGACCTCCTGCAAACTGCAACCATCTTTTACACTCCCTAAAAATTTCCGTGTTTTATTGGACAGGTAAAAGACAGTTATAACGAAGTGCTTTTTCAGTATGCGCCCGACTTTCCCTGATAGCACACCAGTGCACGGTATAAAGGTTGTGAATAACTCTTCCTTCGTGCTTTCTTCCATTTCCACAGGTTATACTGTAGTGGCGGGGCAAAGAGCATGCTTAATCTGCCATTATGAGTATCTGTTCTTTTGGCATACAGTCTGAGGTGTTCGAGTTGCTGGAGCAGAAACTCTGCCTCTGAGTTGGTGTGCGTCCTGTGTACTAGTGTTTTTAGTACCCCACTATTCGTGACCCAGTGGTGGCAGTTATCTGCATGCAAATACAGATGAGTGTGCTTTCTCTTCTGATACGTGCTGTGGCACAGGGTGCTGTCCGTTATTCTCCTGACTATGCTGTCCAGGAATGGTAGTCTTCCTTCTTCTTTGGTCTCCATATGAATTTGATTTTGTGGCGTGTGGAGTTCAGATGTACAAAGAAGTCAAGAAGTTTGTCTCTTCCATGAGGCCAGATCCACATAACAAGAAGAAGAAGAAGAAGAAGAAGATGGATTTCCATTTGGATGACATCAGGGCCTCTTCCTCGAAGTGCACCGTAAACATATTCACAATCTCTGGTCGGAGTGGACTGCCTATTGCGACTCCATCTGTTTGCAGGAGGGGGGTGTGCCACGAGTCAGTGAAGTGGGAAAGTCGACCGAGTAATATGTGTGACGTGTCATTCCTCGACCGATATTGAGAACAGAATAAAAAATTCAGAGGCATTACTATTCAGCACTCCCATGCATATTCTGTATGTAAGAAAAGCTTATGGAGCAGGTTTCTCATTCAGAAATTCTATTACAGTGCTGGTTGTTTACAAGAAGACCGTGTTAAGCATAATGGAAGAAGGAGAAATGTTTATCAGCATTCCAGATTTGGCAGTGGCAGGCTCATGGTCTGCTGAGACTCTGGTTTATTGTTTCACTATATTGCTGCTTGCATTGCTCAGAATCTCATATTGTGCGAACATAGAATTGGTAGGTTCAGGAGGGCCATGCTAAATGCCTTGCAGGGCCTCAGTAGTGCCACCCAACTAGCACCTGAGAGGGCAGACAAGTGTTTGCTCATGCGTACGTGATCCTGCAGCGAAGTTGTGTACATTTAGTCAGGAAATGGGCTTGTATACAGTGAGACAAGTATCCACACAGACAATGGGATGGCATCTGGAGCAGCACAGACTGTCAAGCCCTTAATGCAGGTCTAGAGAGAGGTGAACTGACAGCGGTGCAACTGACAACAATGCCAGGCACAGGAATGGCACTGTGTCATCGTATCAGATGAGTCTCAGTTCTGCAACATCGTCACAATTGATGTACTTGTGTGTGGAGGCTCTGATGCCAACAGACCTGGCCAGATTGTACCTGTCATTCTCATGCGGGTCCAGCATGTGATGTGATGGTATGGGGTGCAACTGGATACATGTCACAACCTCTGGTTCACATAGCCAGTAATTTGGACAGCAGCCATTGCATTTGTGTTTTGTTAAGGCCTATCGCTGTGCCCTATTTTCAAGGGCTCCGTGATGTTATCTTTTAACAAGATAATTTCAAGACTACACATCACCCGAGCTGTACTGAGCTACCTCGATACAAAGAGTGTTCCACTGTTGCCGTATCCAGCATTTTCTTCAAATCTGTCACCTGTGGGGAACATCTGTTCACAGGATGCCAAGAGATGGGTATGCCACCAATCGCCAGCCACTACAGCTGATGAACTCTTGAACTCTGACATATGACATACAGTTGAGTAGCATGAAGTGATGTACCCATGGCTGTAATCCAAGCTCGATTTGATATCCAGTGTGATGAGAGCTGTTGTTCCTGTCAGTCGGCAGCAGCTCTGTGTACTTAAGTCTGCACCCAATACTCCCAAAATTTAATCATGTATGCACCCTTACAAGTAAATTTCTGCTGTTTCCTACCTTTTCTGCTGTTCCAGTTTCAATACTGAAATTCATATATTATTTTTATGCTATCCTAACCAGATTGGACTGTGGTGTCATACAGCTTAAAATATCTTACAACGTGTTGAATCAGCGATGAGAAGTGTAGAACAGCCAGCAGGGGAAAGATGTTGGCAATGAGACAGCTTTTATGTAGAACAGCAGTACAGTGTTTCACAGTGCATAATGCTTCCGCAGATTGAGAACAAAATGTGTGGTTTGCTTTCATCCATTTTCACAGACATAGCCTTGAAAAATAATGTTGACATTACTGTGCATTTCACTCTGAGGCATATTGCGCTCTGAGAATGTTCATCGAATTCAGTTACTTTGTATTATATTTCAGTAACAGTGACATAATAGCAAATAGGACTGTATGAGTTTTTATGGATTTTTTTTTCCAGACACACACTACCATTTCTTCAGATTTATTTAATTTGGTTATAAATCCTTTCCATAATATATGCTGTACACAAAATGTTGAACATAAAATGTAGCTATCTGCTGATTTAACATCTTGCTGAGTATACCAGTACAATGTTTTATTGTAACAAATAGTTCAATGTATTTTACACACTTATAAACTTATTATACAGTTATAGTAATTTATACCATTACATTAATGTTGTACATTAATGTTCTGGAAGACGATATTATAAGGAACCTCATACTTTTCCTGGATGATAGAGTTGTCTATAATGAAGTATTGCCTGAAAAAAAATCTGCACAAATATTGAGTCAGATCATAACATTTCAAAATGGTCCAAAGATAGGCAACTGAGTTTAAGTTTTCAGAAATGTAAATTGCAGCACATCACAAAACAAATAAGACAGTATTGTATGACTACATTATCAAATAATCACAGTTTTAATTGGTCAACTCATACAAATATCTGGATGTAACAATTTGTGAGAGTATGAAATGAAATGACATAGACTCACTTGTAGGCAAAGCAGAATGCAGACTTCAATTCGTTGGTAAGATACTGGAAAATGCAATCAGTCTATAGAGGACATTGCTTATAAAATACTTGTGTGGCCCATTCTAGAATATTGCTTAAGTATGACCCATAACAAATAAGGCTAATGGCAGACATTGAATGTATACAAAATAGTGTAGCATGATTGATCATAGATTTATTTGATGCATGGGAGAGCGTCAAGAAGCTACAAAAAAATTGGAAATGCCAGACAAGTGAAGATAGATGCCAAATATATGACAAAACCCAACTTATGAAATTTCAGGAACCTGTATTAAGCGAGGTATTTAGGGATTATACAATAACCACATATGTATCACTCCTATAGGGACCATAAAGGCAAGATTAATTACAGCATGCACAGAACCATTTAAAGAATCATTCTTCCCACACTCCACATGAGCATTGAATGGGGAAAAACCATAATGTGTGGTACAACAATGTACTTTGTCGTACAACCCACAGTGGTTTATACAGTGTGCATGTTGACATGGAATCAGTTGACAGTAGTTGGGTAATGGTTCATATTGATTCCCATTTCCCTGTTGCGTTAGGTGATCTTATGCCTCTAATTATTTTTTCATTGCTATCTTAACTTGCATTCTTCAATACAGTTTATTAACCCTTCTAATCTCTTTGTATTCGGGCAAATGTACAGTTAACTTTTAAGGAATTTGTATTTTCAATTTATTAACTGGAGTTTTGTTTCATATGCAGCAGCAGTGTTACAAATTATTTATTTCAGTTTCTTTAGAATAATTTGCTGTTTCACAGGTGCCTTGAAGAAAATAAAAGATCTTGAAAGTGTCTTAATGACAACCAATGGCCTCATGTTGACAAGACAGCTGGTTGCCTTGCAGAGGGCAGGGCTTGACGGTCTGAACATCAGCTTAGACACCCTGCAGTCCCAACGCTACAACCAGATCACGAGGAGGAAAGGCTGGGAGCGTGTCATGGCTGGCATAGATCTAGCCTTGCAACTTGAATACGACCCTGTGAAGGTATTACTAGTGCAGCTGTCATCGCATGCAGACTTTCATAAGCAAAAGATATAAATCTATTGTTAAGAATATCAATACGAGAATCACCATTTTAAAGCAGTACGCCCTCACCCTCGCCCCCACCCTCACCCCTGCCTCCACACTGCAGCTGTAAGTGAAGGAAGGTATATTAAGACAGAAGAAGTAAATTTTAGCTGATGATGCTAACAGTTTCGTAGTTTATACAACATAAAAAAGTATGCCTTGCAAGTTTACCAATTAAATATCTTATATTTTCCTCCCAAGAGTCTTATGAGACTCAAGATCTTTACAGTTTCTCTTTTTTTCTTTTGTGTCTTTAGTTTAAAATAAGTTTCCTCTATTGTGGTGTTGTTTTGAAAAAAATACTCGACTGTTTGGAAAAATTATTCTTAATTCTGTAGTCACACTTTTGTTGTGTCTAAGTACTACTGGTTTCAGTAGCAAGTACCAACATCAGTTCATCTTATTATCAAAAATTTCTTTGCAAAATAAAAGCTGACCGCTGTGGCCGAGCAGTTCTAGGCACTTCAGTCCGGAACCGTGCTGCTGCTACTGTCGCGGGTTCGAATCCTGCCTTGGGCAGGGATGTCCTTAGGTTAGTTAGGTTTAAGTAGTTCTAAGCCTGGGGGACTGATGACCTCAGATGTTAAGTCCCATAGTGCTTAGAGCCATTTGAACCATTTTGCAAAATAAAAAGCTCCTGTACAACTGCAAACTAGACATACCATTTTCAGGGTGCAGTTCACATCTATTGAAAGCACAACAGTGACCTTTACTTTTAGTAGATAAGACACCTACTGGGGTAAGTGACTTGATGACTGCACACAAGAAGTTTGTCATTTACTCCATATGTAGTTACCATGCAGAATCATATTTTGTATTAGTTTGTCCTTACTCTTCCAAAAGGTTAAACCTTGTCTCTGCAGCCACAGCTTCCTCTCTTCAGCAGTTGTCTTCATCTCCATGTATGAAGAAAATCCCATTCATTGATCATATTGTTTAAGTAGGACGTTCTCAGTCATCCCCTTGTTTTCTTACCTACGATCTTGCCTTCAGAAATGTTTTTTAAAAGATTATCGTCTCCAGTTAAGTGTCTAGTGTATTTTGCTTTGCCCTGGCCTATAACTTTCAGTGGTTCTTTCTTCTCTCCTATTTCCTTTAATTTTTCTGTCATTGCAGCTAGTTCTTGTACTTCTCCTCCAGAACCACATTTCAGCAGGTTTGAGGCGAGCTTCCTTTGGCTTTTCTAATGTACAGATTTTGCATCTGTGAGTCAGAACACTCCGCACAAAGGTCTTTACAAATATTTTCTTAATGTGGAAGCTGATATGTTTATTCAGTGGCAGCTTCTTCTTATTTTGGAAGGAACTCTTCACCTGTGCTATTCTTTTCTTGAATGCCTTGAAATATTGATTGTTTTCTTGCAAAATGCTACTGAGATAGTGAATTTCAGTTCCTTTCTTGAGTTGCTCATTGCCTGTTCTGTGTCAGTCCTACCTCCACCTCCTTTCTTGTCTGTAGCCATAACTTTTGTCTTCTTTGTATTCATTTTTAGCTTTAGTTTTACCATTTCTTGATTTAAGGCCTGAAACATTTTATTTAGTTCCTACTCTGATTTACTATTGCAATGTCGTCAATCTGCAGTGTATATGCATGCAATTAAGTTTCCATATCTACATCATGCTCCAAAAACCACCTAACCGTGTGTGGCAGGGAGTACGTCTCATGCCACCAACTGATCCCCTCTGCCTTGTTCCACTTGTGAACAGTGCTTGGGAAGAATGACTGTCAGTACGCTTCTGTATTATCTCTAACTTCTCAAATTTTCTTCTCGTGATCATTTCGTGAATTGTATATGAGAGAAACTATTATGTTGTCGGACTCTTCTCGGAAACTACTCTCTCGAAATTCCGGTAGTAAATCTTTCCGTGATGCACAACTGCTCTCTTATGGCATCTGCCACTGGAGTTGCTGAGCATCTCTATAATGATCTCACGGTGACTAAATGATCCTGTGACAAAACACTTCGCACTTCGTTGGACCTTCTTTCTCTCTTCTGTCAGTCCTACTGGGTAAGGACACAGGGGTGATTTACATTCATTTAAGATTCTTCCCGTGAATCTTAGTCTGGCATCTGGTTTTCCTATTGCTGTTTTATGTGGTCATTCACTTTAAGGTTGCTCTGGATAGTTACTTCTAGATATTTTATGGTAGATTCTGTTTCCAGCAATTTGTTATTAATAGTGTAGTTGTACAGTATTGGATTTCTTTTCCTGTGTGTGTGTGTGTGTGTGTGTGTGTGTGTGTGTGTGTGTAATGTGATACATTTATTTATGTGCAGGGTCAACTGCCAGAGCCTGCACCATTCACCAATCCTCTGCAGGTCATTGTGCAAATTGATACTGTCTTCTGTTGTTGCTACTTTCTGATGGACAAGTGTAGTACCTGTGAACAATATTAAGGAGCCTCTGACACTTTCTACTGGATCATTTATATACATTGTAAATGTAATGGTCCTATCACATTTCCTTGGAGTATTCCAGAAATTACCTTTTGATTCTTGTCATCTTTTCTTTGTTGTTGTTATTACTTCCTTGATGAACATATTAAATAAGTAAGGTGATAGAAGGCACCCGTCTCTCACTGCCCTTCTGATTTTCCTTCTTTCATATCCGGTTCAGTACTCTGACTTTTGTATATACGAGGGTTATTCCAAAAGTAAGGTCCGGTTATAAAAAAAAATCAAAACTAAAATGTTTTTCAAAACAATTGTTTTATTTACATTCCTTACATCTTTATCTATTTTTCTACATAACTTCCATACTTATTTAAACATTTGTCACATCGTTCAACAAGCTTTTGAATGCCCATGTTATAGAAATCGGGTGCCTGTGACGATAACCAGTCCTTAACTGCTTCTTTCACTTCATCATCTGTGTCGAAGCGCTTGCCGCCGAGAAACTCCTTTAAGTAACGGAACAGGTGGAAATCACTTGGCGCCAGGTCCGGACTGTAAGGAGGATGGTCCATCTGTTCCCATCCAAATTTCTTGATCAGAGCTTGCGTTTCATTTGCAGTGTGGGGTCTGGCATTGTCATGCAACAACAAGATTCCAGACGACAAAAGACCACGTCGCTTATTCTGGATTGCATGTCAAAGTTTAGTCAGGGTAGCGCAGTAGGCGGCTTTATTAATCGTTGTTCCTCTCTCCATAAAGTCGACTAACAATACTCCACGTCTATCCCAGAACACAGTCGCCATAACCTTACGTGTTGAGATTGTCTGCTTTGCCTTGACCCCGACTGGCGATGACGTGTGACGCCATTGCATTGACTGACGTTTAGACTCTGGAGTGATGTGAGAAACCCATGTCTCATCCCCTGTGACAACATTGTCTAAAAGACTGTCACCTTCCTTATGATATCGCTCCAAAAAATCAAGAGCAAAAGCCATTCTTTTCATTCGTTGGGGCTCAGTAAGCAGCCTGGGAACCCAACGGGCACACAATTTGTGAAACTTCAAATGTTCAGACACAATTCTGTACAAAGTTGTTCTACTCACATTCGGAAAATGCATGTCTACGTCTGTAATAGTGAATCGGCGATCTTCACGAATTTTTTTGTCAACCGCATTGACCAAATCGTCTGAAATCACTGATGGTCGGCCACACCGTGGTTCATCGTGCACATTATCCCGTCCTTCATTAAAAGCTCGCACCCACTTGCGCACTTCACTGTCGCTCATTATGTTAGGACCGTACACTTCAGTAATCTGCCGATGGATTTCCGCCGCTAAATTGTTTCTTGCAGACAAAAACCGTATCACTGCCCTTACTTCACAATCGGCGGGCTGATCAATTGTCTTAAACATTGTAAAGTGACACTGTGAACTACACTCAGCAACAGTAACAAAGCGAATGGCGGCGTTTGACGCGCAAGGCTTGCCGGGAGTCGGCGCGCATGCGTGTTTTGTCATTGGCGCCAAATTTCAATAGTTACGGCGAATCGGACCTTACTTTTGGAATAACCCTCGTAAAATTAGTCATTTGTCCCTCCACTTTGGACATTACTTTAAGGAATGATGATTTAATGGTAATCTGTCTATTAAACGCTATTTTAACGATATACTGTGCTTTCTGATCATTGAGTGGCTTGATGATGGTATTTGATACTGAAATTAGTAATCATTAGACAAAATAAAAGTGAAGCTATAATAAAAGAAAGTAATATTTTGGATCATGTCAGTTGTTGTTCCAAACAACAGCACGTCAGGAATAGGTACTAAATTATTTGTCCGCTGATGACCTCACAGCTTGGAACACTAAAACAAAAATGTTAATTGTTTGTTATGTGTCCTGGTAGAGTTTACGACTGTTTACAGTTCACAATTGGTTGTTGGAGATTGGGCTCACTCACATAGTGTATTTAGTGTACAGTGCAGCAAAAGGCAGTGCCCAGAAAAGTAAACAAGAGTAAAGACAAAAGTTTCACGACAGGATGTTGTGTCACCATACTTGGAAGACAATTATAGCCATAAACAGAAATTTAAAAGAAACTGGCTTATTTGAGCTGTGGAGACCTGGTCGAGGATTCTCAGTAAATAATTGTTAGCACAGTAGAATTTATAAGGAGACAATGTCAGTTCGTGTGAGGGAAGGTTGATCGATAAGTACCTATCAGCTTTCTCATAAAACTCAAAATTTGAACAATACACACCAAGGAAAAAGTAGAAGTCCAACAGTGTCAAATCTATACAATAATATCAATCATCCAACAGTTTTGTAAAATCCCTAATTGTACTTACTTACTTACTTACTTACTCAGACTTGCTATGTACCATATAAGGAACTGGTTTCCACCAGTGCACTTGATCAGCTGCCAAGTTCTCATCTTCCTCCAAGTTTGTGTCCATGCATTGAAGATTCTTTGCGAAAGTTCCAGGTGTTAAAAGGTCTTCCTGTACATCTGTATCTGTCCATTGATTTCCACAACAGTGTTAATTTTGCAATTCCTCCAACTTACACGCGTAGAACATAACCTGCAAGCTTCAGTCTTCTATCAGCAAGAATTTTGTTTAGGCTGTGTAGACCTCATATTCTCAGCACTTCATCGTTTGTAACTTGGTTGGGATAACTGATCATCAGAATTCGCCTCGAACATTGTTGGTGAAAAATATTGAGACTGTGTGCTGATTTTACTGACATTTTCCAGGTCCCACACACATAAATGGCTATTGGTAGAATGATAGAGGAGTACAGCCAAAGCTTTGTTGACATATTACAGACCTAATTGCCATAGGGACTGGTTTTCCAGTTCTGCTGGTGATTTAAGTATCTGTGACCTCATTATTACAGATAAAGCTACTGAGTCAACATCTTGTAGTATCTTCTATTGCACTGCAATCGGGGAAGAGATGAGTAATTTCCACTTACTTTGCACATTCTGTCTGCCTTATCTCTATTAATTTTCAATCCTACACAACAGGGCATTTAATAAGAAAGCAGATAAAAATTAACTTGATGCCTTCCAAGGAGACGGTCTCTACTCCTAAGTCTCTACTCCTTCAAGTCTGACGATGTAAGTGTAGACCGGGTGTGGTTTAAATTCAGAGAAATAGTACCAATATCAATTAAGAGATATATACCAAATAAATTGAAAGGATACCAAATAATTTAAAAGGGTAGTTCACAAAACAGGTCAAAACACTGCTGCAGAAGTAATGAAAAAAAGCGTGTCAAAGTTTAAAAGAATGCAAAATCTCCAAGATTAGCGATATTTTACTGAAGCTCGGAACTTAGGGTGGGTTTCAGTACAAGATGTGTTTAATAGTTCCCACAGTGAAACTTCGTTTTGAAATCTGGAAGAAAATCCAAAGAGGTTCAGGTTGCATGTATAGTACACCAGTGGCGAGACACAACCAATACCTGCACTGTGCGATAGTTGTGGTAATGTTACTGATGACAGTGCCACTAAAGCAGGGTTACTAAACACGGATTTCTGAAATTTCTTCACCAAAGACAACAAAGTGATTATTGCAGTATTCAAATCAAGAACAACTGCAACTGTGAGTAACTTAGAAGTAGCTATCCTCAGTGCAATAAAGCAGCTATGTTTCTTTCAGAGTATGCTGATACAATAGCTCCATTAGAAATCATATACAGCCGCTCATTTGATAAAGATCCGTACCTAGAGACTGGAAAGTTGCTCAGGTCACACCAATGCTCAGGAAAGAAAAGAGGAGTAATCTGCTAAATAACAGACTCATGTCACTAATGTTGATTTGCATTTGGTTTTTGGAAGATATATTGTGTTTGAATATTATGAATTATCTTAAAGATAATGATTTATTGATAAATAGCCAAGACAGATTCAGAAATATTGATCTTTCAAAACACAGCTAGCTCTTTATTCACACAAAGTAATAAGTGCTGTCGACAGGGGATCTCAAATTGATTCCATATTTGTAGATTTCCAGAAGACTTTTTCAAACAGTTCCTTACAAGTGACTTCTAATCATATTGTGTGCCTATGGAGTATTGTCTCAGTTGTGCAACTGGATGTGTGGTTTCCTGTCAGAAAGGTCACAGTTCATAGTAGTTGATGGAAAATCATCAAGTAAAACAGAAGTGATATCTGACATTCCTCAAGGAAGTGTTATAGACCACCTGCTGTTGCCGATCTACATTAACAATTTAAGAGAGAATGTGAGCAGCCCTTTTAGATTGTTTGCAGATGATGCTATCATTTACAGTCTTGTAAATCATTTACTGTCTTGTAAAGTGATCAGATGATCAAAATGAACTGCAAAATGATTTAGACTACATATCCATATGATGCAAAAAGTGGTAACTGACCTTAAATAATAAAAATTGTGATGTCATCCGCAAGAGTAGTAAAAGGCATCTACTAAATTTTGGTTACATGATAATTCACGCAGATCTAAAGGCTGTGAAGTCTACTGAATACTGGGGAATTACATTTACAAATAACTTAAATTGGAATGCTCACATAGATAATGTGGTGGGAAAGCAAACAAAACACTGTGATTTATTAGTAAAATACTTAGAAGATTATGATTACTAAAGAGACTATCTACAACTACACTTGTCTGTCCTCTTCTGGAGTATTCTGCATGGTGTGGTATCCTTACCAGATTGGACTGACAGAGGACATCATTTAAAAGTTTAAAGATGGGCAGCTCATTTTGTATTATTGGGAAACTTGAAAGAGCATGCCGCAGATATCGCATGTGAATTGGGGTGGCAGTCATTAAAACAAAAGCATTCTGCTGCAGCAGGTTCTTAAAATTTTAATCAGCAACTTCCTCCTCCAAATGTGAAAATATTGTGTTAGAGCCCACCTACATAGGGAGAAATGATCATTGTAATAAAATAAGAGAAATCAGAGCTTTTACGGAAATATTTAAGTGTTTGTTTTTCCTCAAATGCTGTAGGGGAATGGAATGGTAGATAAATAGGTTGAGGGTGGTTCTCTGAACCCTCTGCCAGCATTTAATTGTGAATTACAGACTAGTCATGCAGATATAGATAATGTAGATAGGCTTTCAATATTGTGCACTGATTCTCTAATTTTATACATTGCTCAGATACTTTCGTGGTGCTTTGGAGTGACCCCTTTAAAATAACACTTTACCAGTCTTCTTAATATGTATTTTGGTAACCAGGTTGATAAGAAGTTACAACAATACTCTCTTATTACTCCCCAGTGATTTTCTGTGTTTCTGAACATACAGGTCGTGTATGCTGTTTGGAGTCTGGTGTATGCTGAATCAAATGTTTTTATTGTTGTGATCTTCCATCTGAAGACTGGTTTCATAGAGTTGCCCACACTAGTCTACCCTGTGTGACCCTCTTCACCTCTGCGTAACTACTGCAGCCTAGATTAACTTGAACTTGCTTACTGCAGTCAGTTTTTGGTCTCCTACAGTTGTTACCCCCATCATATTCACAGATGACCACATACTCTGGAAATTGCATATTGTAATGTAGGATGGAATAATAACGTATGGAAAGTTTCGGTTGAAAATTACGAATTATTTAGGAATAAAGGAGACAACTCACCAAAAGGCAGAAGCGCTGTGTCATCAATAGGCACACAAACAAAAGGTACGTAGAATGATATTTTCACTCTGCAGCAGAGTGTGCGCTGATATGAAACTTCCTAGCATATTAAAACTGTGTGCCGGACCAAGACTTGAACTTGGAACCTTTGCCTTTCGTGGGCGAGTGCTCTACCATCTGAGCTACCCATGCACGACTCACGACCCGTCCTCACAGCTTTACTTCCGCCAGTACCTCGCCTTCTACCTTCCAAACTTGAAAGGTGTGTTGTTTGGCGAGCTTCAAGAATGCACTTTCTTTTTGTTGCTGTAGGGAAAACATGCGCGCGCGCACACACACACACACACACACACACACACACACACACACACACTCACTCACATGCGCATGCATGTCTCCTTATGTTGTGGTCAGTCGACTGCCAGGCCTTTACTGGCCCACGGTGAGTGTTCTGGAGTGAGGTGGGTCTGTAGAGTGGGGTAGGATGGGGTGGGTTGAGGCGATGTGAGGGATGGAGAGAGATGGGATGCAGGGAGGGGTTTGGAGGGAAGCGTGTAGCACCTAGTGGCTCGTGGGAGAATGGGGAGCCATCTGTGGGCTAGCTAGGGGTGCTGGTAGAGGGGTCAGGTGACAGACAGCTGGGCATTCATAGACTAGGGCGTGACGTAAGATAACAGCACACATGTGGCTGATGGGAGGGGGAGGGGGGCGAAGAGAGAGAGAGAGAGAGAGAGAGAGAGAGAGAGAGAGAGAGAGAGAGAGAGAGTGTGTGTGTGTGTGTGTGTGTGTGTGTGTGCGCGTGTGCGTGTGCATGTGCGCGTGTGCGTGTGCGTGGCAAGGGTGGGGGCTGGGAGTTAACTTGGATTTAGACCAGGAAAGTTACAGGAGCAAAGGATGTGCTGGAAGTATGGCTACCAAAGTTCAGTATTCTTAAATAAGATCAGCTGGTGCCAATGCATTGGAAAGTAACTGGCACACCAAGTGCAATTGTGGCTCCTTTTTCTTTATGGATTTTAAATAGTCTGCAGAGCAAATTGAATTAGGAGGATTAGGCATTTGTGTGGGTCTAGGAAAGAAAATTGTAGAACCAGATAAAAAGCGCGCAAGACAGGAGGGGTCCCACTGCTCATCACTGCTGTATTGTGCTACTAGTACGTGTCAGTGTGATTGTACAGAGTGGTGTTGCCGTACGGGCGTCTTTGAATTGGCCACCGACTGATTAGTGCAGGCCGGGTGCTGGAGGCCGCCTCTGGGAGGCAAGCGTGCGGCGCGGCCCCTGCCGTGCCATCTGCTGGCGACTCGCACATATATAAGTGTGGAACAGTGCTGACTGCCTCTCTGTGTGATTCTAGTTTGTAATGTGCACATCAGTGTTCTGCGTCTTGAGGAGTCCTTAGAGGCATATTGTTCAGAGGTTATTATTAAAGCCATATTTGTGCGACTTGGATCACACTTCAGTATTACTTGGTTAGTACATCACCACAAATATATGGACCGGGAATGTACATGCTTTGACAGTTTGCTACGTCTCTCTCTTGTAGGACTGACACGGTAGCTGCCTTGCATTTCTTAATCACTCTGACCTTGTCGACCACAAACCGAATCTTGGTACAGTCATGATTTCCCTGAAGAGATTGCATGACAGCAGAGACTTGTAAAATTGTGTTACCCATTTCTCTGACCAATGAAGATTCATTCTATACCTTCAGATACAGTGTCATGTAGGAGTAGAACAGCAAGAAATATGTAGCACCTCCAACAGTAATGACAGTTTGTCACCTCCCAACACTACATGTGCAAATGTTTCAGTGCATTTTTGATGTTTGTTAACAGATTCATCAACACAACAAAAATTTACGATCTCAGTAGCATCTTATTTCTTAACTCGTACTTTACTATTCATCAGAATCTTCATCGCTGCTCTTTGATTCGTCAGAGCTCCCTGCTGTACTTTGTTTTATTTCATAGTCAGAATTAGTTGAAATACCATCTACATCCTCTCCTTTGGATTCAACTTCTTCAGTATTATCTTTCAAGTCAACATCTGCTAATCTGTGAGACCGAAATGATGAGCCATACTACTCCATTTCACTGTGCCTGTTTGTTTCATTTGTATAACATTTTATTCCATCATAGATGCTGCACTTACAGTTTCATATATGCATTGCAGCAGCAGACACAATAAAAGTTACAACATGTAGCAATCAGCAGTGCTTAGTTTGTTGAATGGGTAAAAAATATGCCATTGTCCCAGTTCCACATATCCCCAAAATTTGATTCTGCCAAATTCTATACTCTCTGAAATCGAATGTTTAATCCAAAGATGAAAGTGAACAAGTTTGATGCAGTATTGCTAATATTGTTTATTACTCATCTTGCTGAATGAAGTGCAGACCGTGTCCGTTCTGAAAGGTTTGCAGAAGTAATGGACACACCAGTTTTCTAAAAACTTACATTGAGATTGTGCTCTCCTTCCTCTTGTACATATTAGTAGAGCCTTTCGGATTACTCCACAATATGCCTCTTGGCAAGGTTATTCAGGCAAAGTTTATAGACCTTATATCGACAGTATTATGAAAAGGATAGATTGGCACTCACCGTATAGTGTAGATGTTGAGTTGCAGGCAGGCAAAAAAAAAAAAAATCCTATTAAACACATAAGCTTCTGGGGCAACACCCCCCCCCCCCCCCCCCCACACACACACACAGACGTGCGTGCAAATGCAGATCACACATACATGACCATTGTCTCTGGCTGCCAGGGCCAGACTGGGAGCAACTGCGCATCATGGGAGAAACAATGGTCATGTGTGTGTGTGTGTTTTGTCCACTTTAGAAGAAGACTTTCTGATCTAAAGCTTACGTGTTTAGTAGTCTTTTTGTTGTGCTTGTCTGTGACCTAACATCTCCTGTATACAGTGAATAGCAATGTATCTTTTTTATAATATGGTCATTATTCCAGCCTAGATTTTCTGTTGTTTGTTTCCTTTTAAGACCTTATAAAGACAGTTACTGATGATTTCTTTTTTCTTATTGGAGAAAAGTAAAACGACATGGGGGCCAGACGTAGATTGTAAATGAATATGGAATAGAGCATTTTTATTCTCCCTGTATGCAGTGTCAATTAGGTCACCTCACACACTCTTCATTTCTGGCAGCACCTCCTCCTTGACACATGACTGTCCTCCACCACCCCACCATAGTCTTCAAGTTTTAACCTATCGCACTTCTGGATGGGCAAATGGATGAAGGATGTAGTTTAAAACAGTATAACTAAACTTAAAAGTCAAACTGCCCATTTATAGAGACTGCTATCATTATTTAAACATACAAAACAAAATCAAAACAATCAAAAGAAAATTTTTTTCAAAAGAGCAGAAAATTGTAGTGAAATTCATGAAAGGATTGTTTTAAATTGTTATATCTTAAATCAATAAGTATGTCAGCATTTCCCAGGATTTTCTGGCTTAATTAAGACTAGGTCATGCCACCACAGTGGACTTGCCTTCAAGAGGACGACGGACCCGAGTCCCATCGGGCCACCAAAATTTGGGTTTTCCTTGATTTCCCTAAATGATTTAAGACAAATGCTGGGATGGTTCCTTTGAAAAAGATGACATTCGGCTGAGGAAGCGAATTTCTATGGCAGGTCTGATGACACAGTGCTGGTGGAAGCACGAGTATTTCAGAGCACACCATTCATTGCACATTGTTAAACATAGGGCTCTGCTGCAGACAACCCCTGTATGTTCCCATGTTGACAACACTATTGAATTACAATTTCTGTGGCTCAGGAGCATTGAGATTGGGCAGTGAATCAATAGAAATGTGTCATCTGGTTGAATCATTCGTGTTTCGCATTACACCTGCTTGATGGTTGTGTGCGCATTCAATGTCAACAGAGTGAATGGGTGCTTGAAAGGTGCACTTTGCTACAGACTTAGGCCAGTGGGATCAATATTATGCTATGGAGGACATTCACCTGGTCTTCTGTGGGTCCTGTGGTAGTAACTGAAGGCTCCATAAAGCTTTGTTCTGTGTGAACGTTATTGTGCACTGTCCGCACCCTGTCCCTAATGAAGGTGACATGTTTCAACAATATGACTTTCAGTGTCACGAGGCCAGAATCAAATTCACCCCTTCTGAATCTGATGGAATACATCTGGGATACTATCAGATACCAGTTCTGCACCCAGAAACCACTGATCTCCAATTTATGGGAATTACATGACCTGTGCTTAGACATGCGGTGCTGCATAATGCTGGGAACATACTTCACATAATGCTGGGAACATACCTGAAATTTGTTGAACTCGTCCCACACAAAATCACTGCTGTATTGTGTTCCAACAGTGGACAAACACATTATCAAACAGGAGGTCATAGTGTTCTATCTCATCAGTTTATATATTCAATGCTTGAATGAAAGGTGTGCTCTTTTCCTTTTTTCTGCCATTGCGTGTATATGTAAAGCATTTGGGCTTTTTTATATGAAGGCTGTCAGTATTACCACCTGCACAGATACTAAATGCTCCTTTTGTGAAGACCTTTTATCTTGAGAACACTTTTAACTTTGTTTCACAAATGGCAGCACAGTTCCAAGAAAGCTTCTTAATTTAATGTAATAGTTAAAATAATACCTTCAGCAAAAGATGTGTGCGTTGGAGTGGGGAAAAAGATTGGAGATGTATGTAGTTTAATTTTCGTAAATTGTTAAGAAGGTTAACAGCTTGGCATGCTAAGATAAATTCCCACATTCTCTAAAAAGAGAGAAAAAGATTAATTTAACAGAATCAGTGAGGTATACAAATATAACAGGTTTGTAGAACCATTATTTTGTAGGTTGGATTAGATTAGATTCAGCTTTTGTTCCAAGACCCAAAACATGAGATGATTCTCATGGGTGAGTAACATGCCAGAAAGGATAACATAAAAAATATAAAACATTTGAATACCCTGAGCATTTGTCAGGAGATTGTCAAACTAGGTGAATACAATACAAACTGGAACAGCTAATATTTTCAGAATTGATACGCTGTCAGACTGAAACATTGTTATGCACTATTAATAAATTTATCAAACAAAAAGTACATAATCTTGACTGTTGTGACAAAGTGCTCTCAGAACTGAAATCTAACAGACATTCTTATTTAAGCTGGCCTAACAGCCTCTGTTAAGATATTCATCTATAGAGTAGGATGAGTTGCCTATCAAAAAGTCTTTCAAACTCTGTTTAAACCATGCTTTATCTGATACCAAGTTTTTAATGGTGTCTTTCTTCCACAGATAAATTGTGTTGTAATGCGAGGTTTTAATGAAGATGAAGTGTGCAGTTTTGTGGAGTTAACAAAAGAGAAAAATGTTGATGTAAGATTTATCGAGTACATGCCTTTCAGCGGCAACAAATGGAATGATGGGAAGATGGTCTCATTTAGTGAAATGCTCCAAATAATTAGAAAGCAGTGGCCTGATTTTGCACCTCTTCCCAATGGGCCCAATGATACCTCAAAGGTACGTGCAGTATTACATATGAACATACATTGAAAATAATTTAATGTTTGTGACTTACTACCAATCACAAGAATACTTCACATCTGCTGGTGGTATGAGAGATGGGCTGGTTTAGTTACATATTTCTCATCTCATTCAGTAAGTCTGTCCTGGCCTGGGTTTCTGTGCAGCTTTTCTGCAACTCTCCCCATTTCCTAAACCTTGACAATCCTTTTCTTTCTTCCCTTTTCCTACCCCTTCATTGTTTTTGCCAGAAGAAGAAGCCACTGGCTCCGAAAGCTTGCACATTTTCGTAACTTTAAGGGGAGTTAGAAGGGGAAAAAATTATTTTTCACTTTTTCGGGTTTTTATCTGATTATAAAATTTGCAATTTTCTGAATAAAATGATATGTATATCACTTTTAAACTTGTGTGGGAAGTATTTTATTTTATTTTATAAAATATAATCTACACCAGTTGAAAATGTTAAAATTTTTACATGCATTACTTCAAGACCTAATAAAATCGGTAATTTTTTATATACAGGGTAGTCTATTGATTGTGACCGGGCCAAATATCTCACGAAATAAGTGTCAAACGAAAAAACTACAAAGAACAAAATTTGTCTAGCTCGAAGGGGGAAACCAGTTGGCACTGTGGTTGGCCTGCTATAAGGCCCTGCCATAGCTCAAACGGATATCAACTGTGTTTTTTTAAATAGGAACCCCCATTTTTTATTACATATTCGTGTAATACGTAAAGAAATAGGAATGTTTTAGTTGGACCACTTTTTTCGCTTTGTGATAGATGGCGCTGTAATAGTCACAAACATATGTCTCATAATTTTAGACGAACAGTTGGTAACAGGTAGGTTTTTTAAATTAAAATACAGAACGTAGGTACATTTGAACATTTTATTTCGGTTGTTCCAATGTGATACATGTACCTTTGTGAACTTATCATTTCTGAGAACGCATGCTGTTACAGTGTGATTACCTGTAAATACCACATTAATGCAATAAATGCTCAAAATGATGTCCGTCAACCTCAATGCATTTGGCAATACATGTAACGACATTCCTCTCAACAGTGAGTAGTTCGCCTTCCGTAATGTTCGCACATGCATTGACAATGCGCTGACGCATGTTGTCAGGCGTTGTCGGTGGATCACGATAGCAAATATCCTTCAACTTTCCTCACAGAAAGAAATCCGGGGACGTAAGATCCGGTGAACGTGCGGGCCATGGTATGGTGCTTTGATGACCAATCCACCTGTCATGAAATATGCTGTTCAATACTGCTTCAACCGCACGCGAACTATGTGCTGGACATCCATCATGTTGGAAGTACATCGCTATTCTGTCATGCAGTGAAACATCTTGTTGTAACATTGGTAGAACATTACGCAGGAAATCAGCATACATTGCACCATTTAGATTGCCATCGATAAAATGGGGGCCAATTATCCTTCCTCCCTTAATGCCACACCATACATTAACCCGCCAAGGTCGCTGCTGTTCCACTTGTCACTGCTGTCGTAGATTTTCCGTTGCCCAATAGTGCATATTATGCCGGTTTACGTTACCGCTGTTGGTGAATGATGCTTCGTCGCTAAATAGAACGCATGCAAAAAATCTGTCATCGTCCCGTAATTTCTCTTGTGCCCAGTGGCAGAACTGTACATGACATTCAAAGTCATCGCCATGCAATTCCTGGTGCATAGAAGTATGGTACGGGTGCAATCGATGTTGATGTAGCATTCTCAACACGATGTTTTTGAGATTCCCAATTCTCGCGCAATTTGTCTGCTACTGATGTGTGGATTAGCTGCCCCAGCAGCTAGAATACCTACTTGGGCATCATCATTTGTTGCAGGTCGTGGTTGACGTTTCACATGTGGCTGGACACTTCCTGTTTCCTTAAATAATGTAACTATCCGGCGAATGATCCAGACACTTCGATGATGTCGTCCAGGATACCGAGCAGCATACATAGCACACGCCCCTTGGGCATTTTGATCACAATAGCCATACATCAATACAATATGGACCTTTTCCGCAATTGGTAAACGGTCCATTTTAACACGGGTAATGTATCACGAAGCAAATACTGTCCGCACTGGCAGAATGTTATGTGATACCACATACTTATATATTTGTGACTATTACAGCCCCATCCATCACAAAGCGAAAAAAGTGGTCCAGCTAAAACATTCATATTTCTTTACTACACGAATATGTAATAAAAATGGGGGTTCCTATTTTAAAAAAATGCAGTTGTTATGAGTTTGACCTATGGCAGCGCCATCTAGCAGGCCAACCATAGTGCCATCTGGTTTCTCCCTTCAAGCTAGACGAATTTCGTTCTTTGTAGTTTTTTCATTTGATGCTTATTTAGTGAGATATTTGGCCGATCACTGTCAATGGACCACCCTGTAGGAGGCTGTGGATTGCTATGTTATAAAGGTTAAATTATGTGTTTGTATTGGTAGCACTGTCAAAAATAGTATCGTATCTTTTCATAGTATAAACATGCTTTGTATATCGAAGGGCTAATGTTTTTCCGAGGAAAAGTGACGAATAGACTGATAAATCTCTCAAAAAGTATGACTCCAAAATGAAGTGTTTTTAAGAAATGTGGGTTTCATGGTAATAGATTTTTGAATAAAGAGAAACATTGTGTTCAGCATGTGGTGTGTGAAGTTACAGACAATGAAATACTGGCAATCTCATCAGTATCTAGAGAAACACCTATTAGTGCTTCGAAGATTAAAATAAAACATAGTGATAACACAGTTTTCTCAAAACAAAAGTCATGTAAACGGTAGGTTAGGTTATATTCTGATAGATTTACACATCCTAACAGGGGTGTTATGTGAATGTGTGTGCTGTATGTACGTGGAGGGCCAGTTAGTTTACATGAAGACATTGAGGTATCAAATGGACTAGCCAGAAAACTTATCATTAATTGTGCCAGTTGCCAATATATTCATTCATTTTGGAATTCTGATAAGTGTAAAGATAATTATTTTGAAGTAAATGTTAGGTGGTTTTATGGATTGAGAGCTATTGGCAAAGGACACACTGCAGCAGAAACAATGTGTGTCGTGATGTATATGCCACACCCACTTTATAAAATCGACAAGTATGCAGGATTTATTGGAGCTGCTGTGGAATCTGCTGCATGTGAGTCAATGAAGGGTGCTGCAAATGAAGCTGCTGAAATAAACGATGGTATGATTGACATATCAGTAGCTTTTGGGGCACTTGGTAAAAGCGCAGCTACAGTTCTAAGAATTCTGTTGCTACAGTGACCAGTGTGGATACTGGAAAGCTAATAGATTTCCAGATTTTAACCAAACATTGTTATAAGTATAAATCAGGGAATGAAGAAGGGCATATCTGTGATAGAAATTATGAAGGACAACTAATGGTACGGAGGCCTGTGCAGCTGTTGAAATTTATAATAGATCTGTAAACTAAAGAGGAGTGTGTTACACTAAGTTCTTAGGTTATGCAGACTCAAATGCATATAACAGTGTAGTAGCCACTCAGCCTTATGGTGAGAAGGTTATCACAAAACTGGAATGTGTTGGTCATGTCCAGAAGAGGATGGGTACCAGATTGAGGAAGTTGAAACAAAGTTTGAGAGACAAGAAACTTTCAGGTGGTAAGACCATAAGAAGCAGGCTGACAGGCAAAATGATTGATGAACTACAACAGTATTATGAGATTGCCATTAGAAATAATACTGAGGATTTGTTGAAAATGAAGCAGGCAGTATGGGCTACCTTCTTCCAGAGACTGTCAGCTGATGAAAAACCAGTACACCATCTTTGCCCTCTTGGATCTGGTTCATGGTGCAATTACCGCAATGCCCAGTACTCAAACAGGTCATACAGCCATAAACATTCCATCCCGGCAGCAGTTGTGGATATCATAAAACCTGTTTACAGAGACCTGGCAATCCTGAATTATTGAAGAAGTGTCTGCATTGTCAGACTCAAAATCCCAATGAGTCGTTCAATAATCTTATAGTGTCAGTGTCGTCGTAACTGCTGTCTGCGTCATGTCTGCTGTGCAACGAGCTACGCTAATTTAAGTATTAACTCTATTTTTCTTACTTGTCACTTCTTCTTCCGTGTGTTTTTGCTTTTAGGAAGCTTTAATTGTCGAGTGCTAGTAATAGTGTTCCATAGATTTCGTGTTTGTTTTGAATACAGTCAGAGAGAGTCCATTTAGTCAGCCATAGTGCCAGTAGTGCTAGTGTTTGTTTTCAATACAGTCCAGAGACAGGTAGTGCTATTTTCATTGTTTTCTATAAAAAGTGTCTAGTAACCACAGTTTAGTCAACTATCAGCCGCCTTTAGTGAATTAGCAGTCTAGTTATAAGCTGATTAACTCTCTACAGTAAATTGATTTCTTAGGATGGATAGGATGTGTGACTGCTGTGTACGGACACAGGAGGAGATGGCCACTGTTCGCGAACAGCTGAACGTGTTGATGGCCGCGGTTAGCCGCCTTCAGGCTGCTGCCTCGGAGTGTAGCGGCAGTGGGGAGTCTGGTGCGTTGCATGGTACACCCCAGGTGTTACATGCTTCACCCACTGTCCCTGCTGTAGAGACATCTTTGCGGGTACCGGGCACGGTTGGGCCACCCTCTCCCCAAGGGGAGTGGCGGGTTCAGCGGCGTTCGCGGCGCATGAGGCGGAGGGTCAATGTGGAGGCTGGCCGTGTGGCATCGCCCGTTCTGCCTGTGAGTGGACATGTGGCCGCTCCTTCAGCAAGGTCCGAGCAGGCACATGGGGAGAGGGGTTTATTAGTTATTGGGAGCTCCAAATTTAGGCGGGTGATGGAGCCCCTTAGGGAAATAGCAGAAAGGTCGGGGAAGAAGGCCAGTGTTTACTCTGTCTGCTTGCCGGGGGGTCTCATCCGAGATGTGGAGGAGGCCGTGCCGGCGGCGATAGAGAGCACTGGGTGCACCCGACTGCAAAGTGTTGTTCATGTCGGCACCAATGACTCCTGCCGTCTGGGTTCAGAGGTCATCCTCAGTTCGTACAGGCGGTTAGCGGAGTTGGTGAAGGCGGAAAGCCTCACGGGGTGGAATCTGAGCTAACTATTTGTAGTATTGTTCCCAGAACCGATCGCGATCCTCTCGTTTGGAGCCGAATGGAAGGCTTAAACCAGGGGCTCAGACGATTCTGCGGAGATCTGGGGTGCAAATTTCTCGACTTCCGCTATCGGGTGGAGAAATGTAGGGTCCCCCTGAATAGGTCAGGCGTGCACTACATGCAGGAAGCGGCTACAAGGGTAGCGGAGTATGTGTGGAGTGCACATGTGGGTTTTTTAGGTTAGAGAATTCCCTCCCTAGGCCCGACAAGATGCCTCCTGAGATGCGGCAAGGTAGGAGTAGGCAAAATGCAACAGGGAATAACAATATTAATGTGCTAATAGTAAACTGCAGGAGCGTCTATAGAAAGGTCCCAGAACTGCTCTCATTAATAAACGGTCACAATGCCCACATAGCACTAGGGACAGAAAGTTGGCTGATACCAGATATAAACAGTAATGAAATTCTAAACTCAGATTGGAATGTATACCGCAGAGACAGGCTAGACAGTGAATGGGGAGGCATGTTTATAGCGATAAGAAGTGCAATAGTATCGAATGAAATTGACGGAGATCCGAAATGTGAAATAATTTGGGTGAAGGTCACGGTTAAAGCAGGCTCAGACATGGTAATTGGATGTCTCTATAGGCCCCCTGGCTCAGCAGCTGTTGTGGCTGAGCACCTGAAGGATAATTTGGAAAATATTTCGAGTAGATTTCCCCACCATGTTATAGTTCTGGGTGGAGATTTTAATTTGCCGGATATAGACTGGGAGACTCAAACTTTCATAACTGGTGGCAGGGACAAAGAATCCAGTGAAATTTTTTAAGAGCTTTATCTGAAAACTACCTTGAGCAGTTAAACAGAGAACCAACTCGTGGCGATAACATATTAGACCTTCTGGTGACAAACAGACCCGAACTATTTGAAACAGTTAACACAGAACAGGGAATCAGCGATCATAAAGCGGTTACTGCATCGACGATTTCAGCCATAAATAGAAATATTAAAAAAAGGTTGGAAGATTTTTCTGGTTAGCAAAAGTGACAAAAATCAGATTTCAGAGTACCTGACGGCTCAACACAAAAGTTTTGTTTTAAGTACAGATAGTGTTGAGGATCAGTGGACAAAGTTCAAAACCATCGTACAATATGCGTTAGGTGAGTATGTGCCAAGCAAGATCGTAAGAGATGGAAAAGAGCCAGCGTGGTACAACAACCAAGTTAGAAAACTGCTGCGGAAGCAAAGGGAACTTCACAGCAAACATAAACATAGCCAACACCTTGCAGACAAACAAAAATTACGCAAAGCAAAATGTAATGTGCGGAGGGCCATGCGAGAGGCGTTCAATGAATTCAAAAGTAAAGTTCTATGTACTGACTTGGCAGAAAATCCTAAGAAATTTTGCTCTTATGTCAAAGCGGTAGGTGGATCAAAACACAATGTCCAGACACTCTGTGACCAAAGAGGTACTGAAACAGAGGATGACGGACTAAAGGCCGAAATACTAAATGTCTTTTTCTAAAGCTGTTTCACAGAGGAAGACTGCACTGTAGTTCCTTCTGTAGATTGTCGCACAGATGACAAAATGGTAGATATCGAAATGGACGACAGAGGGATAGAGAAACAATTAAAATCGCTCAAAAGAGGAAAGGCCGCTGGACCTGATGGGATACCAGTTCAATTTTACACAGAGTACGCGAAGGAATTTGCCCCCCTTCTTGCAGCAGTGTACCGTAGCTCTCTACAAGAGCGTAGCGTTCCAAAGGATTGGAAAAGGGCACAGGTCATCCCTGTTTTCAAGAAGGGACGTCGAACAGATGTGCAGAACTATAGACCTATATCTCTAACATCAATCAATTGTAGAATTTTGGAACATGTGTTATGTTAGAGTATTATCACTTTTCTGGGAACTAGAAATCTACTCTGTAGGAATCAGCATGGGTTTCGAAAAAGACGATCGTGTGAAACCCAGCTCGCGCTATTCGTCCACGAGACTCAGAGGGCCATAGACAGGGGTTCCCAGGTAGATGCCGTGTTTCTTGACTTCTGCAAGATGTTCGATACAGTTCCCCACAATCGTTTAATGAACAAAGTAAGAGCATATGGACTATCAGACCAATTATGTGATTAGATTGAAGAGTTGCTAGATAACAGAACGCAGCATGTCATTCTCAATGGAGAGAAGTCTTCTGAAGTAAGAGTGATTTCAGGTGTGCTGCAGGGGAGTGTCATAGGACCGTTGCTATTCACAATATACGTAAATGACCCTGTGAATGACATCGGAAGTTCACTGAGGCTTTTTGCGGATGATGCTGTGGTATATCGAGAGGTTGTTACAATGGAAAATTGTACTGAAATGCAGGATGATCTGCAGCGAATTGATGCATGGTGCAGGGAATGGCAATTGAATCTCAATGTAGACAAGTGTAATGTGCTGCGAATACACAGAAAGAAAGATCACATATCATTTAGCTACAATATAGCAGGTCAGCAATTGGAAGCAGTTAATTCCATAAATTATCTGGGAGTATGCATTAGGAGTGATTTACAATGGAATGATCATATAAAGTTGATCGTCAGTAAATCAGATGCCAGACTGAGATTCATTGGAAGAATCCTAAGGAAATGCAATCCGAAAACAAAGGAATTAGGTTACAGTACACTTGTTCGCCCACTGCTTGAATACTGCTCAGCAGTGTGGGATCCGTACCAGATAGGGTTGATAGAAGAGATAGAGAAGATCCAATGGAGAGCAGCACGCTTCGTTATAGGATCATTCAGTAATTGCGAAAGCGTTACGGAGATGTTAGATAAACTCCAGTGGAAGACTCTGCAGGAGAGATGCTCAGTAGCTCGGTACGGGCTTTTGTTGAAGTTTCAAGAACATAACTTCACTGAGGAATCAAGCAGTATATTGCTCCCTCCTACGTATATCTCACGAAGAGACCATGAGGATAAAATCAGAGAGATTAGAGCCCGCACAGAGGCATACTGACAATCCTTATTTCCACGAACAATACGAGACTGGAATAGAAGGGAGAACCAATAGAGGTACTCAAGGTACCCTCCGCCACACACCGTCAGGTGGCTTGAGGAGTATGGATGTAGATGTAGATGTAGATGTAGACCAAAAAATATTTTTCTTGGAATGAAGACACTAAAGTGGGGCCAGTCATGCTGTTATTGCTTTTAATGATGGCAACATTGGTAGCTTGAAAGTGCTACAACATATGGGAATTAATCCTGGAGCAAACTGCATCAGAGAATTTGAATGGATGGACAAGGTTTGCACTGGTAAAGCAGAGTATGCAGCACAGTTGGCCACTACGGAGTCCAAAAAGAAGAAAACACTTAGAAAAAGATCAAGAGGATGATATACAGTATGCTGCAGGGTGCTTCTGAGTGACTAAAAATAAAATGTTAAGCATATATTGAGTTACAGTCTATTAAAACTTTATAAACTCTTCCTGAAAATTTACATTTTCTCTTGCATTTTTCCCTAAATCCCAGAAACTACTTCGAGTAGCGAATTCAAATTTTGAGGGAGTAATAACATACATATCCTGAGTCTTCTGAACTAAAAGAAGAACATAATGTTATGTATAAATAAAATTATTTAGAATAACATACAAAAAAGTACACAAAATTTTAACTGTGTAGTTAAAAAATTGTATTTCCAAAAGTAGTGGCTGAAATGCAATTATTGTAAGACTCAGAACACATAGTTTAATGTCCTGTAAAAGTTTCTTGTCAATGGCTACAGTTGTTCCTGAAATACGGGGAAGCTAAGGCACTAAATTTAACATTGTCAGGATAGGGCATTCAAACTCCCCTTAATGCACATTTTCTCCTTCCTCCACTTGGTGAGCAACACATTTATAGTATTTTCACAACAGCAGTAGCTATTTTCTTACAATTTCTTTTTGCAGGCATACCATGTCCCGGGCTTCAAAGGACGTGTAGGATTTATTACCTCAATGAGTGAACACTTCTGTGGCACGTGCAACCGTTTACGGATAACAGCTGATGGCAATTTGAAGGTGTGTCTCTTTGGGAATTCAGAGATATCTCTCAGGTGAGTGATGAACCATAGAATAATCATGTCAAAGTGAAAATTCATGCGAGGAAACCATAAAATTACTAGAAGGCTGACAGACTGATCAGTATTTTACCTTCAGGAGGTGAAATTCCAAAACTTCTTATAGACACATTCGTTCCTCTTGTCCTCACATTAGTCGTGGAGTCCGAGTGACCTTTCAGACCTTCAGAAACTTATCCCTCTTTCCTCTCTCATGAAGGAACTGATAGTTCCAAATGCTGAGTATAGAATAATACTTTCAAACTGTTTGCCATGCACATTAGGTATGTGGTTGGTATATGGAAGAGATAAACTGCAGTTAAATCCAGCAGGCATGAAATGAGTAATCTTTTCTTGAAGTTTTCAGCTTGCACCCTCCCCCCTCCGAGACATACAAACCAGATACCTCTAGCTAAATAATTTGTGAGTATATATAATTTGCCTCTGTCAACATCATGTTACACTAACCTATTTGTGAGATTAAATTAAAGGAAAGTAATCAGGACAGGAAATTGTGTAAAGACATTTTTAGCTATGATTCGCCAGCCACAGTTGCCGAGCGGTTCTATGCGCTTCAGTCCAGAACCGCGCGACTGCTACGTTCGCACGGTTGAATCCTGCCTCGGCTCAGATGTTAAGTCCCATAGTGCTCAGAGCCATTTGAACTGTGATTCATGATTATCAGAGTCTATATGTTCCAAATAAAAATTGGAACTTCATGTGTATAAATGTACAAATTATTAGACAATGGGACCAACAACTGACACTTTTAAATTGATGGCTAGACTAAGAGATTAATAATAGGAAAAAACTGCAAGATACTTGGCGATAAGTTTGTTTCAGGACAAGGTAAGGGGGGTGGGGGGTGGGAAGAATCAGCTCTCTCTTTGTGAGCATACCAGAAATCCTTTTATCAACCCAAGGTAAAATAAGATATAAAAATACATGGTCAAACAATTAATTTAAGTATCTTAAAAACCAAATGACTAATAAAATTGAAAGCTAAGAAAAGTAAGTTCGTAGTAAGTAGGGTGAAACACAGGGCTGCAACATATTGCCATTGTTGTTTGACTTGTTTATCAAAGAAAAAAGAAATGGATCAAAACAAAATAAAAGTGAGAATGGAAATGTATCAGAAGCAGATAGGAATAAGCAAGGAACATATTCTTAAAAAGAGAGAGAGAGAGAGAGAGAGAGAGAGAGAGAGAGAGAGGAAAAATGTTGATCTGGAAACAAGGAAATAAAAATTTGCCACGTGAAGAGACAATATGGTACTGTGCTGATGAGTGTGTACAGGTGGTGATATACAATATACATTGATAAAGGAACTCTGCATTGGGCCCGGAAGACCACGCAGTGCTGATCGAGAGATGTCCTCTACTATATATCTATGGAGAGTTAGGGGGTCAGTACACAACTCTCCAGGCTGTTATCAACTTCCAGAAGTTGAAGACACTACTTCTCACTTGAGTAGCTCCTCAGCTGGAACTACAAGCAGAGTGTACCCTATTCCAGTCTGTCCACCAAGCAGAATTTCCCGGGTCTACAAGGAATTGAACCTGATCCCTTTCTATGGCACGCCTGTGGCATACTGACTGCATAGCTGTGGCAAGAGTCATATATACACTTGTGAACAATTGAGTTATAACTATTCTGTTTATTGGGGAGAGAGTATGTATATTGCCACTGTGAATGAAACAGTTTAGTGTACCGTAACTGGAATGTATTCAGACCTCGTACTTGTGTGAGAGCGCAGTGTCTTAGACACTTGTAGTGTTTGTCTTAGCATATACTAACCAGTGAGCCTTACTTTCTAGTATTTTTAATTATGTATCATTACTGGTGCCTCTGGCACTTTTGTGTTGCAATAGCAATAGCTTGCAATAGCAATAGCTTGCAATAGCAAACATTGAGTCAACCATGGTTTTTGGATTAGAAGTAGAGGTCAGCTGGGTTGACATTGGGAGTAGAGTGGTGGGAAGTGGACAATAAGTAGTTATATCGAAGGGTACATTATTTGATATATTAAGGTTAATTACAAAATGTGAATTGGACAATTTTTCACGTTGAGCAGAAGTAGGTTTACAGGACCAGATGTCAAATTACACATGATCAGTGTGAATCCCTATAGTCAGCATGAACACTGGCACACAGAATAATTTATAGGTAGCCTTGCTATATATAAAAAATCAGATTTGTGCTGAACTGTCATGAACAAACTGTCACTTCTCTGGAATAAATAGACTCTGATTTGTTAATTACATCTGTGTAAATGAAAAATATAGGAAAAGATAGATTGCTGCTTACTGTAAAGGAGACATGTTACATTGTAGACAGGCACAATTAAAAAGGCACTTACACAAAGCTTTTGGCCACAGCCTTCATCAGCAAAAGAGATACAGAGAAACACACACATTCATACACACAGGCAAGCACGTCACACACACATGACTGCCAACTCCAGCAGCTTGCCCCTAGCTGCTGGACTTGGCAGGGTTTTTTTTTCCTCTGTGTGTGTGTGTGTGTGTGTGTGGGGGGGGGGGGGCGCAGGCGCGCGCGCGCGCGGTGTGCTTGCTTGTGTGTTGTGCCTGTGTGCAACTATGTTTTCTTTACGGTAAATAGTGATCTATCTTTCCCTGCACTGTTGATATTCTGACCTGGAATTTCCATTGTTTAATCAGTGTAAATAAGAAGGACACAGTTACGTATATTCTGTCACTTGAAGACTAATACATGAAGTCAGTGGACATTATTTTTTATTGCAGAGGATCTTTGTCACCACTAATTATTAATTTTGTGTGCCAGTTAATTAGACATCCTTTCCTGGATGTGCTCGTTTTGTTAAATCTTCCTTCAAAAGATCTGATTTACTTCAAATTAATAAACCTGAGTATTTTGAAAAAGGAGGTGCAGCTTACAGCTGCAGTGCGACACTTGATCACAGGGTGATTTTATCACTGCCATATCGTGGGTACCCATGGCTCGAGACACTTAGCCTATAAGGGCGTGTAGTCATTGGGCTTTCTTGTACCACAGTGTCAAAGGTGTACTGTGAGCAGATTTATTCAAGGAAAATACTGCCACAATCAGCAGAGTGAACTGCTATGGGCAACAAGATATCATCGACAGGGGTTACCACTGACTAGCATGGCTTTAGCAGCGAACAAGTGGGCCACAATGTAGCAAATGACTCACCAATTCAGTGACAGTCAATAAACAGTAACCATTCATGCCACTGGGAACTGTCACCTCTTTGTGGGATACAAAGATGCACTCTGCACACTGCTCGTCGCAGTTACAAAGATTAGCATTGGTTCGGAACAGCACCAGTGGATGCTCGAAGCATGCGGGAAGGTCGTCTGTCTGATGATTTGCGGTACATATTGCCAAGGTGGCAGGGTGCAAAATAAGGAGTGATCAAAAAACTTCCATTTGAAGGCTGCATAGTACAGAATCAGTATGCCACACACACACACACACACACACACACACACACACACACACACACATACCCTGCTTGTGTCTGTATATGTGCGGATGGATATGTGTGTGTGTGTGGCATACTGATTCTGTACTATGCAGCCTTCAAATGGAGTGTATACCTGTCCTTCCCTCCCCCCCCCCCCCATCCCCCCCCCCCCCCCTAAAGTAAGTCTTTCCACTCCCAGGATTGGAATGACTCCTTACCCTCTCCCTTAAAACCCACATCCTTTCGTCTTTCCCTCTCCTTCCCTCTTCCCTGATGAAGCAACCGTGGGTTGCGAAAGCTTGAATTTTGTGTGCGTGTTTGTTTGTGTGTCTATCAACGTACCAATGCTTTCGTTTGGTAAGTTACATCATCTTTGTTTTTAGATATATTTTTCCCACGTGGAATGTTTCCCTGTATTATATTATATATCAGTGCTTTCCTCTCCCACAACTATCCTGCAGACCTTGTCCACAAACAGATCTCCCAAGCAATACATTCCTCCCCATCCAACAACAATGTTACTACCCCCAGACCACACAGAAGCATCCCCCTTGTCACCCAATATTATCCTGGCCTCGAATACATCAACTAATTACTCCGCCAGGGATATGACTTTCTCAAGTCAAGCCCTGAAATGAGATCATCCCTTGACAATATTCTCCCCACACCACCCACAGTTGCCTTTTGTCACCCCCCTAACCTCCGTAACATCCTTGTCAAACCCTACAATATTCCCAGACCACCTTCTCTACCCAGCGGTTCCTACCCCTGTAACTGACCCCGATGCAAAACCTGCCCCGTGCATCCCCCCACAACCAACTACTCCAGCCCCGCTACTGGTAAAACATACACAACTCAAGGCAGGGCCACATGTGAGACAACACGTCATTTATCAGCTGACATGCCTGCACTACACAGCCTTTTACATTGGTATGGTGACAACTAAACTGGCTGAGCACATGGATGGGCACAGACAAACTGTCTACCTAGGAGATGTCCAATACCCAGTAGCGGAGCATGCCCTCCAGCATAATTCTAGGGACCTAGGAACCTGCTACACCATATGTCCCATTTGGCTTCTCCCACCCAACACCAGTCCCTCGGAACTGCAGAGATGGGAACTTGCACTCCAACACATCCTTTCATCCCGCCATCCCCCTGGACTGAACCTACGTTAACCAACCTCACTCCCATTTACTCTTTAGTCTTCCCCTCTTTCCCTTTGCTCTTTAGCCATTTATGCATCTTTTCATCCTACATTGTTGCATGTATCTTTATACTATGTACCTCTTTACTTCTGTATGCATACTCCTTGGTTTGAAGCTGGCACAGTACTTACAGTAGAATATCTTTGGCTTCCCTCTGACATCCATGCCTCCATCTTTGCTACCCTCCCTGTTTACCTTTCCCCTGTTGCTTCATAACCTGGGTTGTTAATAACTGAATCCACTTTCCCTTCTTCCCTTTTTTTCCCCTCTCTCCTCCCTGAAGAAGGAACAAAGTTCCGTAAGCTAGGATACGTCAATTTTCTGTTCTGTTTTGTGTATCTATCGGCTGTACTGAGCTGAGGTAAGTACTGGCCAGTCCCTCTATCTCTTTGTTAGTATTTGTTTCATATGTTGTTGTTGTGATCTTCAGTCCTGAGACTGGTTTGATGCAGCTCTCCATGCTAATCTATCCTGTGCAAGCTCCTTCATCTCCCAGTACCTACTGCAACCTACATCCTTCTGAATCTGTTTAGTGTATTCATCTCTTGCTCTCCCTCTACGATTTTTACCCTCCACGCTGCCCTCCAATGCTAAATTTGTGATCCCTTGATGCCTCAGGACACGTCATACCAACCGATCCCTTCTTCTAGTCAAGTTGTGCCACAAACTTCTCTTCTCCCCAATTCTATTCAATACCTCCTCATTAGTTACGTGATCTACCCACCTAATCTTCAACATTCTTCTGTAGCACCACATTTAGAAAGCTTCTATTCTCTTCTTGTCCAAACTATTTATTGTCCATGTTTCACTTCCATACATGGCTACACTCCATACAAATACTTTCAGAAACGACTTCCTGACACTTAAATCTATACTCGATGTTAACAAATTTCTCTTCTTCAGAAACGCTTTCCTTGCCATTGCCAGTCTACATTTTATATCCTCTATACTTCGACCATCATCAGTTATTTTGCTCCCCAAATAGCAAACTCCTTTACTACTTTAAGTGTCTCATTTCCTAATCTAATTCCCTCAGCATCATCCGACTTAATTCGACTACATTCCATTATCCTTGTTTTGCTTTTGTTGATGTTCATCTTATATCCTCCTTTCAAGACACTGTCCATTCCATTCAAGTGCTCTTCCAAGTCCTTTGCTGTCTCTGACAGAATTACAATGTCATCGGCGAACCTCAAAAGTTTTTATTTCTTCTCCCTGGATTTTAATACCTACTCCAAATTTTTCTTTTGTTTCCTTTACTGCTTGCTCAATATACAGATTGAATAGCATCGGGGATAGGCTACAACCCTGTCTCACTCCCTTCCCAACCACTGCTTCCCTTTCATGCCCCTCGACTCTTATAACTGCCATCTGGTTTCTGTACAAATTGTAAATAACCTTCCGCTCCCTGTATTTTACCCCTGCCACCTTCAGAATTCGAAAGAGAGTATTCCAGTCAACATTGTCAAAAGCTTTCTCTAAGTCTACAAATGCTAGAAACGTAGTTTTGCCTTTCCTTAATCTCTCTTCTAAGATAAGTCGTAAGGTCAGTATTGCCTCACGTGTTCCAACATTTCTGCGGAATCCAAACTGATCTTCCCCGAGGTCGGCTTCTACCAGTTTTTCCATTCGTCTGTAAATAATTCGTGTTAGTATTTTCAGCTGTGACTTATTAAACTGATAGTTCAGTAATTTTCGCAACTGTCAACACCTGCTTTCTTTGGGATTGGAATTATTATATTCTTCTAGAAGTCTGAGGGTATTTCGCCTGTCTCGTACATCTTGCTCACCAGATGGAAGAGTTTTGTCAGGACTGGCTCTCCCAAGGCCGTCAGCAGTTCTAATGGAATGTTGTCTACTCCCGGGGCCTTGTTTTGACTCAGGTCTTTCAGTGCTCTGTCAAACTCTTCACGCAGTATCGTATCTCCCATTTCATCTTCATCTACATCCTCTTCCATTTCAATAATATTGTCCTCAAGTACATCGCCCTTGTATATAGACCCTCTATGTACTCCTTCCACCTTTCTGCTTTCCCCTCTTTGCTTAGAACTGGGTTTCCATCTGAGCTCTTGATATTCATACAAGTGGCTCTCTTTTCTCCAAAGGTCTCTCTAATTTTCCTGTAGGCGGTATCTATCTTACCCCTAGTGAGATAAACCTCTACATCCTTACATTTGTCCTCTAGCCATCCCTGCTTAGCCATTTTGCACTTCATGTCGACCTCATTTTTGAGGTGTTTGTATTCCTTTTTGCCTGCTTCATTTACTGCATTTTTATATTTTCTCCTTTCATCAATTAAATTCAATATTTCTTCTGTTACCCAAGGATTTCTACTAGCCCTCGTCTTTTTACCTACTTGATCCTCTGCTGCCTTCACTAGTTCATCCCTCAGAGCTACCCATTCTTCTTCTACTGTATTTCTTTCCCCAATTCCTGTCAATTGTTCCCTAATGCTCTCCCTGAAACTCTGTACAACCTCTGGTTTAGTCAGTTTATCCAGGTCCCATCTCTTTTAATTCCCACCTTTTTGCAATTTCTTCAGTTTTAATCTACAGTTCATAACCAATAGATCGTGGTCAGAGTCCACATCTGCCCCTGGAAATGTCCTACAATTTAAAATCTGGTTCCTATATCTCTGTCTTACCATTATATAATCTATCTGATACCTTTTAGTATCTCCAGGATTCTTCCATGTATACAACCTTCTTTTATGATTCTTGAACCAAGTGTTAGCTATGATTAAGTTATGCTCTGTGCAAAATTCTAACAGACGGCTTCCTCTTTCATTTCTTAGTCCCAATCCATATTCACCTACTACGTTTCCTTCTCTCCCTTTTCCTACTGTCGAATTCCAGTCACCCATGACTATTAAATTTTCGTCTCCCTTCACAATCTGAATAATTTCTTTTATCTCATCATACATTTCTTCAATTTCTTCGTCATCTGCAGAGCTAGTTGGCATATAAACTTGTACTACTGTGGTAGGCGTGGGCTTCGTGTCTATCTTGGCCACTATAATACGTTCACTATGCTGTTTGTAGTAGCTTACCCGCACTCCTATTTTTTTTAATCATTATTAAACCCACTCCTGCATTACCCCTATTTGATTTTGTATTTATAACCCTGTATTCACCTGACCAGAAGTCTTGTTCCTCCTGCCACCGAACTTCACTAATTCCCACTATATCTAACTTTAACCTATTCATTTCCCTTTTTAAATTTTCTAACCTACCTGCCCGATTAAGGGATCTGACATTCCACGCTCCGATCCGTAGAACGCCAGTTTTCTTTCTCCTGATAATGACATCCTCTTGAGTAGTCCCCGCCCGGAGATCCGAATGGGGGACTATTTTACCTCCGGAATATTTTACCCAAGAGGACGCCATCATCATTTAACCATACAGTAAAGCTGCATGCCCTCGGGAAAAATTACGGCTGTAGTTTCCCCTTGCTTTCAGCCGTTTGCAGTACCACAACAGCAAGGCCGTTTTGGTTAATGTTACAAGGCCAGATCAGTCAATCATCCAGACTGTTGCCCCTGCAACTACTGAAAAGGCTGCTGCCCCTCTTCAGGAACCACACGTTTGTCTGGCCTCTCAACAGATACCCCTCCGTTGTGGTTGCACCTACGGTACGGCTATCTGTATCATTGAGGCACGCAAGCCTCCCCACCAGCGGCAAGGTCCATGGTTTATGGGGGGGTTGTTTCATATATATAAACACACACACACACACACACACACACACACACACACACACACACACAGAGACAGGGTGATTCGTATTAACATTTAAAAACCTCCAAAGCACTGTAGATGACCCAGAGAAGTAATTTAATGCAAGACACATGGGATCGCAAATGTTGGATATGACACATGGGGTCGCAAATGTTGGGAAATGTGTTAAAAGCGAATGACAAATGTCACCAGATGATGTACCTTGCCATGCTTGCAGTGGTTGAGCCTCTCGGTCTGTCACACTTGATCATCCCAACCCAAGTCAAGTATTCATATCATTGTGGCTACGGACACACGTGTGTGACTTTAGTGATGGCGTTCAGGATTTGAGTCGTGCATCTGGCAGGCAGTATTTTTTCATTGTGTTAAACAATTATGTGTTTATATTGAGGTTTATTATTTTATTTACCGGTCTTGCAGTTTCCTTGATTTATTGCAAAGTACAGTACAATAAAAACCTACCACATTGCATAAGAAGTAGATGAGTATAAACATTGCCATTAAATGACCTATGTTTTCTTTACTAACTAATGTCTGTAAACAAAAAGAGAAGGGACAGAAGCAAAAAAACACTAAATCAGGACAGCTTTTGCTTGATTACAGCAGGACAATAATTTTGTAACACCTACATTTACAACAGATCATAGTTACAAAGTGTTTTTGAAATTTGCTCCGTTTGCTCAAACGAAAGTATTGCACTGCTCAATCATTCCTTTACACCCAACCCCGACTGCTGCACATGCTGTGGGGTATGTCATCTGGTTACGTCATATGTTCAGTATTTCTCACCAATTTTTGGGGTATTCTGAAATGTGCAAAAAGGCAAATGCAGAAAGTTATCACATTTTGCTGCACATTACCTGCATCACAGAAAAATAATGTATACAAATCTTCTGAGGTTGCCACTGAATAACTTTGTGCAAGCCTCACAATATTTCACCAACACAACTGTTTGTCATCTTCAGGTAGTGGTGGCCCCTGTCATCACTGCTGCAAGATGTGACTGGTGATATTCGCACAGCAGAATTGAAATATGTGTTGAGGGCAATGACTGCACTTCTGGACACTCATGTGGTTAAAAGCTGAATTAACTCTCTGCAAGGTGCTGCATCAGGTCATACATCGGAGGATCTGGTTTCTACTGTTTTAATTTCATGGCAAGCCAGTACTGGATTCTGGGCAGTGCTTAGTCAAAATTCCACATTCCTGTTGATAAGATTGCCCACCATATGGGTACATGCCTCATTCTTAAAAACACAATCCTAGAGTGATAATGCTGAGGATAAAATTTCAGTCTTCTCGGGAAACGTGAGGTGTCCTGTATTCAGGCAGTGCTCTGCTACCACTGATTTACTGGGTGGCATTTTTATCAGCGTTGTTGAACACAGTGTTCTTGCACAGTGTGAGGTGTCTGCCCTATATAAGATTTCCCATAATGGCATGAGATGTTGTGTTTTCTAAGGTCGAGATTGTCTTTAACTGAACACAAACAATTCCTTAGTTTTGCCGGTAGACGAAAAACACACTTGATTCTGTTTCTCTTAGCGATTCTTTCTATTTTTGAAAACGTGCCACTGAAATATGGCAAGAAAGCCATTTGCAGTGTGTGCATCAGTATCTTCATTTACATCCTCACACTGAACTTGCTTTGCTCAGAACACATTGCAAATCTGTTTACAAGAATAAACATTCTGCTGGAACATTGTTCTTAGGTGTTGTAGTTCACCAGGCAGACTGTCGGTATCAGAGATTGTGTGTGCTCTATGTGCCAGGGAGTGTAAGACACTGCCACATTGTGCAGGGTGATGACAACTTTTGGCCCACAAATATAACTTTGCACAAGTTAATTTGCTGTAGAGACTATGCCCCAGTGTTATGTCAGCTTTTCTTCTAACCGTGTAGTTTCAGCTCTCTGAGACTGCAGACATGTGTGCAAGTTGTGTGTGTGTGTGTGTGTGTGTGTGTGTGTGTGTGTGTGTGTGTGTGTGTTTGCGTGTGCGCGCGTGCACGTGTCTAGTGCTGACAAAGGCCATAAAGGCCGAAAGCTATGATTGTGTGAATCTTTTTATTGTGCCTATCGTGACTCAGCATCTTTGCTATATGGTGAGTAGCAACTTTCCTTCTCTGGTATTGTTTCTTCTAACCGTGACATCCAGGGATGGTAAGCTGCATCTTTTTGCACTTCCACAGTGAACTCAATATTCAGATGGAGCAAATACAAATGGTGCAGGAACATAGGTAGTGTCTGTATTATGTGGGCCACACCACAAATGTCTCTTCAGCATACTACCAGATGGAGGAAGGTTGGATATTTACCAAGGGAAGTTGGGGACCTCCCATGAAACACTGTCCTCTTGATCAAAGTAGTGGGTGTCATGTAAGGAATAGTATGGGGGAAGCACATGTTTAAACAACACCACAATGTCTTTCTCAAACTTGCTGCTAATAACCTCTAATGAGGCCTATAGAGGCACTTTTGTAAGTAATGATATAACATTAGAGCTAACCAAACGATCTGAAGATTCTAGTTTAAGCATTTTCAGGTGTCCTATGAAATCCTCCGAATTCGGAATATGATGGTCATAGTTGTCCACGAGAGGTCCCAAAAGCAAGCGTGATGTTTAGACGTGTAATTCCTGTTTCTGGCCTGATAAATTTCAAAGCTGTCATACAGAAATTGCCAGTTGCATCTTGCAGCGGTGATGGTGGCAATCACCACCACCTGAAGATGCCAAAAAGTTGCGTCACTGAAGTATTGAGGGAGGGACTTGCATAATGTTATCTGGCGGGAAAGCCAAAGTGTTTTTGCAACAGATCTACCAGGCAAGCCTAAAAATTCACATATACTCCAAGCAGTAAGTACCTGTTGTAAAATGGTCACATTAGTAAGCTTGGCAATTAATTAACAGTTTATCAATAAATTTGGCTTCATTTTGCAAGAAATTGTGCTGTGTTCCACTACACCCTCTTCAACAAAACTAATGTCGGTTTCTGCTCCACCTCTCCAGCTCGAGGTCATATGTACACTCTTGAGCATTTGTGTAAGGTACCTGTTTACTTATAAAAGGAAACGTAACTTCTATCATGACTTTGCCATTCTTGTCCAGTGGGTTTGTTATCCTGCTGTTGCCTGCTGCAGACTGCAAGATTGCTGTTGAAAATTTCTGTAAAGTTTTTCTCCCTCTTTAGTGTACCGACATTTCACTGTGTGGTAATTGCCTGGTACTGTTTAACGGACGTTTTAACTGTTGTTTCAGAGATGCAATACGAAGCAAATGCAGTGAGGATGACTTACTTGCCATGATTGGAGCAGCAGTGAGAAGAAAGAAGAAACAACATGCAGGTAACATATTCAAAAACATTACAGCAAGTGTAACTCTATAGATAGAAATAATATTTCTACCTAACAAGTCATAGCAAACATAAGAGCAAAATAGAACGAAAAATAACAGTGATAGAGCCTGTGGTTTTTATGTAAAAATAGATTTAATTTTTTATTTAATATTCATTCTGATTAATGCCCATTGGTCAACAGTACATTTCAGCCCTCCACCATATAACCATCTGTGGCTCTTGTTACTCCTTTATTGGACTTCAGAAGTTTTCCAGCAACATTTTTTTTTAAGAAAAGGCTAAAATGCAGCAAACATCATGAAGGGTACACTCACAGAAAAGCATTAGTGTTCTTGAAACAATGGAAACTCCAGTAGGAATATCAACAATGTTGGAAAAGACAGATTGCTACTTACTAATGAAGGTTGTGGCTGAAAGCTTTATGTAAGTGTCTGCAGCTTAAGGTGTCTTCTTTATGGTAAGTAACAGTCTGTCTTTTCCTGCATTATTCATTAGCGCTCTTTGTTTTTATTGCTGTTTAGCAAGCATAGTGTGGTATATAAGGGATGCGAATAGCATCAGATGTTGAATTCTCACTCTGGAGGACATGAAGGTGCTGCATATTGGTATGAGACAGCATTATCTGCACCTGATGAGATTTTGAAAGAAACCTCATTGTGGATGTCCATTTGGTCGCCTGATTTGGATCTGACAGTGGCCTGATGTTGGAAAGTAAGGGCATACTCGTCATCAAGGTTCCAGTCAACTACATCTTCTGATCACTACAAGGGAGCATCACTGTATAGTGTACCGAGCACACTGTAACCTGTTCACGTCTGTGACTGACATATGAGAACAAGTACAGTAAACTCCCATTTATCCGAATCATGTTTAACCAAAATCTGCTTTATCCGAATAAATTTTTCCGATCTTCGTGGGTCACATTGGCGCTGTCTGCTGCATCGCGCAGCTACGCTTTTGGCTAGCTAGACTGACACTTGCAAGTTTCAACTTGTCTGCACCTGGAGCCAAGCATTCACTGGTGTTTTTTTTGCAGTCTACTGCTAATCAGTGCACTGGCACGTATCAAAAGTCCGAGTGTCGTCAATTTGTGTGTGTGTTGGTTGAACTTTTAGTGTGTTTCTGGTTCGTATTGCATGGTTTCATGCCGCTGCCATCTATTGAAACTACTTGGAAGTACAGTACATACAGTATTGTTCTATGCAGCGCGACATAGCCCTGTCCAAACTGACAATGAGTGCGGCCCCAAACACTTTCTGCCTGTTGTTGGTACATCAGACAAAGCCAAGTGTTTAATAGTGAACGTACAACACCCTGTTGTGTTGCCACGTGGGCTTGGGTAGAACAGAGGCGATTGGATAGATGTATCAAATGTTTTCATTGATGGCTGTCACAGCCTGGTTTCAAAAGTCAAAAGTTTGTGTAGTGTGTCCCGAGTCTTGTCAAGATGTGCATTTGTGTGTTTTTGATTTGAGGTTTTGTGCTCCCACTATGTGCCATAAAATGTCCAGAGATAAAAGGGGCCAAAAACCAAAAAGGACTCAGTCGAGTGTCTGTAAAAAGAACACTGAACATGACTACGGGCACGAAACATAAAACGAATGTGATCTTGTTGGAACAAGAGCTTCACACTTTGCAGAGAATTGATGCTGGTAAGCCACCCACAAAAGTTGCTGCAGAGTAGGAGTACGATTACTGATTGGAAGACAAATCGATCAGAAATTGAAAAATTTTGTTTCATCCAAGCATTGGGCAGCGCAGTGAAATCTCGAAAAACAATGAGAAAAGGTGCACATCCTCAGTTAAAAGAGGCATTATTTTTGTGGCACGAATAAATAAGAGCCAAAGGTGTGCCAGTTTCAGGTCCTCTACTTGGTCAAAATGAGCTGATGAGCCGATTGAAGGAAAGAAGCAAGAATTCCTCGGAAGTGATGGTCGGCAGGATCGTTTCAAGAAGTGGCATGGCATTCATGAAATTGCAATCAGTGGCGAATCATTATCTGGGGATGAAGCTGCTATCGCTGATTTTAAGAAGAAACTGCACACAGTCATCGACAAAGGAGGTTATACTGACAATGAACTTTACAAATGTGATGAAACTGGGTTGAATTACAAAATGTTGCAACAGAAACCCGTGCCTCTAAAGAAGAAAAAATGGTTTCCGGATATAAAAAATCAAAGAAAGATTTACTGTCCTCGCTTGCGCTAATGCCACTGGCAATCGTAAACTGTGTCTTACTTTAATTGGCAAATCCAAAACACCAAGAGCATTTAGACACCAACCAGCTAATAAACCTTTGCCACTGAGGTACACGAATCAGTCTTAAGGCATGTGCATGGCAGAAGGTACCCTGTCCCACTACAATAGTCTGAATAAAATTACTTGATAGTTGACATCAATCACTTGCTGCAACAATGTTGCCACATTGGCTACCAGCTACCGTTTGGTTACAGATGACAACAAACAAGCGGCTCACTTCACAAATGATGTTAAATGTTTAACACGGAGCAATGTTTCTAGTGGCTGGTGCAAGATATGTCAGAAATGTTAGATGCTCTGTCAACTATTGATTTAAAGTGACTAGTGACTGAACTGGGGCAGACAACCCATTTTGTATCCCTGACAGTAAACTTGTGTCCTAACCCAGCCGAGAAAATTGTGGTCAACAGTCTGCAGCAGTACTAATATCATGATCGCTTTGTTCATGGCGATTAAAGCTAACCCTTAAGGGCAAACTCGAGACAACAAAAACTCAGTTTCAGGGCTGAAAGCAAATTGAAATTTTTCCCTGTCATTTGTTACCTGTAACTATCCTTACACTAGCTGCACATTCTGCCATGTTAGAAACCAGTGAACAGTCCATGTTGGCACTTGGTCGTGGATTATAGATGACAGAGGCAGATTCCAAATGAAGAAATAATCACTGGAAGAAAAATAAGACCAAATAGAAAAGTCAAAACAATGATGAAAAATGATGCAGCAACGTATTAGAAATAAAAGAATACATTTAAACCAAATAATTGAATGATAATAATAATCACACTCTTTTGGTTAGATTTAGAAATAAAAATTTTGCTACAATGATGAGATTCAAACCTAGGACATGCTACACATTAGATTAATCTGCCAACCATTGCACTATACCATAGCTCTGCATGAAGTATTTATATATGTGACTGTAGTGACCCAGTTGCAACTATGAATTGCAACCTTAAAAATTTCAGTTTCGCGCAGTGTAATGCAAAGCTTATCTAATGTAAGACGATCTCTGTGAATATGATAACTATATGTATGATACTGAATTACATCTTGTGCTGAGTTATTCGGTAGTGTTTGGTTAGTGCTGTGAATGAAATGTGTGTCTTTCATTAGCATTGTTAGTGTGTGTTGTTTTTGTGTAGTTATCGCATGTCATGAAATACATAATAAAAGTGTTGGGCCCGTGATTCGGGATACAAATACATCAAGAATGCTGAACCAGGAATTGGAAGTGAATGGCCAATTTTGGTGGAGTTTGGCAACAGCAGACAGTTCAAGTGTGACGCTGACTACTCTTATTGGCGTTTGAGGTGCCAACTATCAAGCAATTTTGATTCGAATGTAGTCAGTTCCTGTCCCGTTCCATCTGCCAATCGAGTGAGGAAAAAGTGAATGTCTAAATGCCTCTGTATGAGTCCTAATTTCTCGTCTCTTATCTTCGTGGTCCTTATGTGTAATGTATGTTGGTGCAAGCAGAATTGTTCTGCAGTCAGCATAGTGTTCCTCAAAATCCCTCCAGGGATTCCCATTTGAGTTCCAGAAGCATCTCCATAATACTTGTATGTTGTTGTTTCAACCTACTGGTAACATATCTAGTATCCTGCCTCCGAATTACCTCAATGTCTGCTTTAATTCGACCCCTTGCGGATCCCAGACCCTCGAACTGTACTCAAGAAGAGATCACACTAGCATCCTGTATGTGATGTCCATTACAGCTGAGCCACACTGTAGTAAAATCCACCCAACAAACAAAAGATGATTATTCGCCTTCCCTACCATGACCCTCACAAGTTTGTTCCATTTCATATCACATTTCAACGTTATGTCCAGATATTGAAACAATGTGACTTCTTCATGCATGACGTTACTAATGGTAGATTCTGGCATTATGGATTTGTTTTTCCAACTCATCTGCAGTAACTTATACTTTTCTACGTTTAGAGTTAGCTGTCATTTATCACACAAACTGGGAACTTTGTCCAAGTCCTCTTGTATCCTCCTAAATCACTCAACGATGACACCTTCCATACACCACAACATCATCAGCAAATAACCACAGATTACTGTCCACTCTGTCCATCAGATCAGTTATGCACATAGAAAATATGAGTAATAGCACTCCTGTCACACTTCCCTGGAATGATCCTAATGATACCCTAGTCACTGATGGACACTCACCGTCGGGATAACGTAGTGGGTTCTGTTACTTCAGAAGTCTTTGAGCCACTCACATGTCTAGGAACCCATTCCATGTGCTTGTACCTTTGTTAAAAGTCTGCAGTGAGGCACTGTGTCAAATGCTTCTTGGAAATCAAGAAATATGGAATTTGGGTTTGTGAATTTTGAGATGGCAAAGTTAGAGGAGCAATGCATCTGCATTAAATTTTGGGTGAAACTCAAGAAAACCTTTACAGAGACACACTAAATGATGCAGGGAGCCTATAGCGACGAGTGCTTAAGCCGTACTCGGTGTTACGTATTGTTCACACGTTTTAAAAATGGCTTTACAAAAGTCATAAATGACCCTCGTTCAGGACACTCTTAGTTGTCCCCTGATGACACTCGTGTCAGGAACGTCAACGAAATTGTGTGTGCCAGTCGAAGATTCAGAGTCCGAGAGATTGTAGAAGAATGTAACATTTCAATTGGATCATGTTATGAAATGACACAGCATCTTGGCATTGTGTTGCCGCCAAGTTCATTCCACGGCTCATGAGTCAAGACCAGAACAAGCTTTTGGATGTCACAAATGAGAATGAGATGTTCCTTACGAGAATAGTATGGCCCTGCAGACTTCTTTTTATTTCCAAAGTTGAAAAGGATGAAGGTCATTGGTAGATGAGATAAAAGAAAATTCACAGACGGCACTTTATGCGACCCAGCAAGAGGTATGTCAAGACTGCTCCTGGAAGTGGAAATGATATTGGGAGCAGTGTATCAATTGTGGAGGAGAGTATTTCGAAGGAGACAATGCATAGCAACTAAAAGATAAGCATAGAAAATTTTGTGGACAAAGTTCTGGAATTTTTTGAACAGACTTCATATGAGAAAAGGGCATGCTGAGTTGCTTTGTACTGATTTGTGGACATAAACTTATTGGTCTCTATGAAACTGATTAGATTCAAACCCAGAATATGTTCAAGAATTCTGCAGCAAACTGATGTGTACAGGTATTGGTCTTTAATTTCGCGGGTCTGTTAAGATTCCATCTGCAACTGGCGACTTATTTGTTTTTAATTATTTTAGGTGTCAGGGATGCTTTCGAGGGTGGTTTGAAAAGTTCTCGAAACAGAATAGAAAAAAAGTACTTATATCACTGAAACTTTTTTTGTTTTTCAATGTACTCTGCTTGTAGATTAATTCACTTGGTCCAACAGTGTTCCAGTGCCATCTTGACAATGATTTTCCTCCAGGCCTACAAAATAGTTGTCAACTCTGGCTATCAATTCTTCAGTTTAGGGAAGAGGCGGGTGTGGCAACAATTCATACCTTAGTTTGTGTAATTTTACCATGGCGATGGCACGTGTGTGCGGGCGTGCATTGGATTGATGGTAGATGACTTTCTTCCTTGTTAAACCTGGCCTTTTTCGCATATCTTTTGTTGCAATTTGTCCAGATGGTTAGCATAGTATTCTCCAGTAATTGTTTGCCCAGTGGGGAGTTAGTGTACAAACAGAATCCCCTTCTCATCCCAGAACACTGATGCCATGATCTTCCCCGCTGAAGGAATTTGGCGGCGGAGATTCAGCGTGTTTTCACTGCTTTGATTGTTGTTTTGTCTCTAGGGTATAGTAGTAAACCCAAGTTTCATCGTGGTCACAAACTAGCGCAAAAGATCTTGTTCGTTTCTCCTAAAACAGGCCAAACATTGTTGTGATATGTCCATTCTCGTGCGTTTTTGATCCAGCGTCAAGAGTCGCGGCACACATCTTGCGGATACCTTTCAAATGACATCTGGCAAGTGTGAGCAATTTCATGCACTCTAAATTGGTGATCCTCCTTGATCATTTTGTACACTTTTGCAATGATTTATAGAGTAGTGACACATCTTGGCCGACCATTTCATGGATGATCATCATCTAAGCTCTCCCGACCAAATTTAAATTCATTTATCCACTTGGCAACAGTTGAAGATGAAGAAGCAGAGTCCCCCAGTGTATTCTAGAAATCGGCATGAATGTCCTTCGCATTCATACCTTTCTTTACAAAGTACTTAATCACTGCTCGAATCTCGATCTTGGTGATAAAGAGCCAAAATAAATAAATTGATGATTTTATTCCATTTCATCTGATTGAATGAAACACGCACACAGCATAACTACTCAGAAAACAACTATAGTGCTGATTACATTTACTATCATACAGAATGTACACACATAACAAAAACAAAATTTCATTAATATTTATCATCTGAGAACACTTCACCTTGTCATAGTAGTCTTGTGTTTTGGAACTAGGCAGTGCTTCATTTCACAAAGCGAAAGGAATGGCTTGTAAAAAAAAAAAAAAAAAAAGAGAGAGAGAGAGAGAGAGAGAGAGAGAGAGAGAGAGAGAGAGAGGAAATAGTGGTTGCTGGTGTTTTTAACACTATCGTTCAATTTAGTTCCTACTGTGAACTTAGTTCCTAGTATGAACTTTGCAGCTAGGATATGTAAATGCTCTGAGACTGCTATTGATAATATCTTTATGAACAAATCTAGGGGAAAAAAAGTCATATCACAAAACCAATAGTAAATGGACTATCTGATCACGACATGCAGCATCTTGTGTTAAATGTTGAAACTTGTCAGGATAAAAAATATATTAAAACTGAGTACAGGATGGTAATAAATAAGCCAGAAATTGAGGAATTCAAGAAATTGCTCAAAAGCATGAACTGGATAGATGTTTACCTGATTCAAATGGAAAATACAAAGCATTCATTAATAAAGTTACCTCCACATTTGAAAACTGTTTTCCCCTACAGGTAACTCAAATCACACAGAAGTCGAAAAATAAACCATGGATTACACAAGGAATAAAGATATCATGTGGGGCAAAAAGGAGACTGTATCTACTATCTAGGAACAGCTCTGATATTAGCATTGTAATGCATTACAGAAAATATTGCAAAATATTGAATCAAGTAATCCAGAAATCGAAGCAGCTTTATTAAGAGAAAAAGATAATTGTATCGGGCAACAAAATAAGAACTGTATGGGATATAGTGAAGACAGAGAGAGGTGGGGCCAAAAAGGAAGAGGAACAGATAGCTCTAAAAGTAAATGAGACTTTGGTAACAAGTGCATGTAGTGTTGTAAACCTCTTAAACAAGACTTCATTTTTGTTACTGACAACTTGGGGTTATCAGGTTCAGCGAATGGTGCAATGGAGTATCTGGGACCAGTCTTTGAAGAACATCATGTAGAACCTTTTCAAGGAACTTTGTATTCCAACCATTGCTTCTCAGTATACTTACTCCTTAATGAAATTTGTTGCAAGTTATATATCTTTGTTTCCAACAAATTGCTCAATACATATTATCAATACTAGGAATAAGAACAATCTACATAAAGACCTAAAATCACTTATGTTGGTCCAAAAGGGGGTCCAACATTCAGGAACACACATTTTCAATAAATTACCAGCAACCATTAAAAACTTGGTTTCAGATAAAGCACAGTTTAAACAGAGTTTGAATGACTTTTTGATAGGCAACTCCTTCTACTCTGTAAATGAATATCATAACAGAGACTGTTAGCCCAGCTTAAGTAAAAAATGTGTTAGATTTCAGTTTTGACAGCACTTGGTTGCAACAGTCAAGATTAGGTATTTTGTGTATGATAAATTTATTAATAGTGCATAACAGTGTTTCATTCTGACAGCATATTAATTCTGTAAATATTAGCTTTTCCAGTTATCTGTATTGTATTCACCTATTTTGACAATCTTGTGACAAATGATCAGAGTAGTATGTATTATATTAAAATGTTTTATGTTATACGCTCTGACATGTTCCGCACCCTCAAGAATCATCTCATTTTTTGGGTCTATGGAACAAAAACTGAATCTAATCAAATTCAATCACCATCTGTTGTCATGTAACAACTTCACTTCCTCTTCTTCCCTTGTTGTCTCCTGTTTTTCCAGTACTCGGCCATCTCCTTTCCATGTTTTGATTTTCCCCTTTATTCTATTCATTTTGTTCTCAATCCCCTATTTCTTCTGCATTGAAAGCCTTTTATTTTATTTTTATTATCAAGTTGAGTCTCTATGGACTGCATGGTAACAACCAACTTCACTCTAGTGTTCAGGTCTTGTTCTTGTTCCAGCTTTGACTTCCTTCCAGTATCTTCTGAGCCCACCAAGAAGGGCCTCTTTATGCTCTTCAGATAATGGTCCTCTCTGTCTTTTGGATGTTGATGTCATTTTAAAACCTTGGTAGTTGTTCACCAATCTTCTAAATTTGTTCCTTTCAGGAATTTCTCTCTCTGAGATACCAATCTGCCTAAGATCTTTTTCACACTCTTTGAACCATCTTGGCCTTGTTTTCTTATGTCAGATGAAACTTCATATTCTTTTTGTTAGTCGATCACCGTCCATCCCCCTGAGATGACCATAAAATAACAATTGTTTCTTCGTAATGGATGCTGTGATAGGTTCTGTCTTGCTGTACAAGTCCTCACTTGCTCTCATTCACCATTGTTCATCAACCCATCTATTACCTTAGGATTTCCCTTAATATTGTACGCTCTCGCTTTTCCAGCCGCTCAGCTTGACCTTGTCCATTCATGGTCAAAGTTTTGGATGCTTATAAGCCCTCAGGTTTTACAACTGTATTATAATGTTGGAACTTGGCCCATATACTCATAGACTTTTTGTTATAAGTATTCTTTGTCAGTTGGTATGCTTGGTCTAACTTCCTCATCCTGACAATTGCTTCTTCTTTCAATCCATTCTCCTGGTGGATGACTACACCGAGATACCTGAAATTCTTAACTCGTCTGATTTTTCCCAGGTTGGTGATCATCCATTCAGGTCCTTCACAGATGCTCGTCGTATATTGCCATTCAGTTGGTATCATCCCAGCTCTCCAGATCTCCTCAAAAAGTTGGACTAGTACATCTAGAGTTTCATTGTTTGCCAGCTTCAGTAGTTCCGCCACTACTGAATCCTCTCCAGCTGCCTTATTATTCTTAAAGTTGTTGATGATCTCTTTGGTCTCCTCTTTACTAGATTGAGGTGAGTTGGGTAGTTTGTGGATTGGGGCACATACTGGGAATCTTTCTTTCAGTTCATCACAATTAAGTAGGTTTTCAAAATAACGAGACATGATCTTGCAGTTTTCTTTGTTGGTCAGGCAGAGTGTGGTGTGCATACTGTAAGACCTTCAGTACACACACCATCAGATTATTTGACTTGTTGCTCTAACGAAGTAGGCGAGTATCAGCAATATGTCTCGTGGTCTTATTGTGGCGTGTTTGTCTTCTGCCATTAGGTCAGACGATAGAAATGCCACTTGCACGCTTAGAGTAGCAGATTGACGGTGACCAACTTTAAACAGAACTTGATTAATTTTCACACACATTTATTAAAATAATAACAAGCATAAAAATTACTTAACTTGGTTCTGGATGCTATTTACAATTGACAATCTGAAGTTCCTTTGGTATTGGTACGTTAATCTTATTCTCACATATATCTCGGATACTTGACGAAAGTGTCTATACATTTATCTTCATGGCTATGTAAAGGAATATGGTAATCTTATTAGGGGCAGACTGAATCTTGACTACGGACTGGTACAGACAAATGTAGAACTCATACAGACTGGTACAGACTAATGCGGACTGGTGCAGACAAATGCAGACTGACTGATTGGAGGTCTTTACACTCGTTATAATATCTCGTGCGTTCATGTATCACTGCGCAAGTGTGATCCGCGAGGAGAAAAGGTTCTACGTTAGCAGCAATCTCATTGGCTGCGTTACATATTAATAAGCGGATCGGAGGAAGCAGAATTTGGTCCATCTCTATGGCAGCGCCATCTCGTAGTGCGGAGACGGACGAGCGCTGCGCCTGCGCTGTTGTGCTTAGCGGGTCGCGCTCTAGTGGGAAAGTTGTGTACGCGCTGAATACGCGAAACTATGTACACAACACTGAGCTTTCCATTTTCGTCTTTAAAACAAAAACTAGGGGCTTGGTATCCTTTCAGATTCGATTTGAACGTCTGATAGAAGTCTCTGGCATTGTTTATCTGGAAATACTGATCGATCTGTTCTAACTGCTGTTTCTCATACAATTGCTTAGCCCTTCGTAGAGTTCCGGCTGCATATTTTCGAACTTCATAGAATACATCAGAATCTTCAGGTCTCCTAGTGGAGTTCCACTTTTTCCATGCACTTGCTGTTTGGGCCACCACCTCATTACAAACCTCATTCCACCATCTATGCTTCCTCTTTTTAGCTGTCAGGATTGTAGTATTAGCTGCTTGTTGGATCGTGGAGGCAATGTCTGCCCATTTATGGGATTCAACTGTCAGTTACTGGTGGCATTGTTCCAATATGTTTTGATTGATTTTGAGCTTCGCAACATCATATTTATGAATATTGTTTCCGGTTTTCACGGTCTTATTGAGAGGGATGAAATTAATTTTGATCTTGGAGAGGTAATGATCCTTTAAATTTAGTATTTTATCTGTAAAAAGGTTTCTTTCTATTATTTATGATTCTTTGATGTTGTTTCTTTCTTATTTCTGCAATCCATGCTATTGTTGATTCCTTTTTCCAGAACTACTCATTCAGTAGAGGTCTCTAAAAAGAGATTAATCTTCTTTTAGCCATTACTTCTGATATTTCCTCAAAATTTTTGTAGATCTCCTTATTACTTCTCATTTTCCAGCCATCTGTAGCTTGTATTGCAACCATTATTTTCTAATAATGCTCCTTTGAGGAACCTCTGTTCTGTTGAGCTTATAGTTCATCATTAGGCATCCTCATCCATATAAACATCCTGGTCATACCACTGTGGGATAGTGTTTTAGTTTTGTTTTTTTAGTCGTACATTTCTTGTTGTAAATATCCTTTGTTAAACAATTTGCTCTCTCCAGTTTGCTGACTCTTGCATCTACTGTAAATTCTTCTAGTCCATTCTGTTGTACAGTTTGTCCAATATATTTAAATTTACTTACTAACGCTATTTTACATTTTTGTTTTTCTAAGAATGTTGATGCATTGTTTGAAATTGTCATCAATGTTGGTTTTTTTGCGGAAATTTTGGGACCAGCTCTATTTGCTATTTCTTCCAGAAGCTTTCTTTCAATAACTATGTCTGTCAGATTTTTTGAAAGTATATCGGAATCATCTGCAGAAGCCAGGCAGTTTACCTTAATTCCGTTTGTTTTTCATCCTAGAATTATTGGTTCAATTTTATGATTTTTTTTCTCCAAATTTCAGATACTTTCTATTTTTTCTAGAATGCAGTGTTACAGTAAAGGTGATAAACTGTTCCCTTGTCTAACACCAGTTTTTATTTCAAATGGTTGAGATACTTCTCCCATAAATTTAGCTTCAGTCATCCTATTTGCTAGAGTTTTGAGGATTATGTTTGCTTTAACACACAATTCTTTGATGATTTTATCTATAATTTCTCTGCCTACCAAATCAAATGTTTTCTTGAAACCAATACATGATAGTATTATAGGTTTGGTGATTAACAGTCTGTGGAGAATTATTGTTTTTCTATTAAAAATCTGTTCTGTGCAGGGTCTTCCCTTTCTAGAGCTCCTTGAGATTCTCCCAGTTATTTGTCTAAAGTTTCTACAACTCTGTCCAGAGAATTTTTGATAATATTTTGTACACCACTGGCAGAAGTGAGGCACCTCTGCAATTGTTGACATTTTGTGTGTCCCCTTTTTTTCATAGCTGTGGATTAATGCTTTCCATAATCTCTTCAGCTTTCCAAATGTTCTCAAAAAGCAGTTGTAGATCATTTATGTGCTCTGACTATTTGAATAATTTTGCTGTAGTGGAGTCTTCACTTGTTGCTTTGATGTTTTCGAATGAGTTGATGGCTTCATGTATTTATTGCTCTGTTAGTGGGAAATCTTCCTCCAGATGTTGTGGGACTGCTATTATATATTGCTACAATGTGCTATTATTATTATTGTTGTTATTGTTGTTTGGTTGCCTGTTCTTCAGCACTTTCTTTCTGTTTTCTTTATCTATTTGCCGCCATTTTAGCCCATTTACGAGTATTTTCAGTTTGTTCTTCACTTATGTGACCTTTTGGTGGCTCCTCTTGAAGACGTCTTACTTCTCAGCATTTAAAATCACACCATCTGCTGCTCTTTCGCAACTGAAGTTCATCATGTCCAGTCTAGTTTTTTCATTCATTTAACCATCCATCTGCCTTGACTCAAGATCCTGAATTTTCATCCTTAATTCTTGAACAGTCTCATTTCTCTCTTTACTTTTTCCAGATGAAGAAACTTTTGGTTCTCAAAGTTAAGATTCGTATCAGTTTTTTTATTTGTTTCTGCCTATGGCTGCTATATCTCTTTAGTTAGAATATTTTCTCTGTCTGTATTTGGTTATAGTCTAAGTCTGAATATTTTTATAAGTACATTTATTGCTGTAGCAATGAGTAAAATAAATTCGTATTGCACTGCCTGTAGCATGTAGCACCATTTTGGCTGTTAGTCCTCTTGTACAAAAAGTAGCTTTGATGATTACTTAATGCATGTATTTTGTAAGAGTTGTGGAATGGTTAGTATCTATTTATATTTTTCTGATTAATTCAAGCTTGTCAATGCACATCCTGTGTTAAGGAAATATTTGCACTGAATTTGCTGTGTGTTAAATATAAGCAGTGGATCCATTGGGGTAGTCTTTTTGGTAGAAATATGTCAAGGTGAACAAAACAGGAGATGGTGAAGGAAGAGAGGGAAAAGATCAACATTTGCTTCTCATCAGCAATATAACTGGGTTGCAACATTCAGTGAAAATTATCTGTGACAGCCAGTTGTCAGAAATACATTTTTTGAAGAAACTTTGTTTGTATAAGCATTTATTAAATTAAAAAAGTTGGATTTCATCTGTTAATGCAAAAGATAATGTTTTGCATTGCAGGCATGATGAACCTGTCAAAGATGAAGAATCGGCCAATGATTCTTATTGGAGGATAACAGTATGTATAACTTAAACTTGAGATTCTTGAAAATAAAGCTAGTCAGTATAGTCAGTATTTCTTTATAGTACTGATTTCTTAACAGTACTGATTTAAATACATCTAAAAGATCGCTGTTACATAAATGAAAGTTGACGAACAAAGTCTTGGTGGACATTTGTATAAAACTGTCATAGGAGTTATTTACAAGAAGAGTAAATAGTTTCAATAGGAATGTGGTGAGACATTTAACAAATGTCATGGCCACACATTAATAGGACCTTATAACACTACCATTATGATATTAGTATGCTTTTACGTAAATAACAGAAACCCTGTCTCTATGTTTCCACGTATAACCCTCTTACTAAAATTTAGTTTAGTTTCCAAATAAAATACACTATGGAAGGATAGTCCTGTTTATAGGAAAAGATAATCAATAGAGTTATCCTTCTTACAGGATTTACTGTGTGTGGCGTCTAATGCATAAGTAAATTGGACTCTTCACTTCTTTTCCTAAGATCTTACCCAGTGGTTAGATAGAAACACAGTATGAATAATAATATACTGAAGTTAGGACAACTCAGTTCCAAGTTCATTTAGCGGTTTAAAATATGTACTTAATGGTCACCAACTTATCCTGGCAATGAAATAGTGAAGTATTGGAGAAGCAGAAATGTGAATTTTGCCTACTTTCTTGCTACTGTTTAGTGGGTTCTTCAAATAAATTACCCCACTTAAACAATGTTGGGCTACACCTTTATACATTATGTTTTTAAAAAGAAAAAGCCCAGTAGATAACTTCAAGGAAGCTAAAAAAAATTTGCCGGGGTGGGGGGGACAACCTTTAGAAAAGCACTTTCCATAATCAAGAAACTTAAATACTTTGACACTTAAGCACACACTTTTTATACTGAACATTTCACTTAAAGAAAACCTCTTTCTTAATGGAATTTACTTTGAAAAGCTATTATTCATCATTATCATCATCATCATTTAAGACTGAATATGCCTTTCAGCGTTCAGTCTGGAGCATAGCCCCTCTTATAAAATTCCTCCATGATCCCCTATTCAGTGCTAACATTGGTGCCTCTTCTGATGTTAAACCTATTACTTCAAAATCATTCTTAACTGAATCCAGGTACCTTCTCCTTGGTCTGCCCCGACTCCTCCTACCCTCTACTGCTGAACCCATGAGTCTCTTGGGTAACCTTGCTTCTCCCATGCGTGTAACATGACCCCACCATCTAAGCCTGTTCGCCCTGACTGCTATATCTATAGAGTTCATTCCCAGTTTTTCTTTGATTTCCTCATTGTGGACACCCTCCTGCCATTGTTCCCATCTACTAGTACCTGCAATCATCCTAGCTACTTTCGTATCCGTAACCTCAACCTTTTTGATAAGGTAACCTGAATCCACCCAGCTTTCGCCCCCATACAACGAAGTTGGTCGAAAGATTGAATGGTGCACAGATAACTTAGTCTTGGTACTGACTTCCTTCTTGCAGAAGAGAGTAGATCGTAGCTGAGCGCTCACTGCATTAGCCTTGCTACACCTCGCTTCCAGTTCTTTCACTATGTTGCCATCCTGTGAGAATATGCATCCTAAGTACTTGAAACCGTCCACCTGTTCTAACTTTGTTCCTCCTATTTGGCACTCAATCCGTTTATATTTCTTTCCCACTGACATTACTTTCGTTTTGGAGATGCTAATCTTCATACCATAGTCCTTACATTTCTGATCTAGCTCTGAAATATTACTCTGCAAACTTTCAATCGAATCTGCCATCACAACTAAGTCATCCGCATATGCAAGACTGCTTATTTTGTGTTCACATATCTTAATCTATCTTGGGAGTCCCTGGTTTGTCAGTTAGAGGTGGGACTCCGTCACCTCCAAAGGTCCGAGGCATTTTGCTCTGATTGTTGCCAGCATCATATTTAAAGTATCAGGGAAGCAGGTTGCTAGCCTTACTTGCCCCGAGTCCCATTGGGTTTTACCCCTAACGGCTGAGGGACTAACCGGTGGATTTGGTAGTCTTTGCCGTATGAGCACAAAGGTGACCACGACTCAGAATATGTCCGAGATGCCCAGCCTTATTCCAAAGTAACTGGTATCCCGACTGTCGGGACCACTTACTTGGCCACTCATACGTTGCCCGTGGTTCATGAACTAGGACATGACTACAGGAACCCACACCATGAACCACTGAACTGATTCTGTATAGCCATCTAACAGATTCTAGTAACTTGGCTTCACTCTAATTGAATTTTATGTAAGCAAACTATAACACTTTGCAATAGTTAAGAAAACATTTTTATTATTTACACTAAAGCAATTTAAATGGTGCCTCTTTATATTAACTTGGCACTTCATAAGTCTGTAAAACAGGACACTCTGATTAATCAAACACCAGGAAGGAACCCTATACAGATGTATGATTAGGATGAAATAACAGGGTGAGCCAGTTTCCGTAAAGTTCAAGAATGATCATTAAAACACAGTTTAAATTAATGATTCATGCTGTACAAAAGTAAAAATAAAAAAATCTTATCTGGTGGCTGTAGGCTTGGGTGTGGTGAACAGTTATGATGGCTACACTACCCTGCAAGTTTCTTGCTGTATGGGCTCAATTTCTCTTCTTGGCTTCATTCAATTTTACATACAGTAGCTCAACAACTCGCAGCTATGCTGTAAGCTGTTTGCAGTCTTCAACCGAGGCATTTTTATGAAATTTTGCAGGCAAAGCTTCTCCTGCTTCACAAAGGAGTTACCTCAATCACTGCTACCTACAGACTGTGTGACTTACTTCCCACACTTGCTCAAGGTAGCACGCCAATTCGCCCTTGCCACCTTTTCCACTCCCCACAGCCATTTTCGTTTCAAACAAAAGCACACTGGCTTTTACATAACACCTATTTCTTACATTGTTCCTAAGCATGACCATTTCTTAAATTGTCAAATTTACATCAACATGAACAATTTCTACACACAAATATTTTTAAATACAAAATGTCATCAAAAAATTATTTAGTCCCTTGGTACCCTTTGTAGAGGACTTGGGCAGGTTTCTCCCATCCTAGTACACATTATTTTGTTACTTTCCTTCAGATATTCCATTTAGCTACATCTACAATAATTCCCACAGATATTGTGTAATTTTCTGCCTTTTGAGGTGTCCAGTGCAGGTTGCTCTCCAGTTCATGGGTGTATTGTATCGAGTTAGCTTTTTCAAATTTCCATGTGGGTTTATCAATGTATTTTGTAACTGATATTTCAGCACCAATGATGACTTTTGTGAGCCAATGTACACTCCTTGAAAAATGTTTCAGTACTACTGTTGAGTGATTCAGTGGTAATTTGTTCTTATCAGTGGAAAAGATGGATGGGTCAGGTTTTGTATCAGTTTCCATCTGCCTGCCCAAAACGTTTTAAATTCCTTGGCATCAAACTTAGATAATTTCTTGTGTGTTGATCCATTTGAACAATGGTTCTCTATTTTTGTCTCTATTTATGTATGTCCGGGTTGTGTTTTGGAATTAAAATCTTAAACATATACATGCTGTCTAGTTGCTGTGTGTAAGACTAGTGTCAGACACTTTTTGTTAGGTGATTTGTGAACTGATGTAATAACCAGGCCTTTGAGTTTTATCCTAATTACTTCTACATCACTAATACCTAAATGCATTTCCTATAGAGCTATAATACTGATGGCATGCTCATCATCTAATTTGCTTTGGTAACCGCATTTGTCACTTGTTAATCCTACATTAATTTGCATAAGATGGACACCTTGCCTGATAATTTTTGACTGTAAGCTCTGAGAAGTGCTGGACCATCTTTTGTGTAGAGTTTTTACTGTCTGCTCCTACAGTCACACTGCCTGGGTGCACCATCTCGGGGGTTGTCTACATGCCACGCAACAGTCTTTTTGGTGTCCAGTGTGAATGATTCACTGGTAAATATCCTGTCCCATACACTTTTGTTTGCAGACAATACGTCTGTGTTAGCTGAAAATAGAAACCCTGAGCCAGTAAGCAGCAATCTCAGTACCTCAGAGAATTAGTTTCAGGTAAATTATATGGATCTAACATATCTAAAATGCACATGGTTTAGTTTGGAAACCACACAAACACCCAAATGTACACACCCGCAGTAGCTGCAGGAGGGGGGGGGGGGGGGGGGGGGGGGGGAGCAGAGTGATTGGAGAAGACAGTACATGGTCTGAATGGGAAAAGATTGGTGGGTACAGAAGAGAGAAGGGAAAAGGTAAAGTGATACAGTGGGAAACAAGTTAGCAGAGGTTTAGGTCAGGTGGATGGCACTAGATGTGCTGGAGAGACAATTTCCACCTGCGTAGTTCAGAGAAACTTGCACTGGTAGGGAATATCCAAATGGTATGTCTAGTGAAGCAGTTGTTGAAGTGGTGTACAGCCTCTTGGCAACTGGAATGTCAAGTCTGTGGTTTGCCACAGTTTGGTGCTAGACATTCCTGCGAGTGAACAGTTGGTTACTTGTCATCCCTACATGGAAAATTGTATGGTAATTGCAGCATAGCTGATTTTTAACAGGTTGCTTTTGCACATGATCGTGCCTTTTATATGGTGGGAGATGCCTGTGACTGGACTGCTGTAGGAGATGGTGGGTGGACTTGTGGGACAGGTCTCGCACCTGGGTCACTCACAGGATTAGGGGTGGACAAGGATGTTCTCTAGATTGTGCGGGCAGTGGAACACTACTTTGCAGGAAGTGGGTAGTATCTTGAGTACAGTATACCCCATCTGAGATAGTCAAAGCCCCAGTGAAGGATGTGGTTGAGCTTTTCAAGGCCTTGATGATTAGAGAAGTGCTGACCATTGTCTGGTTAACAGGGTTACTGGTGTGAGATGAGGAGATGGCACGGGAGATCTATTTATGAATGAGATGGGTAGATACTGCGGCTCTGGTAGTGCTATTGCCATATTTAGACAACTCCTGCTTTCCACTGGGGATAGTGAGTCCACATGTGACAAGACTGTATGGAAGAGACTTTTTGACATGGAATGAGTGGCAGCTGTCAAAGTGGAGGGAGGTACTGTTGGTGGTTGGTCCACTTGACATGTATTTATGGATATCGATGTCTAGTAACATGGCGCATTGAGTTGAGAATGATCAGGTTAAGATGATTTGGGAGTAGGTTTTTAGGTTATGGAAGAAGCAGTCTATACCATGAGTCCAGATCATGACAATGTCTCAATTACTCTGAATCAGACAAGGGGTTTTAGGTGTTGACTGGATAGGAAGGACTTCTCCTGATGGCCGATACAAAAGTTGGCATAGGATGGCACCATGCGGGTACCCATGGCAGTACTACAGATTTGTTTATACAGGGATAATCGCTTAAAACCTGCACCACAAACATTGCAGAAATGGAAAGTGCTATTGATGTGTGGTTTTCACAGGATGGTTTGGTAGTTGGGGGCTTGTGCTAGTAACCAACCAACAGATTGTACTGATATTAGAAAGTGCATTTTTTGTGCAAACATACACTTTTTTAAATGAAACTATGCCTATTGGTATTAACTAAAAGTAGCGTAAATTAGTCTATCAGCGGTGTTTGTTGCAGGAGTCTAGTGTGAGCCATTCAAGAGATATTGTATTTTGAAAAGTTCCCACGCCAACACTTGTACATTAGCTGTAAAGTTCCCACGCCAACACTTGTACATTAGCTGCGGTAGCACACACACTAAAGAACAGTCCAAGTCCATACACTAGTTATGTGGATTGTGACCAGTAATGAGACAATTGACCATCACAGGCTGTGTTCAAAATGACCACTGGCAGCACCAGTATATGCTTCCAGTCTGGTATGGAAAGACTGCTGCACACATACCAGTATTTCAGCAGGGACAATCCAACAGGCTGCAGTAATACATCATTGCATATCATCAGATGTAGTTGGTATGCCCTTGTAGACGGTCTTTCAGCTTTCCCCATAGAAAAAAGTCTGCAGGCACGAAATTTGGCAAATGGGTCAACAAAGATACAGGTCCTCTGCATCCAATCTAATGATTTGTAAACAGTTTGTGAAGCCATGTTGTAGTTCGTGCACTGTGCGTTGTACAGCCATCATATTGGTACCACAAGTTGCTCCTAGTCTGCAGAGGAATCTCTTCTAGCATCCGTGGAAGATGGTTTGTTAGGAGGCTGTGATACTTGTGCGCATTCAGTGTTCTTTCTAAGAAAAACGGGCCTGTGAGCTGATGGTTCACTGCCCCACACCACACGTTTACATTCCAAGGATGCTGACATTCCACCTGCCACAGCCAAAGAGAATTGTTAACAGACCAATAGTGATTATTTCAGCACTTTACCAGGCCATGATTGTTAAAATTTCCTTCACCACTAAACAAGATACATGATACATCTGGAGTATCCTGTCTTAATGCTCACGTATGGAAGTTAACACGATTCTCTTGATCAATTCCATGCAGTCTTTATAGATGGGGATAAAACCTATGTCAATGGAGAATGCATAGGACACTTGCCCGATTAATGCCATTTCCACGTGCGATTGTGCAGGAGGTAACATGTGGATCAACTACTTGTTTCATCTGTTATGTTGCTAGGAGTTAGGCTATAACTTCCACATAACTGGTTGAAGAGGTCGATAAATGATTGCCGATATGGTTGACATTTATTGGGATTTATTGCTGCATATACTGTACAAGAATGAAGCGCATTCTTCGTACACTCTCCATACACCATGAGCATGTCACCTTTTTCTGCGTTGGTAAATCCCACTCATGACCTACTGCTTGGACTGTCACACACTTACTGACTTGCAAGTCACAATGCACTCGAGGAACACACACACAAACACACTGTAAGCAAACATCATAATACCTAGCAACTACCCAGATTGAGTGGCACAAACTAGTATTGGTATGGAAACTTTTAAAAATGCTGTATCTCATTGACAACTTGTACTAGAATCATGCAACAAACCCAACTGACATTCTGATTTACCGTATTTTTAGTTTGTTAATGTCAGTAAGCACAGTTTCATTTAAAGTGTACATCTGCACAAGAAAGTATCTTTACAATCTGTTGATTGGGTAACGATAATGAGTCCTGACTACCAATCCATTCTGTCAAAGCCGCAAATCAATAGCACTTCATACTTGTGGTGCGAGCTTTAGGCATTTCACCCTGTGACTTGGTCTTCAAAAGTGAAATAATTGTGGGTCAGGATGTGATTGGGTAAGGGGATTAGGAAAGAGGTGGTGGGTTTGGTATCAGGAGGATGTTTGGAAAGTGAGGCCATGGGCATGGGGGATGTTTTAAAATGATGTTGCATCCGTAGTAACCAGCAAGGAGTCATGTGGTAACAAAACAGGAACTGCGGAAAGGCGGTGAAGGAAGTGAGCATTGTCTTCACTGTAGGATGGGAGGTTACAGACAATGGTTTGCATGTGATGTTCAGTGGGAGGATTGTTCCCAGCCACAGTTGGACAAGTGGAGAGACCTGTGTAGTTGGGTTTGTGTAGTTTGGCGAATAGGTAAAAAGGAAGGAGTGGTGTGAGGAGGGAGATTGATCCAGGAGTCAGGTTATGGGATGGACTTAAGGTCTTGGAGAGCTGCTGGAGTCTTGTTGGAATTCTAGGATGTGATCATGGTTGTAAGGTTTGTATGCAGAGGTGTTAGAAAGTTGGTGAAGACTCTGAGCCACATAGTCACTATGATTCATGAACACTGTGGTGAAGCTTTTATCTGTGGGAAAGATGATAAGGCACGGATTGATTTTCAGGATATGGGTAGCTGTGTGTTACATAGGAGTGATGTTGGTCTCATTAGGGAGGATTTAGGAAAGGAAAGTAAGACCGGGTTAGAAGTGATGAATTCCTGAAAGATAACCAAGAGATGACTGGCTGGAAGGGGAGGTTCAGGGTGGGAGGGAGGCTGGAACTGTTTTAAGCAAGGTTCTGTGTGAGGTTTTTGTTGGCTGTTATTAGTGGGATGCATCATCATCATCATCATCATCATCATCATCATCATCATCATCATTTAAGACTGATTATGCCTTTCAGCGTTCAGTCTGGAGCATAGTCTTGAACTATTTCTACAGTTTTTATACCACTTCCCTTCCAACACACACAAACACTAGCCACCAAGGAAGAGCCTACAGCTTTGATTCAACCCCTCCCCCCCCCCCCCCCCCCCCCCCCCCCCCCCTCCAGTCATACCCTTATACCTCCCTAATGCACATTGAAGAAATTTACACTGCAGAGATTAGATAAGGAAAGAAGATCCTTTACAAGTCCAGCACACTTGAATTTAGGTTTTGGGCTAAAGGTGAGGCCTTTAGAAAGTACCAAGACTTCTGCAGGGCTAAGAGTTGTGGCAGAAAGGTTGACAACAGTCTTACAGGATTGGTGTTTAGGATGTATATATCTCATGGAGGATGGAGGAATTCGTTGCGATTGTGGAAGATGGAGTAATGAACAAAGCATAGTTAGGGAGGTATGAGGGTATGACTGTGGTGGTGGTGGAGGGGGGGGGGTGGGGGGGGGGGGGGGGGTTGTATCAAAGCTGTAGGCTCTTCCTTGGTGCTAGTGTGTGTGTGTGTGTGTGTGTGTGTGTGTGTGTGTGTGTTGGAAGGGAAGGGGTATAAAAACTGTAGAAATAGATCAAGACTTCACGACAACTAGCAGTTTTAAATGGATGGGTGTTGTAATAGATATGTAGAGGTGGAGGTGATGAGGCTTGCACAGGATAGATTAGTATTGAGAGTTGCAGCAAACCAATCTTCAGACTACCACAGCAACAACAAAAAGGTCATAAGATGGAAACAATTTTGCGTCGTAGTATCTCCCTCTATTTCCACTCCATGTAGTTTTCACTTGTGGAACTGTGGCGTGTGTACAGAGATTTATCAGGTGTTGTTATTTTTTATTGTACTGTATTAACAGGATTTATCAAGAGTGGTGATAACATCAATTTGTGACAATAAATCTTTGTCATGGGGAATCTATAATACTGTTGTTCCATTTGTAATAAACAATTTCTTTGATGCTGTTTTCCCAAATAAGCGTAACTTTTATTGTTATTCACATGGACAGAGTATCATGTTACAAAAATTCATAGAAAACTTCAAACATAACAGAGTAAGACATGGGAGATAGCTTCAGCTGATCTTCGAAGATCAGTTTCTTGAGACAGAGACAGTGTCATTATTACTATTGTTATTATTATTATTATTATTATATATTATTATTATTATTACTATTATATTGAATTATTGTTAATTAATGCCCCCTTACGGAGAGCAGTAAAGTGCCATCAATTTTTAAGGCTTTTTTTCTGTCTCTCTTGTTTGTCTTTCCAAAAAATTCTCATATATTCATTGTGATTCTTCTTCCTCTGTTCTGTATAGTTGTTCCCTGTTTCCTTCTCTTTCAATATCTGCTGAAATTTCTGTTTCCAGTTTTTTTCTCTGTATTTTTTCCTGTCCGTGATGTCTTCTGTGGAGATGTTGAGTTTCTTGAGGTCCTCCATGGTTTCCTATACCCAGTTGGTTTTCACTTTATTAGTCATCACTATATTAAAACTATTCTTGGTAAGTCTGATTTTGTGCATCATTTGTATGTGTCTCTAGAACTTTGTCCTTCTTTACCTAGTTTTGTTTTTAATCCTCTGTTTGTGTTTGTACAATTCTTTTGTCAATATCTTTATCCAGATCCCTTCTCTATGAACTGGCCTGTAGATATTTCCTTCTGTTTTTCCATCTCCTTGATTTTTGTTCTTCCCTTCATTACTGTTGTTCTGGGGTGCACAAGGCCTGTGATAACTACTGTAATATAGCGTCTTAATTTGGCATCGATGGAAAAACTTATTTTGTTATAAAGTCTGAATACCTTATGTAGTTTTGTTATTCTTTTTTTATTGGATGTTAAGTTCAGTCCCATTTTCTGTGTAATCTCTTCCAGGCACTGGAAACTTTCTTCATGTGATATCTTTCCATACTTTATTACCAGTGGGTGTCCGTCTCTTTACATTGTGTCAATGTACAACTTTTTTTCATGTGAGATTTGTAGTCCCATTTTGACTGAGATTTGATAGAGAGTTTGTAGAGCTTCTTTGTCTTCTTTTCTGTTATTTGTTATGATGGCTATATCATTAGCAAAGGCCAGACATTTTATCTACATGTGCAAATATATTCCACACTCCATATTGTGGGTGACACGGTCTGACTGCACGTAGAGTGCAGTCTTTGTTTGGCACGGCACTTGGAGGGTGAGGGTTCAGTCTTTACCCATCTGTCTCTTTTGTCCCATGTCCTGATTATTTTCTCCAAAACTGAGTTAAATAGAGTAGGTGATGGCCATCTTCATGCCTCACTCCTGTCTTTACTTTGAACGGTTCATAGATCTCTCCCATGAACTTCACTTTCGATATTGCATTTTTAATGTTTCTTGTCATATTAACATCAAAGATAATGATAATGTGCAAGAATAATGTAAGGCTAGCATCTTTTTAGTCATATGTTTTTGCTGATACAGCTCATATTAGCACACCTGGAAATACAATGTCAATTTTGTTACGATGACAACACATGTCACCTGGGAATAGTAGATTTACTGGCAATGGTTTTAGTGTCATCCGCCAACAGATAGCGTAATGGCGTAGCTACCAGAGTGTTATATGTGTCTACCCTTTAGTAGGAAATGCTCACAGCCAGTGTGATGCAGATATGTGAAGCAAGCCAGGAAGGCACGCTCGTGGTTCTTATAGCCAACGAGTGAGTTTAAAAAGGGGTCAAACTGTGGGCTTCCGAGTGGCAGGATGGTCCTTTCAAGGGAATTGCCACACTAGGTGGACGTGCTGCGTCAGTTGTGCAACGTTGCTAGTCTCAGTGATCACATGAACATTCTCACACACGTAGCCGAGGTTCTGGACATCCACACAGCACAGATGCTCACTAGTATTGTTGTACTGTAAGGCCAGCAGTTGCAGATTGTACCGCTACCACAGCACAGATAAAAGGTCTTGTGAGCCCCAGATGTGTCGGCACGAACTGTTGCGAAGCGGTTATTGACAGTTGCGCTACGGACATGCACACATCTAGCCCGTCTTCCAATTGTGCCACAGCACTGACATGCATGGCTCGAGTGGTGCCATCAGAGGATCTCTTTGAGGATGGCATGGCACGCCATGGTCGTAAGTGATGGAAGCAGATTCTGCTCGCACACAAGTGATGGTCGTATCAGCAAATGACATAAACCTGGTGAGCACACTCTTGTAGAGTGCATTCGTCCAAGACACAGTGGCCCTTATGGCCTGGGATGCGATAAACTACAACTCTCATTCATCTGTGGTGTTTCTGCACTTGGTACATGCAGAATGATGTTACACCCATTATTTTTGCATTCTTGCAACTGGAAGGTAATGTACTGTTCCAACAGTATAGTGCTCACCCACACGCTGCCCATGAAACTCTATGTTCTCCGAAAGATGAGCAGTGACTTCCCTGGCCAGCATGTTCTACGAGTTTGTCTCCATCCGAGCACATGTGGGGGACAATGGGATGAGAAGTGACTCGTGCAACTTGTCAACCAACAACTCTTACATAACTATGTGAACAGATTGAGCATGTGTGACATAATTTATCTCAGGACAATTTCTGCCATCTGTACTATCGACTGAATGCCATAGTCAGTGCCTGCATTGTCACCAGTGAGGGCTACACCACATACTAATGTGTGTGTTTTGGCACGGGTCAATACATGGTAGCTGAGAAGCATTTGCAGTATTGATCTGTAAACGTGATCATTTCATGTACTCAATATGCGCTGTTGCAACATTAAATCTGGAGTGAATTTTCTTCTGGCAGTGGGCACAGACTTTTACCTCACAACTTTGATACATTTTACTTTTTCTTTTTCTTAGTCTTTATCCCCTGTTATCACAGTCTCAGCATGTTAATGTGGATTTGGCAGTATTAGTGGTAAATTGTGGCCAGATGCCCTTTCCATGCCACCTCCCCCCCCCCCCCCCCCTTCCAACCCTCACCAGGATGAAAGTTATGTACCCTGTATCTGTATGTATCTAATATTATCGTGTGTGAAAGTGTGAGAATGTTTTCAAAATGTTTAAGGATAATGTAACTGATGTGGGGTGTGCGTACCAGTCTGCTATTCATCTAGTCGGATGTGGACAACAGCCTAAAAACCATGTCAACACTGGCCCTAGCTGCATGCTAACTTTGGCATTTACCCAGGAGTATTACAATTTCGATAGAGTACAGTAGGGTTTTAATGATTTATACAATACTTTTATGCCATGAATTTTAGAAAATTGATTGAAGATGTCTTTCTGTTGTTTAATTTATGATATAGCCACAACAGAAAATACAACAGAATATGTTAATTATTCTGGTCTTGTTCATTTCCATATTTGTTCTGTGCTAAAGTAATTGTTAAGACGCATAAAACATAAAAGTTAAAGTGAGGTCTATGATGGCAGGCAGTGACTGGGCTGTTGTCCTGACAGCAGGTAGGGTGCAGCCTTTGTTCGCTGTGGCACTAGGAGGGAGAGGGTTATGGGCCTATCACCCCAGCTTCCTTTTACCCTGGGAAATATCCCCAGGAGTCATCTGATAGCAGGTTGACGTCACCTGGGGCCATCCTGCAGTGACTGGAACAAGGAAAAATCCCCACATTTTATGGGGAATCGAGCCCGGGACCTCCAGATTGGAGTCCAGTGCGCTACCCACTAGAGCACCACAACCACCGTGCTTATGGGATATGAAATGTCTGCATCTATATAACTACTCTGCATTTCACAATTCAGTGCCTGACAGAGGATTTATCAAACCACTTTCATACTGTTTCTCTACCGTTCCACTCTTGAACAATGTGTGGGGAAAAGGAACACTTAAATTGCTCTGTGTGATCTCTGATTGTTGTGTTTTATTATAATGATCATTTTTCCCTATGAAGGTGAGTGCTATGAAAATGAAAATGTTTTTGCATTCGGAGGATGAAGTTGGAGACTGGAATTTCGTGAAAAGATCTTGCCACAGCAAAAAAAGTATTTCTTTTTGTGATTACCATCTCAACTTGCATATCATCTCCGTGACTCTCTCTCTCCTAATATTTTACAATAATACAGACTGAGCTGCCCTCATTTTGACTTTGATTTCCTCCATCATTCGTATCCCATGGTGTGCTTGTGTATTGTCATCTTGAAACACAACCAATGATCATCCAAACATCGACTATATTACAGGACAGTAGGTTGGAGGATCCTATCATCATATTGCACAGCCCTCAAATAGTCTCATTAGAAATTAGATGTGTCAGACATCTGTATACCATACTGGCCCAAAACATGACTGATCCACCTGCGTGCTAAACTTAAAAGACTGGACTGCAGGTCTGAAACTCATTTTTCACTGGAGTGGACACAAGTGAACAAGAATTCTCTGTGGTTCTGAACAGTAGCTGAGCACAAGCAGACACCATTCTGTTGCATTTGGTTAGCATTCACAGGTGTTCACTCATGTTCTGCCCATTATCAGTCTTTCGATGAACTGTCAAACGAAGTCTCCATCATCTCTGCATTGGTGAGAGCAGGAGAGAGAGATCTAAATTCTGGTGTTTCATCAGTGAACTTTTGTCTTCAACTCAAGATCTTTGAGTGGCAGAATGGTCTGAAGAGAATGTAATGTTTCTGATAACAGAATAGATGCTCGTGAGCTCCAAGATGTCCACACCATAAATGCCAAATAAAAAGAAATACAATTGACAGAGAGTTTCCGAGGTACTGGGAACATGAGAAAGATGATAATTACATTAGATACTTTCATCAGCCAGGAATGGAGTGAATAAGCACGAGCTTCGTATTTGTTTTTATTAAAAAAGAACAGCACAACAAAGTTCCTTGAAAGTAAACATGTACAAAAATGTATCTATCATGCTGATTAAAATTACGTACATACCCCACAAGCCACCTTAGTAATTTCTTGTCCTGTTCCACTCGCAAATAGTGCTAGGAAAAATGAAAGTCTATATGCCTCTGTACAAGCCCTAATTTCTCTTGTCTTTGTGGCCTTTACATGAATTGTAAATTGGTGGCTGTAGGATTGTCCTGCAGTCAGCTTCAAGTACGAGGTACCTAAATAGTTTAATAGTGTTTTGTGAAAAGAATATCATCTTCCCTCCAGGGGTTCCTATTTGAGTTCATGAAGCATCTCTATAATACTTATGTGCTGGTCAGACTTACTGGTGACAAATCTCTGAATTGGTTCAATGTCTTCCTTTAATCCAACGTCATGCAGATCCCAAACACTCAAGCGATGCTAAAGAATGGGTCACACTAGTGTTGTGTCCTTTACAGATAAGCTACACTTTCCTAAAATTCTTGCAATAAACCAATTTGGCCATTTGCCTTCCCTACAACCAATTTTGCTTGTTTCATGTCTTACTGCTTTGCAACATTATGCCTAGGTATTTAATTGACATGACTGTCAAGCAGCATACTACTGATGCTGTATTCAGACATCATGGGATTTTTTCTTTCTTATCTGCATTAACCTACATTTTTTTTTTTATATTTACAGTAAGCTTCCATTCATCTCACCAATCACAAATTTTGTCTAAGTCATCTTATATCCTCCTATAGTCACTCAATGACGACATTTGCTCATACACAATAGCGTCATCAGCAAACAGCCTCATAGTGCTGGCCACATTGGCTGTCAGATCCTTAATGTACACTGATTAGCCAAAACATTATGACCACTGCCCACTGCGAGTTGGATGCTGCCTGGTGGCACTGCGGGCATGTGATGCGGTAACAAAAATATGTAAATAGAGCAGACACAGACGGGGGCTCACTTTAGGGAAGATATGGGTTGCAAATGGGGAAATCAGTTGAGATAAGTGATTCTGACAAATGGCAGATTATTATTATGCTGAGCCTGTGACAAACATCTCAAAAGCAGCAACGCTGGTCAAATGTTCATGTGCCATCTATCACTAGGTGCTAAATGGTTAGACGTCTGTGACTCTTCACAGAACACAGGGTTTGGAGGTATGTCTAGCTGCAATGTAGGATAGACGGAGATTTGTAGCAACTCTGCTGAAAGAGCACAATGCTGGTGGACCCACAAATGTTCCATAGCACACGGTTCATTGTAAATTCTGGAACAAGGAGCTCCGCAGCAGACCACTCCTACATGTTCACATGTCGACCCAACATCATCATCATCAGTTATGATTGCAGTGGGCACAGGACCATTGGGATTAAACCATTACTCAATGGAAATGTTGGCTCTTTGGGTGAATCCCATGTTTGCTACACTAGGTTGATAGGTGTCTCCACAAAAACTATCATCGAGGTGAATGGCAGCTCCAGATTTGCAGCACACCATGGATGTCGGCTGGTGGGAGCAGTATTATGCTTGGGAGACATTCTCCTGCACTTGATGGGACCTATGTTAGTAATCGAAGACATGCCGACAGCTGTGAACCACCTATGTCCCTTCTTACTTGGTGTCTTCCCCGACAGTGATGTCATCTTTCAGCAATATAATTGTTAGCGTTTTAGAGCCAGAATCATGCTACAGTGGTTTGAGAAGCATTATAGTGACATCACGTTGGCCAAATTTGCCTGATGTAAAACTAAAGGAACCCATCTGGGTCACTATCGAGCATCATTACCACGTATGCAAATCAGTGATATGTTATTTATGTGAATTACAAGACCTGTGTGTAGACATCTAATGCTTCATACCTCCACAAACCTAACAGCAAACTGTCTGATCCCTGATATGCAGAATCAGTGATGTATTTTGTCCCAAAGACAGACAAACAAGCTATTAAGCAGGTCATAATGTTTTGGACCATCAGTCTATATAGAGAATGAGAGTGATCCTATAGGTGACCCTGGGGCACTCCTGAGAATAACCCCGATGCCCCTGTGTCTGATGAACACTCACCATAAAGGACGACATTCTGGCTTCTACTACACAAGAAGTCATCTCGAGCCATTCACATATCTTGAAACCTAATCTGTAATTTCACACCTTATCAACAGTCTGCAGTGGTACACTGTGGCAAACACTTTTTAGAAATAGCAATGTGAATTCTGCCTGTTGCCCTTCATCCGTGATTTGCAGGATATCTTGTGAGAAAAGGGCAAGCCGAGTTTCACACGAGTGATGATTTCTAAATCTGTGCTGATTTGTGAACAGAAGCTTTTCTGTTTCATGGAAATCAAAGTGAAAATGCATTCAAGAATTCTGCAGCAAACCAATGTTAAGGTTATTGGTTTGTAATGTTGCGGGTCCATTCTTTTACCCTTCTTATATACAGGAATTACCATGCTTTTTTCTAATTGCTTTGGACTTTGCATTAAGCAAGAAATCACAATAAATGCATGCTAAGTACAGGACCAATGCCGTAGTGCACTATTTGTCGAGAGACCCGTTGCTGAAATTTTGACATTATGTTGGCTAGACAGTAGGCTGGAGGATTCAGTTCTGATACTGCACAGCTCTCAAATTATACTTACTAGTTATTAGAGGCATTTGATATCCATAGGTGACACCAGACCAAAACCAGACTGACCCAACTACCTGCTGAATCTGTGGGTCTTCACACTTGAGACATGCATTGGTACCTGGCCATTTCCACACCCTTCTACAAGGATCATCAGGTATCAAAGAAATGCTTCACTTATTGTGAAAGGAAAACAATACCACTGATCCAAGTTCCTTTCCAGGTGTTCCCTCACTCGTCTTCTTTCTACATCGACATCTACTTCTATGTACATAATCTGCAAGCCACCATATGGTGCATGCTGGAGGACACCCTGTATCACCACTAGTAATTTCCTTTCCTGTTGCACCACAAACAGAATGAGGGCAAAATGACTTGTCTATATACCTCTGTATGAGCCCTAATCTCTCTAAACTTGTCTGCATGGCCCTTACATGGAATGTACATTAGTCGCAGTAGATTGTTCTGCAGTCAGCGTCAACAGCCATTTCTCTAAATTTTCTCACTAGTGCTCCTCAAAAAGAATGTCGCTTTCCATCCACCGGTTTCCATGTAAATCATGATTATTTGTGCACCACATTCCCCGGGGGTTTGTACTGTAGTATGTAATGGACACCTAGAGGCCCCACTGAATGTGTCGAGATGGTTGTGTACCGTGTGAGTCAACACAGCTCTCCCCATTATCTGCAAAAAAGTCACAGTGCAGTTACAGTAAGTTCCCCTGAGGTACTACCTGTCAGCTATAATTTGAAGTTAGCAGTTGTCAGTTGTTGTTGGCTCTGAGCAATCTCTACAGTGCAGATTTTTAACATTTTGTTACTGCAAAGGCTGTGGAATGTTCATATGACGTCGCTGTAGTGTGTGCCAATTGTGGGGGTAACTTTCCGGGCTGACAAACTTTCTTATTGTAAAGTGACAATGCGTGGGCAGTCTTTAAGCATTAACGCTTTAATCCTTTTGCAAAGTTAAATTTTTTGATGTTATATTGGAACTGTGATCAGTTTATTTATTTATTTTTATAATTTTATTTTTGTGGTTTAGGACAAAAACTGTGGTGATAGTGCATTTCTCCTACAGCCCTTTTGTGAGCTGCTATTTTTGTGGCAAGTGTATTTCCCACTGTGAAAATGAGGCAATTTTTTTTCCGGCTACACAAGTGACGATAGTAGTGATCTGACGACAAACAAAAATTGTTTGTTGTAGCAATTTTTATGCATCTGGTACAGTGTACTGTCACAAGATACCAGGTACATCTACAGATGGTAATATATATTCCCAAAAGTTTTGTAAAACCACTAAGTGCTTGGTAAGTATGCTTCCCGAGATTCACAAGACATATTAATTTTGTAATAAGTGTACTTCCCAAGCCTTTTTGAGAAACTATTTTGATGGAAAGCATATTTTCCAAGAGCCATTAAAACGCTGTTACTTGGTGGGCTGTATACTTCTCACAGCCCTAAAAGCTATATTTCATAACAAAAAGAAGTAAACTGGTGCAGCAGACTATCACTGGATGCCAGGAGCATGCAGAAGTGGTTCAATGTATTCCCCTAAATGCAGTAAAGAAACACAGCTACTGCTAAGTATATCACTTATGACCAGTAAAAGCCTTAAGTCACTCTTTGCAGCAGGTCGACAGACTGTACAACCCACATGAGTCATACTGTCCCATTAACGAATGGAGAGACAGTGCACTCTGCTAAAGTAAATGAGAATGCAGGTTCGCTTTCACCTACATTACACAGTCAGTTGTACTTTGTAATTTCTGGTAGACAAAAGAGTATCGAGAAAGGAGAAATGAAGGAAGATAAGTGTTTAATGTCCCATCAACATTGAGGTCTTTAGTGTCTGAGCACGAACTCTGATTATTTCAAGGATGGGACGGCTATTTATTGTGCCCTTTCAGAGGAACCATCTCAGCATTTGCTTGTAATGATTTAGAGAAAGCACAGGAAACCCAAGTCTGGACGGACTAGATGGAGCTGTAGAGAGCATAAACTGTAGAGGAAAACAGAGATTGTAATACATCCAGCAGATAATTGAGGTTGTAGGTTGAAAAGGCTACTCTGCGATGAACAGGTTGCCACAGAAGAATAATGCATGGACTTTAACTATTAGTCGTCCTGAATGTGAGTCCAGTGAGCTCACCACTGTGTCACCTCGCTCGATAGGTTGTGAGAGAAGTTCCTGATTTAACCATTTTATGGGATGTGGGAAGTGTACGTACCACCAACTGTATTTCTTTACTGTATTCCTGAGAATACATCATACGAGCTCTGTATGCACATGGCGCCAGATGTTAGTTTGCTGCACCAGCTGAACTTTCTGTCTGTTATGAAATGTAGCTTTTAATTGTCATGAAATGTCACTTGTTCCTTTCAGAAGCAGCTGCAACTATATGTGGCACCAAATAATGTTGTTTTGAAGACCACTGGGAAGTATGCTTACTACCAAAGTAATTTTTCCATGATACAAGGGGAATATACTTACCACAAAATTAATTTCTTTTTTGAACTGCAGAAAGGATACTTACCACCAACTGACCACACTTACCACTAATTTAGTTGTTTTACTATGCTCTTGGGAATATGTCGTACCTCCTCTGGATGTGGTTGACCTTTTGTGGTAATATGGTAAACAATTAGTGTCTGTCTGTCATGACGTCAGTACTGTTGTCACTTGTTACAACAGAACACATTGTTTCATTCTGCAATATACGCTATTGTGACTTGTCTCAGCTCGTTTCTTTAAGTAGTGTTAAATGAAGTTTCTAGGGTTGTAAAATAGTAGTAAATAGTAAAATAAAAACAGAAAATTCCTTTTTTTTTTCACATGTAATAGTAACTCAGAAAGCTTCCTAAAGACAGTGGGAAGTATACTTACCATATAGTTTTTTGCTCCTAAATCACAAAAATAAAATAATCGAAAATTAAATGTAGTTGACACTTCTAAAATGGTACCAAAACAATTAACTTTACAGGGCTGCTACAAAAAATGTGCCCACAAATGGGTTAAAAACAAAGTATGCAGGCTGTGAGGGCAGTGTGAAACTTTTTTTTAAGCACTGTATTTGAAAAATATTCATTTTGTTCCACTTCTAGAATGTTAGGTTTTGTGGATTTTTGCCTGTTCATTAATGGGTGTGGATGTGTTCAGTGGAGGCAAGTGTGTTGTGTGTGATTTTTCTCAGTAAATATGTCCTACTGACATTGCAGTATATCTCCAATGTTCTGTATGCATCAAATGAAGTTTAAAAGCCAGTGAACTGCTGCTGCTGGTATGCCTCTTTATGTAAATGTCAGGGTTACTATTATTATTCAATACAGAAAGGAAGATTACCGGCTTAGCAATTTGCTGGAAATGAGTTCATTAAAGGGAATATTACAGTTAATGTCCTGTTGATGACAAATTAGTTAGAGATGGGATGCAGCCCCAGATTGGAGAGGGAAATTGGATGTGTCCATTTCAAAGCAATTTAAGAAAATCACAGGGAAACAATTGCTGAAAGTCCTATTCAATACATAGCTGACTCCATAAAAATTAATACATTTCATACTGTGCTCGAGCACAGGCAATAAAAAACAATGAGCAAACATGATGTGTGTACTTGTTGCGTCAGGGTCTCCTGCGAAACTGAGGTGCTTGAGTAAGCTAGATCACACTGCTTTGTTGTGTGCTTGTGTCAAGCCAGTTTATGAAGTACACATCCCTCTTCATTTTTATATAACTTTGTTTTGAATGCACTGTACAAGAATATTGAATACCTTGAAAATTATCGAGTTCAGCCATTCATTCACATGTAATATTGCAACAGCTCCATCACCGATGAGAGCCTTCAGGGGTGTAAAACGAGTAAGCGAGAAGTGCCACTGAACTACTAACAACCATTTTCATCTACTACTAATCTGCTCAGATTAATCATTATTGAAGGGGGATCAGTTCTACATCATTTTATTCTTATAAATATACAGAGAAGCAACTACTTGAAAAAAGCCAATGCTCTGCTACTTAAACTGCTCTGCCACTATTTTGACTTAATACTTCATGCTAAATGGGCATTTAATTTTACACAGGACACTGTCATCTAAACTTATTCTGATAAATTCATATACTTCCTTCCTGTGCAATGCCCTTTATGCTGTCAATGGGACCAGTAGAGTAGTTTCTGTTCCGTGGAGAACCAACCGTACCTGCACATAGGCTATTATTTCGATGGAATCACCACTTCAAAAGGCATTCCAAAGCTGCTGCCAGCTTCCCTCTGTGGAGTAAACCATATACCATTCCTGTCTGCTCCTAGAGAATATGTTGCATGGCCAAATGTGGGATTCTGTTAGAAAGTGTCTGTGCATTGTGTATCTGAGGTGGGACAGGTAGGTAAATTCACATTCACATATCCAGATAAATTATTGGTGGACTGGCTAATAAAGCATTTTTTACATTAATTTTGAATATTTGGGGATTTCCAGATTGCTCCTAATGTCGGCTGGCAGATGTTAAAAGGGTGTTACACCTGAATATAAAACAGCTTTCTTAACCCTAAGCTTCAATGCATACTCTGTATGTAAATTATTTATATTGTGATTGTTATGGTTGCAAACTTTGCAATTAATGCTAAATTCTCTCTTGTCCATTTGAGCAGCGCAGTGGTCAACATATCTTGCTGCTATGTGGAGGACCCAGGTCAAATTCCTGGTAATGCCTTTTTTTTTTTTTTTTTTTTTTTAAAAAAAAAAAGGGTGAAGCTACTCCACACCCACACTGACATGGTGACCATCACCAAAGTTCTACCATCACCTCCATTTGGTTAGTTACAATTGAGACGTACACAGGATGTGGGGTCACAATGTTGTCCATAGGATTACCCACTAATAAAGGCACTTTGAGGCGATAGAAGTGGTCGAGAAGTGAGCAGAATGTAGCAGTTTTAAGGGCAGAGGGAGAAAAGTGCCGAGGCAAGCACCAGAGGAAAAGAACTTCTGCAATAGTCTGGACAGATAGTAAGAGCAGTAGCAGTTTCTTTCTGTCTGCAAGGATGAGGTTGTCGTTAGTTTTGGGTATCGTGTGATGCTCGATACCATTGTCGCAGCTTAAAACACTCTTTACGAGTGTCAGTCCTATTGAGGAGGGGTACTGCTGGGCTGGGCACCTGAGTGTCTCCTGGGCTACCTACAGCATCTGTACTTGTAACATGCCAAGGTCGTTATACGAGTGGTCAATTGGCCATAAAGCGATCCACGATTTAAGAGGTTTGGTTGGATATGTTTATGTTTAGTGTGCAATACTGCTTTCCCGTATTGCCGGTTGGTCAGCTAGATATTTGCAGCTGGCAATGCCATTTAGTTTTGCTGTAATGCAGGGATTTACCAGTGTTTATTTTGTCTGTGAGCTTGTGCTGTCCACAGGTGATTAATTGTCCCTAGATAGAAGTGTTTTTTAGCAGTTGTGTTTCCACCCATGGTTGTGGTTGTAGTTTCACAGGTTAAGAATGAAGGGATTGTCAGAGTGTCTCAAGTTCTTGTACAGTTGTGTGATGAGTTTTTTGAATACCTATGTGAGAGTCTCAAGGCAGTATTCTCTGTGAAGGTCCACAGTGTGTGTGTATCATGGAGCACTTTGTCCTGTATCACCTGTTGGCAGTAACCCCAGACTGGAGGTGCACGTATCGTCATAGTGTCGTGTACATGGACCTCGATACCCTCCTGTTCAGTGTGCTTTACCTGCTGAGCTTAGAGTAACACTGTTTGAACCTTGCATTTGCTCAGTTGGCTTGTCACCGAAGTATTTGACTTTCACACTGAAACGTATTGGGCATGTGTGTAGTGTTATTTGTCTGCAGTCTTAATGTGTGAGGTCCTGCCCACTCATCTCGTATAGGGTGCCTAAAGGATGCTGCATTCCCAAAATGCTATAGAACAATTCAAGCAAACAACATTAATAGTTTTTATTACAAACAAGAAGCTTGACAATGCTTAATCTGGAATTTACAATGGTGTCGCAAGCGATAGGCGACATGCAGTATAAATCCTAGTCCTTTGTTATATACAATGTTCGTGTAAGTTTGACACACAGTTTGTGGATCACTAATAACTGTTATTGTAGCATTCTGTGCTAGGCCTGTCCGTATACTGTCCTAATCCTGTCCAAAATACTGAGTGGCCCAGGCTGGCAGGAGCGGCACTTATATTCTCTTTGTCTAGGGGCCTGCTCCCGTCGTGGTGCGGCCCTTGGCAGTGGGCTATTGGCTGACGGTGCGTTCACTGCCTTTTTTGCTCTTGCGATCTTAATTTTCATTCCAGAGCTTGTGGGTATGCCAGAACACTTAATGTTTGTGCAGTTGTTATGGTTTGTCAGTGAACAGAACTGCTTCACACTTGTCAGTGTTTGCTTTAACACACTGTCATTCCAGCAAAGGCTCAGCAGTTTTGTTTGCAGTCGTGAATTATGCCTGATGGGTTCCAGTCTTGCATTAGGATGGCAGTGTCATCTGCGTAGATGGCCGCCATCGTGTTTTGTTCAGTTGGAAAGTCATTGACGTAGAGATTAAACAAGAGGGGCCCTTGGATGCTGCCTTGGGGTAATCCCACTTGTATACTGTGTTGTGTTGACTGTTTGCCCTGAACGTCGGTGTTGAAGCTTCTATTGGTGAGATATGAGTGTGTAAGATGTATGAGCTTGTCGGGGAGACTAGCATTGCAGAGTTTGTGAATGAGACAATTGTGCCGTAGATGACTGAAGGCTAGGAACAGCGCTCCTGTAGCTTTGTTGGTGTTGGGGGGTGTGTGTGTGTGTAATATGTTCTACTACACGGAGGAGTTGTTGTGTTGTGGAGTGGTGATTGCTGAATCCAAATTGCTCCAGTCTCAGTGAGTCATTGGTGTTGCAGTGCATGGTAAGATGTTTGAGAATCATCTTCTCAACAATCTTATTCAGGGAGCTCAGCAGGCTGATGGCTCCGTAATTTTCTGGTAGGGAGTGGTATTTCCCTGGCTTCCTGAACATCAGGACAGGGAAGTGTTGATGTTGTAGAATGGTATTCGTCATATGTGTGAGATACTCTATAGCTTTATTCGTGAACTCCTGGAGGACACGATTTTGAAAGTGATTGGGACCAGGAGCTTTTCTAGCTGTTTTGTGCTTAATAACCTGTGTATTTTCATGTGTAGCAGTATGTATTGTTACATTGCACTTGGGCTGGGTTACAAGCCATGTAACCTCCTGGTCCATTTCAAGTAGCAGTGCTGGCTTGGAAGGAGCCAGATTCAGTGTGAATGATGTTGCTAGTGTTCTGGTCATCAGCTCATGCTTCTCCTCCATGGAGTATGCTGGTCTGTAAGGTATTTGTAAACTTGTTGTGTAGTATTTCTTCTTGGTGGAGTGGACAGCTAATTGCCCCACTCCAGGTCATGTGGTGTGCAGCCCTGCGAGTGTATTGTCCCAGTTTGTGCTTTTAAAAGTTTTAATTTGCCCTGTATGATCCCCTGGAGCCTGTTAATATGTTGTTTGTACAGCCAGTATCTCCTGAGATGATCTCTCATTGACATCGGCCCCTGGATTTCTGGGAGCAGGGCCATTGAGCATTCTTGTGGTATAAGTACTGTAATGGTGCCTGCTATTGCATCCTGAACTGCAGTGGTAAGGGCTTTGACAGCTTCATCAAGTTTCTTGCTTTGTGTAATTTTGGGAATTTGTGGGATACGACTTTCCAGCATTTCCTTGAACAATGCCCAATTCACGCGCTTGTAGCTCAGTATCATGTGAGATTCATCATACTGCAGTGTTTCTTCCATGTAAAGTATTACAGGTGTTTGGTGAGGCCAAATCGTGTATAATTTCAATGTTGATTGTGACTGTAATGTCTATCACATCTAATGCCTATCACATCTAATGTCTATCACATCTAGTCTCTGTTCCCTGTTTTAAGTGTCACCTCAGCTGGCAATAGTGTAATGTAGTTTTGGCGCAGTGCATGTTCGTATAGTTTGTTGCTATTGGTGTTTGATCTTTGTTAGTTCCAAGCAGAGTGTTTAGCATTAAGATGACCAGAGTTGACTTGGTGTTGTCTGGGACCGGCAGTGTTGTCATCAGTACAGGCGCAGTTTTTAGCATTGCAGGTGTGGGTTGTGGTTCTGTTGTTGGGGGAGTGTGCCATGAGTTTGTGGAGCTCTGTGCATCCTCAGTTCATCCACTTCCACTGACAGTGCTAGTAAAAGAGATTCCGCACCTTACTGGTTTACTGGTTGGGGGGTGGGGAGTGCCTTGGAGCTGTTCTGGTTACCACTTGTCTGTCTTTGGGACTTTTGCACCTTAGAACTTCTTTGTATGCTGCACACCATCTGTAGTTTGCACATGGACCCCTCCACATTTGGTACATTTGATAGTTGTACCAAGTTTAAAGTGTCGTGCTACACGGCACCGTGTGCCAGATCACATCGGGTGCTACACAGCCAAACTGCTGGCAGTGGTGGCACTGTTGGGGGACACGTGGAGGTGTCTATATTTCTACTACGACCATGTGAAGCAGGAGCATCTGCTTCAGAAAGGTGCAGGTGTAAGCTGCGTTGGCCAACTCCACTAAATAGTTTGGCTGCAGTCTGTGTGTCACGAATCCCAGAATTCATCTCGTGCTCTCACAGTCCCAGCTGAGAGCTGTGATTATATCATGAAGAATGTCATTGAGGGTTGTGATGTCAACTCCTTTCACAATGTACATTCGAGTTTTGCCCCTGTGGGTGCTATATTTATGATACTCAATTCCCCCAGCTTTGATGAAGTTCAGGATATTGGTGCAATCTGTTTTGTTGCATACATACAGTAATACATGGTCCCTTGTGAGTTTTGTGTTTGGTATATGGTGGGGAGTGACATTCTACAAATGTCTTGTTTAGCTTGCCGAGGCAAGTGTAATTGTGTATTATGACCAGTGGGAAGCCAGTCGGTGTAGTGTACTGCATAGCAGCTGGGGTAGTGTTGTGTTGTTGATGTGCTGCAGAATTGTTTGTATGGTCCCTCATATTACCGATGCTCGGAACTGGTGTGGGTAAAAGCGTGCTGCATTTGCCGTGTGAGTCAGTAGGCTCAGTTGTTCGTGTATGTTGCTGCTGATTGCATTTTGGACCCACCAGCTTCCAAGGTCCATCTTTGTTCCACGGAGCTGTCACTTCCAGCTCGAGGACTACAGCGGTGATATTGAGGGCCTCTCTAGTATATTCACTGGTGGTGTGACTGGCGTTGGTGTTGCTGTTGTGTTGCTTCCGCCCATCAGTAGGACAATGAGCTCGTGCTGTCTGCGAGCCAGTGCCTCTCGATTGGTGGCAGCGAAGTCCAGATTTATAGCTGGTTCATCACTTACTGATAGGTGGCAAAGGAAGACAGAAACATGAAAGGGAACAGATGGCATTCCTGCCTCTTGTGCTGCGGACTTGCTACAGGTCGTCGGGTGGGGTCTGCTCGGTGGATCTGCCGTCTTCCAGGCATAAGGATACTTATATTGAGGGTAGAATGTGGATATGTGAAAATTTTACTTTTTCGTCTGAAAAGACAATTTTGCTTTTTTAGTGTACATACAGAAGAGGAGAGTCCTTATGACCCACTAGTGCAAGATGCAATGCACAGTGCAAGAGAGCACGGGTGGAAGATAGCAGCCTGTACTGGACAGTGTTGTCCAATGTGAACATGCCCCTGACACTGAAATACCCTGTTAAAGAATGGGAAAGTCACACTGGGGAAGTTGCAACCACAGTTGCAGGAACTTTGAGCCAGAACTCTTGGCCACCTAGCACTGTGAAGTGTGTGCTTGTTAGTGACACTCCAAAGAGTGTCCTGTGGCAGCTACTGTGGGTACAGGGGGCAGGCAGCTGCTCAGCTGCGACTCACCCATGGTACTGCCCGTGGTTTTCCTTGGTGGGAGGACTGGAATGAGGTGCACCAAGAACTGTTGGAGTGAGGCATAGCGACTCCGAGGTCAAGAAAGCTGGTAGTGACCAGAACAGGGTGTGCTGACTCCCCCCCCCCCCCCCCCCCCCCCCAATACTGCTTTCAGTGATGCCATTGCAGAGGATGACACTGTGGTTGGTCATCTGGTTCTGATGTGGGCCAGAACACGAAGCTTTGCTTTGCTTTTTTTGATAAATTGACTCTTACTTCTGGACACAAACACCTATACAGAGCAAATGTATTGGCATCCAGGGTTTGGTTATTTGGGGGGGGGGAGTGACCATTTGTTATTGTTTCCATCCCCCCCTCACCCAGCTTCCCTCAAAAATGCAACACACTAGCAACCTCGCTGTTAGCATACGACAGACATCTACAATTTTAATAACAATAATAAACACACAAAAATATATTAAATGTTTCAATATAATAGTAACAATACAAATAGGTGGATCAAAGAAGGAAGAAAACATAGAACAAACAAAAGACCTTCAGAAAGTGTACAAACTGACATGGACACACTATAATAAAAGAAACATTTCAGTACAAGGCAAACGCATGCGCTAAAATACAGTTATAGTATCAGAAGCACTCTTTGTATCAGAAATTACCACAATCTGAGGACCAGGCACCTCAAAGCAGAAAGAATACAATGCAAAATCCTCAGAATTTTTTTTGGAGCAGTGCACAGAGATGGTATATGGACGAAGAGATCTACCAGAGAATTATAAGAACACAGAGGCAGACTCACAGTCACGATTAGAAAACACCGACTAACATTCTTTGGACACATACACACAATGAACAGCAACAGATTCACAAAGGGATTTAGGATGTAGTAAATGCCTGAATTAAAAAACAGTTGGTTTCAAGAAATAGAAGAAGCCTAAACAAGCGGGAATCAGAATGGAAATGATAAATGAAAGAGACAAATTCTGTACATATCAAAGGAAACAAGAACACAGTCAAAGAATGAAAAGATTTTGGGAAGAGAAAAGGGAGGAGGAAAGAAGGAAAAAATTGAACAATCATGTAACAATCAAGTTGAACTCTGTCAAAGTGTGTACTCACCATCATTATTTCAATAAACATTATGACTGAACAGAGGTCTGCAGACATATGTGAATGAGGGGAATACTGTTTCTATCAGTGATTTCCAACTGTGTTCGGGAAGTCGTTCTTTCTGTTGTTGTTGTTGTATCGAATCTGTTGTTGACAGCTGGTATGGTCAGCCTAGTGGCGTGCAGCTTTACCCGGCTGGAATATTGTCAATCAGACCAAAAGCATGTCCTCGTGGGCAGACCCTAGCACGAGCAACTGAAAACTGTCCTTTATTAAATGTAGCTTGTCATTTCTGGAAGTACTTGCCATTTTTGAGACACTTCAGTTTCCATGCTACCTCCTTCTCCAAAAGTTATGTGTGAAATTTGGAAATTGCTGAAGTAAAAAATATAAAGACATCATGTCATTCTGCCACATCTGCCTGTCGTGTGCATTTTGGGGTGCATGTATGATACAAGGCATTTAGGTATGGTGAGGTTACTTAGCCATTAGTGTTCACAATGGCTGGCATAAAGGAAACATGACAAGTATTACATTAGAAAGCAACAGCAATAGTTTTTCGACCGCATAAATTCTGCTAGGCAGAGTCAGAAGCAGACACAGTGGCCTGTGCCAGATACGAGGGTTGGAAGTGGCTGGAATGTGAATTGTGGGACAGAGAGAGAGAGAGAACACACAGACAGCACCATAAAGCTTTCCCCATCTCTTTCTGCACAGAACGCACCACACTGCTGTCTTCTTAAGTGCACCCCAGTATAATATGTTGTTTGGGAAGTGGGTGGTAGTTATCACCATTGCCACGACTTCCCCTTGTATCCACACCTGCAAGATTGAGAAATCTAAAGCCACTGAGGAGATTTATGTGAGATGTTCCTATCAACTTTGTGTAATATTCATATTGCACACTTCTGCAGACAAAACAGATTTTCGACCTTAGCTTAGGAAAGAAAAGAATCATCACAGATCATTAATGTTCAAAGAACTTGTCTTGAACACGAATGCTTAAAAATTCTTTTGTAGTTAACCTATTTTCAGATTATGAACAGTTCTTTGTTACAGCATGTATTTTGGTTCCAGGTGGCACTGAACTCGATGGCTGCAGTGATGTCGTGAAGGCACAAAGTCGGAAGTTGTTAAACCTTCAGAAACAAGATTTTCAAAAGTACTTCTTCTCAGATACCAATATTCCGCCCCTGTTTGTGTCGGATACACAGATGTCTCAGTTGTTATCACATAATTTGAGTGTAGTGACTGAATCTAGAAAACAGTTTCTTTTGCTTCCCTGTACCTCAAGCATTATGTGCAGTGCAGGACTCCTAACAAGACAAATGCACAGAGCACAGCCCTCTGTCTTCTCTCGCTGTTTCTGCAGTTCGGGAGCACAGTTCGGAAGTCTGACTCATGTCGACCGGACCGGCAGAGCGAAAATGGTCGACGTGGGTTCGAAGCCAGTTACAGAACGGACTGCTACGGCACAAGCAAAGGTTTTTGTGGGACCCGAACTGATGAAACTTGTACGAGAAAATGGCCTGAAGAAAGGTGACGTACTTAGCGTTGCTCGCCTGGCGGGAATTGTGGGGGCCAAGCAGACGTCCAGCCTTATCCCTCTGTGTCATAACATATCTTTATCCTCTGTGGCTGTGGACATTGAACTGGACTCTGCTCTCAACTGTGTGATTATAACTGGCACGGCAAAGTGTAGAGGGCAGACAGGCGTGGAGATGGAAGCTCTCACTGCTGTATCGGTGTCCGCCTTAACAGTGTACGATATGTGCAAAGCTGTGAGTCATGACATTGTGATATCTGAAATAATGCTTCTGGCCAAAAGTGGGGGAACTAGAGGAGACTTCCACCGGACATGAGCACCTGTGTGGGTCAGTGAAATAAGTTAAGTATACGTGGTGTGATGTATGCAAATTTCAAAGTCTGTTCATAGTTATCATAAATTATATACACATCGAATTGGCCTGAATATAAGTTGCACTTTTAATTTCGAAAAAGAGAGAAACTTAATGAAAAATAATTTGTCACGTTACCCATTTACAAAAGCTTTTCAGAATGTGATTACCCTTAACTAGTTTGTTTGTATTACACTGTAGATAAATTACACATAAAAACAAAGCTTTCAATTGCAGTTTTCATGTAAGACACTGTTAACTTTACTACCAGTCATTGTTTTGTCACTGTCAGTATTTTTGTCACTCTCCTCCCAAAGTACAGTGCCGTCTCTACAATCCCGGGCATTGCACATGCAGCATTTCTTGAACCGTACCTTTCAAAAGCACATCTGTTAGATGAATAACTGTGAGTTTGAAATTTGCATCGTAACTGTACTGAATCCCAAAATTTTCTCAAATGTTGTGCTTCATTGGGGAAGAATAAATTTTATTCTTTAGTTAGAGAAAAACTGTGCCTGTCCCATTGTCTAAAATAGTGAAACTTTGAGAATGGTAATACAGAGGCGTCCAGAAAAATGTAGACTCTCTTTTATAGTCAATATTGATGGAACGAAATGGCATAGTGTCAAAATTATTGCATAGGAGGAAGATCATTTTGTGTTTTCAAAGTGACACCTGTTAGCAGCCAAGCAACATTGATGCTGCTGAATTGTTGACTGAAGTACAGCTGTCAGTGTTGCCGGTGTGGTAGCTGCACAGGATGTCTTGATGGTTTCTCATATCTCATTCAGTGTAGCTGGGTTCTGTTGGTAAACTTTGTTTGCCGAGGTCCCCCATTGGTAGAAGTCGAGAATTGTAAGGTCTGGAGACCTTGGTGGGCACTTGACAGCTCCTCCTCGACTTATCCATCGGCCAGGTAGATTTTCATTTAAGTAGGATCTGACATCTCTGTGGTGGTGAGGTGGAGTGCAGTCTTGTAGGTAAAAATCTTTTATTTCCAAACACTTATTGGATGGCTAATAAAATCAATGTTTGCAGCAAATGATGCACCTCACCAGTTATGTACCTTCAAAGAAGAATGGGTCAGAGAAACAACGCTATGACGGACCACACCACACTTTAACACCAAGTGAAGTAACATGTTTGTCCATGTGAATATGAGGATTTTCAGCAGCCCGGTACACACAGCTATGGCAGTTTACAATACCGTTCAGGTTGAATTGCGCCTCGTTAGGCCAGATAACCTTCCCTGCAAACCATTCATCTTCGTGAAGCATGCCTTCAGACCACTCGTAGTGCTCCATCCTTCAATTCGGGTTGTCCTCATTCATAGTGTGAAACAATCTTGGAATGTACACTTTACACTTTGCAGCCTTCAGAATTTATCATGCACTTGATCGGCTTACCCCACTTTCCCATACACCCTGCTACACAGATTTTTGAGATGATCTAGAAAAATGTTGCAATACAGCAGTGCTGGAACCTGGAGGTTGATGTTCTCGGTCAGTGGGCCTTTCCTTGTGCACATTTTAAACAGTATCGTCGGCTTAAAATTTATCTCAAATACAATAAATTATTGTATATGTTGGTGGCTGAGTTCCATACACATTATGCCATTGCCATTGTACCTTCATCATGTTTTCGTACTTACAGTACCACTTCAGTACAGCCTTGCATTGCTCAAACAATAGTTGTACTTCATTCAGTGCTGCATTGTCATCTGATGGAAACCCACGCAACAAGATCTGTTGGGAAAACAGTGGATTATGCTACCGCTCAAAATTGCAGCCATATAACACTTTGTTCCAAAGGTAATAACTATCAGAGAATGTCTACATTTTTCTGGATCCCTCTGTCGTCACTACCTAAATGGGATATCAACAAAGAGAATGTTTGAATTGCTACCTTATACACAATAATTGATTTACAAACTGTAGTGATATTTTTGTTTTGTTTCAAACTTAAGAAGCACTACAGTTGAGGTTTCTATGATTCATAAAAGTCCCAGTTTTTATGGGGTGTGCAGTATACTCTAATTTTTTTGGACATTTTTTGTAGAAATAGTGTAGCTTATATTCAGGCCAGTATGATACCTGTTTCCATCCTGTTTTAAGTCTTAATTCAAAATATTTATCTTTCTACTTCCAATACCTGATCAATTTGAGAGATATTTAAAACAGAAAATAAGCCCTAGCAAGTATGTTAATTTGCTACTGTCAAAACTTTTTCTCGTGCATTTTCTCTACAATTTTGATATGACACCACCTCCTCTCTTATCTTGTTGCCAGTAAAGAGTGAGTAAGTAGGTCATTAGACTCTCTCTCTCTCTCTCTCTCTCTCTCTCCCTCCCTCCCCCTCCCACCCTCCCTCTCTCTCTGTGCTCTCCCCCAGCTGTGTGGTAGTGTCCTCTGTGTTTCTCTATTATTTCAATTTTTTATGGTCCTGTGCTGTGATAAGTTGAGGTGAAGTGTTCATTCTTAAGTAAATAGTGTATATCAGCTCTTTTCTCCTAGGATCAGGTTGACATTGCTGTGTTTATTGATGTAAAATGACACTTTTTTAACAGTTCCTAAAAGGTGCACCACTTCATTGACACTTTTGCTGAGGTGTAGAGCATATTGGCCAGGCTCATTTACATGTTTCAGCATTATGGTATTCTCTTTTTTAAAGGCCTATTATCTTTCTTGTGTGTGACTTGTCCAGAGATTGAAAATGTTTTATTTTGTAAGTTATCAATCCAGAACAGGTTTCTGTCAATTTAGTTCTTCAGGTTTTTCCAGAAGTTTGCTGAAATTCTCGAGTTGTCCTTTGCACAGTCGGACATCATTGTCTTCCTTGCATATTTCGGTGACATTAGTCGTTGCTTTTATAAAGTGCTACTTGAGACTGACCGTCAGATGGAGCAGGTCTGTAATTTGCTCCCTCTGCCTTCCTGCTTCATCTGAAATCTGCTCTGACAGACACCATCCTCGGGTATCTGTGTTCCGTGATATTCCGAGTGCCATCTACACTCACAGGCACGATCCTCGTGTGTTATGTTTTCAGTCCAAGCTGGCTGGTAGAATACTGTTTGCGGGCTGTCCCCGTTTGGGGACAAGGATCGGCAGGGCATGAAATCCTAATCTTTCATCTTTCAGTTAACTCAAATGTCGAGTGTCACTTTTTTCATGTACTGCGGTTACAAATATAAGAAAATACAAAATGAAAATTTCTCAACATAGTCATGTTTCTTTTCAGTATGTTTCTTAGATCAGTACACTGCAATGTAAATATTCCATTAAAAGAATATATTTTTGATTGTTTCTTCAGTCAAAGATGCATTGCCTTTTTGACTTAACAATCAATGTCAAATCATTGTCCCTCAAACAATCCTGCAGGGGTTTAACAACATGAGACCATGGCTTTATGGAGGATCACCTAGAATTATCTGACGTCTTTTCTGACATGATTTTAAATCAATGCTATCATCACTGTTTCTTTTGCTTAGGGTTTTGAGTCTAGGAATGTTGCAAACAATCAGCAGTTTATTTCTTTCTTTCGCGATCTTTTTTCTCCTCCCTATCCCCCTTTCTTCTTTCATTTAGTAGCCTCGAGCAAATTGAATATTCCTGCTTTTGTTTGTATTTATTAATCTGTTTGTGCCTCTAATTCTTAAAAGAATTCATAATGACACTAATAATCTGAAGCAGCAAATTTGGGGAAAAAGAGCTGCATACATTTATGCTATTGTAAAATGCAGGAATTGGTTGTAGTTGGAAAAAAAATCTGCCTTTTACAGCTGCTGATTTTTGTCATTTATTTTACGTAGCCCATCCATGATGATCTACAATCAGTTCTTCCTTTTTATGTTGTATTTTTTTGTAAGAATGTTGAAATATAGATGATTGTTATGCATGTTTGCAGCAGCTAAACTTCAATATTGTACTTAAAAATGTTATTTGTTGTCTTTTTTAAATTAAATTGTTGTATTTAAGAAGTGAATTAAATAATTGTTATCTGTGACATAATTTTGTAGCAGCTAAAATTAAATGTTGGTCTTCAATATTTTAATTGTTATAGTTTGGGGTATGATTGTTGTACTTAGAAAATGAATGTGCGCCTGGTGCACTATGTTGTTACAGTAATTTGGAGTTTATTTTGTACATCATCTGGTGTAAATTATAAGGTATTTAATAAAGGTGAAAGTAATAATGCTGTTCTTCTGGTGTTTTCTTCCATTAATTATTTGAAAAATTCCAGAAAGGGATCATACACTTCACACAGTGGAAGAGGTCACAAAACAAAATTGTGTGATGTCTTCTCACGTGTGCTACTTCATGCTCATACCTGACATAACATCTCGACAATGTCCCTTGTTATAATCACCAGACATCTCTTGATGCACAAAGCTGTCAAGGTAGTTGCTGATCCTTTTGTACACATTACACGCCATCTATCATTCAGCGAATTCAATGTAGAATTCCAAGTTTTTGCTGATTTGGTAGGCTGTGGCCTGTTACTGAGAGCTTGATGACCAAATAAAGAAAAAGATGGTGTGCTATTCATTATATAGAGGAGACGGTAAGTCACAATGTGGCGCAAGGTAAAGGCTGCTGTGTGAGTTGTGCTTGTTCGAATGTGTGTGTGTTTTCTACTTTAAAAGAAATCCTTTTGGCCAAAAGCTCATATCTATAGCAGTCTTTTCCTTATGCCTGTGTGTGGCTCAAAATCTCCTCTATGTGGTGAGTAGCAACCTATCCTTTTCATAGAATTGTCATTATTACATCCTGGACGTTCCATTGTTTGATGTTCAGATAACTTACAGCCATGCAAATGGGTAATGTCTTTTAACGTGTCAGGAATTTCATTGGTGAACATTCCATCATTTTCTGCCACAAATTAAATAAGACATTACTGTCCAAAGCACTTTACATCCTCAGTGAGTGAAGCTGCATCAGTGTGGAAACAGACAGTATATGCAGAAAGGTAACACACGGTGCCAATAATAATTAATGCCGTGACACAGTCAAATATGACTGACTTCAGATGTTATTGATAGTGAAATATTAACCGAGAACAGGTGTCAAAAGGCACCAACACTGTCCCTCTGTTGTTTGACCCGGGTCAATACAGATCCAAACAGAATTTAAGCAAAAACTTCTGTCTCTCAACAGCTTCCTTAATAACACTGTTCCAGTAACTGGACATGCATATTGAAATACCTGTGTTTTATATTAGATTCTATGACCTGTGCCCAGTCAATATTTTGCGGTTGCAAATATGCTTGACTATTATTAAGTGTGTGTGATGCTTATGCCCTACATACGAGTCCTCCAAGCTACTGATGACCTGACCAATGTACGACATGCCGAAATGCTACGGCTGCATGGGGAGATACAATTAAATCCCCCCCCTCTCTCAAAGATCAGCAGGTTCAGGAATCTAACACAGAAAGAATTTAATCGTAGTTTCTGTCATACAACTTAGTCCAATTTTTTGCTAATACAGAAATAACATTTTGTGATTTATATTGTGTACTCTTCAAAAGATCTAATTATGTCCTCATTCCTTTCTTATAAACGAAACAGGAAAAAACTGACAATAATTGTCATTAAAATAAAACACACAAGTGTCTCCATAGCATCATTGAGCTCATCCTTTCAGCATTTTTGGCCCAGGCAGTGAACATAGCAGCAGTCAGTCTATGACTTGCAGCAGGTGAATCCCAGTCAGCTGCAGTGCTCATGCACCCCACATAGATAATAATAATAAACAAAATCTAACGATACACATAACCAAGGCTTGATTTGTGACAGTATACCGCTGATGACAAAAAAAAATTAGACCCAAAGATTTTGAGGTGTGGTACAATAGAACTTTTGCTCTAGTTGAAGCGGTATAAGACAAATGTTGTATTCACACTTTTAAAAAGCTCAGAGAAGTGTTATAACTTTTTCAGAAGTCTAAATCAAACTAAGGAAATGACAGAGTGCTACTTACCATAAATATATGTTAAGAAGTCTATTTTTTTTCTTTTTCTTTTAACAAATCTAGCACTGCATATTACTGCCAAATTAGTCATTACCTATATGACTGTTCCATTTCATATCCCTACAAAGTGCTTCACACAGGTAATTGTATGAATAGACCTAATCCAAGCAAGACACCCGATACTGTGGTCGTACCACACTGCGTTTTCATTTTGTGAAATGCACGATTTTACATGTCTGAACATTTAAAAGAAAGTTTAAAATTATCAAGATCTGACGAATGTTTGTACAATTTCTTTCAGACTGTACTTTATTCTAGATAAATGCACTATCTGTGAAAAGAGTGACTTTACTATTAATATTGTCTGCAAGGTCATTAATGTACATGAACACGAACAGCAAAGGTCACAACATACTTCTCTATGAGACATGTGAGATTACTTCTACATCAGATGATGACTCCCCAGCCAAGATAATATGTAAAGTCCTTCCTACCAAAATATCCTCAATCCAGTCACAAATTTCACTCGATACCCATCACGGTAGCAATTTTGATAATAATCATCGATCTGGCACTAAGTCAAAAGCTGTTCAGAAATCGAGAAATATTGCCTGCACCTGTCGTCAGGAAGACGAAAGTTTTAAGGTCATCAGTTTAGGATAAATGAGATGACGTTGACAAAACAGATTTTTAACACACTTGGAAACAAACCTAAAGTTTCTGCCATAGTTCAGGGGAATGAGAAAGGATCTTTGACAAGCTGGATTAAATCTAGGCGGTATCTCAGACCGACCAGAGTTACAACTTTAAAGGCTTCTACACTGAGCATAAACTGTGAACAGAGCAAATAAGACAGGGTGCTGGAGGAAGAATGCAAAGGCGGCTTCTAGTAATGTGCAATTGCTATTCTGCGTGGTCTTTAATAGCCATTATCAAATTTTAAAAAATTGAGAATAACAATAATACGATACACAACAGGAAGGGTACAGCAGACTTTCCCTGATTGTTCCTTTCATTACCTTTCCTTGATCTTTTTTTTAAAAAATGATAATGTTTCTATGTCTTTCCTGGTTTCCATTGAAAGGTTTGGATTGTTTCAAAGATTAATTTACACATTTTTTAATATTTTAATGTATTCTAAGACAGGAACTCAAAGAGCACAAGTATAAAAAAACTACATGTAGGACATTCATGTAAAGCTTTCCATTTTTAACTGCAAAGTAATGCCAGTCTATTTTGTTACAAGAAAATGAATGTCATTTCTCAGGTTTTATTGGCATATCTGATTAATAGTGTGCTTCCAGGTGTTCTACCAAGCTGTTTAATCTGAAGAAAATGGATGGGTTGGTCATCAAAATATTGTGCATAAAATGGAAACAACTTACCAGAATACTATTAAATTACTACCGTTGGCCCTTAGGTAGCTATTAAAAATCTAATCAGTCTTATATGACTCGTACAACAAAAATATTGTTGAAATTAAAATTGATTGAAATGCAAATTTAAGGTCTTCAATTGATCCCTGTTCGACTTTAGGGCACTTTTTTATGATAATGTGATATTCACTTTTGGAAATGCTTTGTGTATACAGCAAGTTGCAAAATAGATGGAATCCTTTGCTAAACTCTAAGACCCCCTACAACTGATAAGGGTTAAGTGGTTCCCAGATCAGAGGAAGACAATAATATACTGGGTCAACAAATGTTCACAGACCCTCACCTTCTTGTCCCACATTCAAACAATTACAATAATATAAGTTCATCACCACCAATATAACCCACTTCCTCAAATTAATTTTGCACATTATCACTCCAGTTCTCAGTCTGTTGGGTGTCATCATTGGAGATGATAGCCTGATGCCAACTTCTATCTTGCTGTCCACAATCCACCATGAGACTTAGTTCTCCAGAGCTGATGCTATTATAAGGAGTTGTGATGGAAGAACATGAGGAGCTGATGCTATTATAAGGAGTTGTGATGGAAGAACGAGTTCCAAACAATGGATGCCTTGGATCTGTTTGCTGCTGCTTCTTTTTAATCTCTGCTGCTAATCCCATGAGTGAAAGATCTCTACCAATGAAAAAGTAGATTTGAATGACATCAAGTTTCTTCTCTTGCCAATAGTTGTTTCTACTGAAGACAAATGAGTCTGGTCATCTTTGTTCATTTGCAGTAATTCAAAGGTGTCGTGGCACCTGATATGTACGCTTGAAAATAACAAAACGATCAAAATTGTAATTAACAAAAGTATTGACAGCAGTAAGTTGTATTTATCACATTCAAAAAGTTTGTAAAAGCTGTGGACCCTTGCTTTATCATGTCAATCCATTTGTGCCAATGGCTAACAGAGTACCATTGATCATTATGTCAAGTGGCATTTTGCTTGCATCGTAAATATTGAGTGTCAAAAGTTAATTCTAACAATATGAAATAGGACAGATTGCTACTCACTAGTTAGAGCAGGCAATGGGCAGCAGACAGGCACATTGAAAAAAAGAACTGTCAGATACTATAGACTCAAAAAAAAAAAAAAACACTTAGGTACTAAAGGAATTATCCAAATACCAAATAGGGCTGAAATCAGTAAATGTGACATACATGTGAAGACAGAAAAATAATTACAGTTTCAGAAAAAACTGGATGATTTATTCAAGAGAAAGAGCATCGCAAATTGGATGAGATGGTCCACCTCTGGCCCTTATACAAGCTTGGCTCTGGTTGATAGAGTTGTTGGATGTCCAACAGAGGGACATCATGCCAAATTCTATTCAAATGTCACGTTAGATTGTCAAAATCCCGAGGTGGTCTAACGGCCCTGCCCATAATGCTTCTTACATTCTCAATTGGGGAGAGATCCAGCAACTTCGCTGGCCAAGGTAGGGTTTGGCAAGCACGAGGACAAGCTGTGTGTGGACAGGCATTATCTTGCTGAAATGTAAGCAAAGTATGGCTTGCCAAGAAGGGAAACAAAATAGGCTATACAGTATTGTGAACAGACGAGTATGCTGTAGGGGTGACATGGATGACAACCAAAAGAGATCTGTTACGAAAAGAAATCGCACCCCAGATCATCAGTCCTGGTAGTTGGACCGTACTCGTATGGGAGGCGACATTCAGGGTGGTATCCCACCAATGTCTGGGGAGTCTTCAGACACATCTGTGCTGATCATCGGGGCTCAGTTCATAGTGGGATTCATCACTGAAGCCAATTATATTCCAGTCAATGCAATTCCAGACCAGAGACGTGCCTGGGGACACACCAGATAACAGTGCACTATACAGCCAAACGATGAATGATAGTCTAGTGTGCCATTACTTTTCATAACAGGACCCCTTTGGTTGTCATCTTTACAACACAGATGTCTGCTGACGATATTATAAACCCCATTTTGTTTCTCTTCATGACAAGCCATCATCTGCTTACATTTCAGCAAGATAATGCCTGCCCACACACAACTTGTCTTCATACTTGCCAAACCTTACCTTTGGCAGCAAGGTCACGGGATCTCTCCCCAACTGAGAATGTCTGGGGCATTATGGGCAGGGCCACCCAAACAGCTCATCATTTAGACAATACAATGCACCACTTGGATAGAATTTGGCACGATGTTCCTCAGTAGGACATCCAGAGGTGGACCAAATTGCTCAATTTGTGAAGCTCTTTCTCTTGAATAAATCATTCAATTTTTCTGAAATTGTCAATTTTTTTTTTTTGTCTGTGCACGTACATCACATCTACATATTTCCATCCCATTTGAATTAGTCTTTCATGCTGCATAATGTTTCTTTTTATCTTATGACTGTAATCTAATGGACAGAGCCCATCTCAGCATAAGGAGTCTCTGCTGGTTGGTAGGGAAATGGGAGCAAGGGAGGGCATTGAGGTGTGGGGCCACAGGAACGAAGCCTAGTAACTCTAGCTGCAACATATTTTTCATTCCTGTAAACCCCATTGCCTAAACCTTTGCTAGTCTCTGTGTCTCACATATCTAGGCCTTTACCTGCTCCCACCCCAGCCTCACACCACCTGATATCCCCCACCACAACTGCTGGATGAGGACTCTGTCCCACACTTTCTAATATCTAAAAGTCTTCCTTCAATGTGCCTGTCTGCCACTCAGCGTCTCCTCTAGGTGGGGAGCAGAAATCTATCGTATTTCATATTATTGTTATTCCATCCCAGATTTCCCAATGTTTAAAAATTAATTTTAGGCTTGCTGTAAAGTATCACACAAGCACTAAGTGGTTATTTTTTCCGATATTCAAATTATATTTTGCTCTCATTTTCGTCCCTTTATCTAATTGACTTTGCCTTGTAACATTTCTGCCGAAAGTGCAAGTTATTCAGAAAGTAGGTAAAAAGTAGTGAATTCTTTCTTTGAATCACTCTCACTTTGTCTCAGGCACAAGCAAATGTGTGTACTGTATATGCGTTTAGCTGTATCAAATTATCTTCCCTAACACGAAAATGGGGTCATTATTCAATTTATCTTGAAAGTATGTGTGAAACGCACTTTCCACAAAAATGCTCATATGCGTAACTCTTAAAATATGAGTTTGAACAATAGGTCTGGAATTATTAAAGACAAGATGAAGAAACCATTGGATTGTATAATTTTTTTATTAATCACAATGAAACAACATGATTCAAAGACATCAACAACATCAATGGAAGTTCAAGTGAATTGTCCGCCTCCAATTCTGATCAGAGAGAAACACTCCAATAGGAAACAGGGCACAACATCCTGCCCCATTTTCAAAAGATGCAATGTCAAATATTACAACCTGTAAAAAAAAAAATTAAAAAAAAAGTCATATGATAAATATTGTTTACATATCGATTACAGTAACAGAGGCATATATGGTCTAATAGGAAGGGGGAACAGAAGGGCAGGACATGGGGAACATTGAACAGATGAGATGTGAAACCACGGTAAGTTAATAGTGGCAATAATGCCAGTTAATTACATGTGTGGGAAAAGCAACCGCTCGAGATACTCTTGTTTCTACAACTGATCTTCCGTTCTTTCATTGTCCCTATTTTTCTCATATTAATAGTTCTAGTTATAGAAGGTTTTCTAACTAAACACTTATTACGATTTTGTAATGAAACCAATCAACAATACAGTCTCATTCTCTAATGGAAGAACACAGTACACCGCGTTTGTAAATAACTTGATCCAGCAAAACTTTTTATATGAGTATCTGGATATTCATTACACAACATTTAATTAAGTATCAATACAAAGACTTATATAAAACATTATTTACAGTCAAAACACATTATTCAAAATTGATGTCCGTGTGTGTATCTTTACATTAGCAATTATTAATATAGTTATTATTGTTAGCTTTAATATGGGCTGTTAACATTTCTAAACTTTTAACTCAAAAATGAACTGTAAGCAAAATCTTTTATGTTAAAAAGTTAATGTTGAAACCACTGGAGTAACTTTATAATGTATTACTGTAGTCATCCTGGGGGGGGGGGGGGGGGGGGGAAACACCACCAAAAAGTAATTAATGTAGAGTAATGAAATTTCAGGAACATTTGTCTAGGTAACATATTTAAGTGATTAATGTTGCACGATCACAGGTTAATATAAGTGCGAGATACACCATTGCAAATGTGATACACTAATACAATGAAATCCAGTGTAACTGCCAGAATGCTGAATGTAAGCATGCAAACGTGCATGCATTGTGCTATATAGATGCTGGATGTGAGTTTGTGGGATGGAGTTCCATGCCTGTTGCACATTGTCACCAATACCGAGATGGTTAATGCTGTTTTTGGAAGACACTGGAGTTGTTCAATAATGTCCCGTATGCACTCAATTGGAGCCAGACCTGGTGATCAAACAGGCCAAGGCAACATGTTGACACACTGTAGAGTACTTGTGGCTATTAAAGTGGTATGTGGCTGAGTGTTATACTGTTGGAAAACACCTTATGGAATGCTGCTGTTCATGAATGGCAGCACAACATGTCAAATCAGCAGACCGACATACAAATTTGCAATCAGGGTGCTTGGGATAACCACAAGAGTGCCACTGGTGTAGGAAGAAATTGCACCCGACACCATAACTTCAGGTGTAGGTCCAGTGTGCCTAGCACACAGACAGCTTGGTTACAGGCCCTCAACTGGCCTATTCCTAACCAACATACAGCCGTCACTGGCACCGAGGCAAAAGCAGCTTTCATTAGAACACACAACACACCTCCACCCTGCCGTCCAATGAGTCTCACTTAGACCACTGAAGTCGCAAATGGCGGTTTTTTGGGGTCAGTGGACTACACGCTACACGACGTCTAGCTCCGAGCTGTTCTTGAAATAATCAATTTGTAACAATTCATTGTGTCACTGTGGTGCCAACTGCTGTTGCTGATGCAGTACAATGTGCCGCAGCCCTACGCCGGACACGGTGGTCTTGCCTCTCGGCAGTGCCATCCGGCTGTCCAGAGCCCCGTCTTCTTGCAACTGTACATTCTCGTGACTGAGTTGAGGTGGCACAGTGGTTAGCACACTGGACTTGCATTCAATTCAAACATGCGTCTGGCCATCCTGACTTAGGTTTTCCACGATTTCCCTAAATTGCTTCAGCCTAATGCCGAGATGATTCCTTTCAAAGGGCATGGCCGATTTCCTCCCTAATCGAAGTTTGGGTCCAGTTCTAATGACCTCATCAACATAACATTAAACACTAATCTCTTCCTCCACAAATTTTGGTGCCATCACTGCCAGCATACGTGTGCAGTGGCTACATTCCTAACAAGTCTTTCTGCAATAGCGCAGAAGGAACATCAAGTTTCTCACAGCCCTATTACATGACCTTGTGCAAATTAAGTGAGGTGTTCACAATTACATTTTTGTCACCTTAAAGGCATTCTTCACCAACATCAACTAACCACGTCCAACTTCAAAAGTAACTAATGCTAACGATCATTACAGACGGTATTTAAAGCAAACCTAATCTGTATCCTCATAGTGGCTCTACCAACGCCACTCTTGTGCGTCTGAACTGAACAATGAGTCTGTTGTACAAGATGTAGCCGGTACTTTAGAGCTCATAAGCAGCTGAGATGAAGCTAATGCTACAGTTGTACCTCCAGAAGCCAAAAGAAGGAAAGCGTTAGGAGATGGAGGAGAAAGTGGTACGTTATCTACAAAAAAATATAAATGTAAGTGGTATAAATGTCAACCAACGTAAACAAACACTAGTGAACCAGGGAAGAGCAACGAACATTATGTTGCGGAATGTCTAGCAAATAAGACAGTGGCCCAGGTGTTTGAGGATTTTTTTTCTGAGAAACTAATGAATACTATTATCGAACAAATGAAATCTATGCTTGCCAACATAACAACATAAATTTTCTGCTAACCAAAGAAGAACTAAAATCATTTATTGGCATACTACTTCTGAGTGGTTATCATAAACTTCCCCATGAGAACAGGCTCCTGATGTCGGTGTTCCTTTAGTCTTCAACTCCACGACAAGAAATAGGTTTCGGGAAATAAAGAGATTCATTCATCTCAATGACAACTCGAAAATAGACAGAAACAACAAGATGCACAAACTGAGGTTGTGCTTTGAAACGCTGAAATAGGAATTTGGTAAATTTGGCGTATTTCATTCAGAACTCTCAACTGATGAAATGATGGTACTTTATTATGGCAAACATTCAGCTAAAATGTTTCTGAGGGAAAAGCCTATCAAATTTGGATATAAAATTTGGTGTCTTACAAGTTCCAGTGGCTTTCTTTATAATTTTTCGCCATACTGTGGCAAGACTGACAACAGGAGCCTCTAGGTGCAAGGGTAATAAATGAACTAACCAGCATGATTCCAGAATCAAAGTATCCGAATTACAAGCATTTCTTTGACAGCTTTTTCACCAGTGTTGACACACTGATCACACTCAGAAAGAGTAAAATGAAAGCTACAGGAACAATAACAGAGATCCAAACTAATGCATGTCCTTTGATTGACTCAAAGAATGGCAAAAGAAAAGGAACGAGGATTCTATGACTACATATTTGACAAAGAGAACGAAGTTCTGGTTGTGAAATGGAGTGACAACAAACCAGTATGTGTAGCGACAAATTACAGTACTATTACTCCTCTGAGTTCTACTAAAAGATAGTCATGGGCAAAGAAAAAGGAAATATCTGTTACAATGCCACATCTCATTGAAGAATACAATGCCCATATGGGTGGCGTAGATCTACTGGACAAGCAGATATCACTTTATAGGACAAGGATAAGGTCAAAGAATGGTGGTGGCCATTATTCACACAGATGATAGATATCTGCATAGTAAACACATGGCGTGCATACCAAATTGCTAACTCTAATGAGAAGCTCTTACTTTTGGATGTCCGATGGAGAATAGTGATGTTTTACCTAGCAAGGAAAACAGAATCAGTACCAAAACGCAGAGGACCACAAGGAAGCAAATTGAAGGGAGGACGGGTGAGCACAGATGTACGACTAGATCCAGGAAATCATTTCATTGTGCCAAGAGAAACACAGACGAGATGTGTTTACTGCAAGAAAAAAAACAACAAAAATTTGGGATAGATGCAATGCTGGTGTACAGACAAGTGTTTTGCTTCATTTCATACTGAATTCACATTCCATAATATTAAAACATTCTTTATTTAATGTTTGTGTTGCTTCTTACAATATTATGCATGGAGAATAAGATTGTGAATTTGGATAGGGCATTTGGCCAATGTCCCAAAAATGGGACGGTCTGTAGTTTTTGTTCTAGTAAACCGAAAATTTTCAAAACAACGTTTTATTCAATTGATCACTCAATGTAACGTATTTATGTATAAAAGTTTGCAAAAAATAATCCGATAGAGTTTTGGCCAGTAATGGGTTAAGGGAAAATCAGATGTAACACAAAATGTCTGTCAGAAAATCTGCTACAGTAACCAAATCACAAACCCCGACTGCTCACAGATTATGCAATGGACAATGGTAACTTCCGAAAATTCTCAAAAACACACGTTTATTTGCATTGATATACAATGAAATTCAGGGGTGGTGTATACTTTGGCTGAACTGTGAACCACAAAGCATTGATTTGCTACGAAGTAAATTACGTATACAAAACAATGGTAGCACTAACTTACAAAGTATAGTTTTGTAGGCGTCTGAAAATTCTGAAACTAAACTATTTCTCACATAATTGGACAACAAAATTAGAGACAGACTATTTTGAATGAGGATGATAGGCCTACTGTTCTTAAAATTTTTGAAAGAGAACAATTTAGTTTAAGCCTACAATTGACAATAATAGTAATAGTTTATCATGGCATTCCCAAATGTTCGAAATTTCACAACATATCAGAATACAAACAAGTATCAATACAATCAATGAAAAATTATGCAGAAGTGACATGAACAGCAAAATATGCAAATACAGAACTTTGAATAGACACATTATCTAGTACAAGCAGTCCCCACATAAGGGAAAATTCCTAAGTCAGCTTTATTTAAATGGGTAAATAAAATAAATAACAAAAAACTGGAAATTGTCCCTCCTCTTGCAATGAATTGCTACTGGACAACTGCTTTTGTACATTAAATGGAGAGTACAGTACACATCTAATTAACACCAATGGATTTCTTTTCACAGAATAACAATCTTTGGATACTGTACTGCATAATGTGGGAATTCTGAGACATCCTGGGTTGCTGCAGAGTGATTCATTTTCTAAAATAGACAGTGTGTAATGGTGTCCACTGTTAACACACTAGGCATATTACACGGGCCACTTGTTCACTCCTTTTGTACACACATCAGTTAGACTGAGGTAGCAGTGGAGTTTAAAAGAAGACATTCATACATGGCACTGAATTTAAGATAGAAGTGAATTTAAAGCAGTATTTGGAATATCTTCATGCAATAAACCAACAGTCTGCAGCTGATTTAATGATTTCTGAGACACACTCTTGAAGACTGAAGTCAATAATGACAGCCACTACTGAAGAAAACTAGCTTCACCTCTGGATAATGATGACTGAAGAGGGCAGCTCCCCACTGTCTCTACCAACAAAATGAATGCAATCTTTGAATCAGATCAGAACTAGTTTGTTGAGTTCCTGCATGGCAATCTTCAGATCAGAAAAATAGTTGTTAGATACACCACCTTTCAACACTTGAGTAAAAAAACCTGCTGCTAAATCCTGATATTAAACAGTTGAAAAATTTGATTCTCAGTGGTCAAAAGCAGCATACAATAACTAATGACAGAAAACAACTGTACCAATCTGAGAAACAAAGCAGTAGTCATGTGATAGATCTTCTCAGAACAGACCCATATGGCAAAAGTGAAAAAGGGGACACAAAAATTATTAATGTCATTGGATGAAAATGATATTTTTCAACTTAAGATAATATAGTTACTAAAAATATTTTTAGTTAACCAACTAGTTTCAGCTCGAAAAGCCATTTTTCGGTTTACACACATAGCGAAGTCCCACAGAAATAAAAAGGCAGCAAACTCACACTATGTGCTGCTGTTCATCATGGCTTACAAATTACAGTAGAAATGCTACTGTTTATTGTACTTTAAAAACACATAAAATGGCTTTTTGGGCCAGAACTAACCGTATAATTAAAGAGAGGTCTTATTAAAATACAACAGCTTAAATGGAAAAAATATCACCTTCATTCATTACGAAGGTTGTCGTAATGTCAGAGACATTTAGAATGTATCACACATATTTAAATTTAATCACCTGAGCAGATCAGTATCCTTCATCACTCCAAGTAATGTTGTAATCAGGATATGCAGTCTTCAGAATTTCTACAGTCTTGCTGTGGTCTGCCTTCCCAAACCCCTGAAATGAAGCAGTCCTTGGATATTTTAAAACTAAAGTACAATTAAACAGTGTGCTACATATCACAATAATAATTAAACACTAAAACGAGAATCTTAACTACAACTACATCATATGTAAACAATGTGCTTGTACGTACACTAAAAATGCATCTAATACAGAGCACACGAAACTGTAAAGCAATCTGAAATTTTCTAAACCACACATCACAACACAAAAGCAGCAGAAAAAGGAAGTGTGTAAAGACCTTCAGACCAGATGTGCAAGCTGTAGCATCTGAATTAATTTTTGTATTGATGGGTCTGGCATTGTACACAACACTGAAACACAAGCAGCAGTAATCACGCAAAAAATTAAACACATACCCACAATCTGCAACTGTATTAACTGTGATAAATGAAACAGGTAGGTCACAAAATATGTGAAACACAGTCTGAAAAATATAAAATAGGTTCGAGGGGTACAGAGGAATCATTTGATCTGCTCCAAGTGCAAGGAATTGTTGATTTGCGTGATTACGACAACAACTGACCTGGCAACTGGAAAAAGTCTTGTAAAAACACCAGGATCACCACAATTTATGTGCTGCCGTAACTATACTCAATCAAAAGATAGAGAGGCTGGTAATAATGTCATTCTCTCTCTCTCTCTCTCTCTCTCTCTCTCTGAATATACAGGTGGTAGCAAGAATTGTGGCCTCAAAAATAATCTGAAAGGTGTGAGAGAAAATCATGAATCAGATTGGATAGCTCAGTTGGTATCAGCATTGTTCACGGAAGACAAGGTTTCAGGATGTAGTCCTGATCCAGCACATAGTTTTAATTTGTCAGGAAGTTTCATAATCATGGCTGCTACCCAGAACAAAAGTAGCAATTTCAACCAAAACACTTGTCCACAACACCACACCCAAATTATTGTACACAGTTGTAATAAGCATCATGATGATTTACAGGTATTAACATCTGGTGACATTTACTTCTGACCATCTAACAAGGTATTCTATAATTTGTGCCATGTAACCAAAGCAGAAACTGCTTTCCCATGGAGGAGCTTGGCATATGGAATTGAACAAAATTGTTTTATGACCTGTTTTTCACAGAATACTGGCAAAACACAGATAAAAAAAATAAATAATAGAACAGTTGGTATATTTGATTGCACAATGTCCTGTACTGTCCTAAAGTGAGGTTGGATTGGACATGGTAAATAATCAACTAAAATATTTTAGTTTCTGACAATTCAGTCTTAGGGAGGAATATGCACAGAAAAATATGGATGTTGCATGTACCAGAGAGAGCTATTAATGTGACTGGACAAATTATACACAAACAGTAACATTCTTAAAAACTTTAAAAATACTTGAATTATAGGGCACACAATGTATGAACAGAAACTTCACTGTTTTTAAAATATATTTTGTTAACTGTGGTCTGAAGCTTATACGAATTGTAGAAATGACATCACGTAACACTTTAAGCTATTGATAAATTTTTTTTTATCGATGCAACCAGTTTTGGTCAAAGACCATTTTCGAGCACCTGATGTACCCACAGCACAGAAACAGGGAAAATTCAGGCAAAAAGAATGTTTCAAAATTGTAGTAACAATACACACAATGCTTGTGGATGTTTATATTTCTGACATTGTATTCTTTTGATATATATATATATATATATATATATATATATATATATATATATATATATAAAAAAACAAAGATGAGGTGACTTACCGAACAAAAGCGCTGGCAGGTCGATAGATACACAAACAAACACAAACATACACACAAAATTCAAGCTTTCGCAACAAACTGTTGCCTCATCAGGAAAGAGGGAAGGAGAGGGGAAGACGGAAGGAAGTGGGTTTTCAGGGAGAGGGTAAGGAGTCATTCCAATCCCGGGAGCGGAAAGACTTACCTTAGGGGGAAAAAAGGACAGGTATACACTAGCACACACGCACATATCCATCCACACATACAGACACAAGCAGACAAGCTTGTATCCTCGCACCTAGTAGCAGGGACCATAGTCAAACTTTGAACAAAAGTACTAAGCAAGAAGAAAACACAAAAGTAGCAATGTGAGTGGAAATTGTGGCCTCAAAAATAATCTGAAAACAAAACTTATATATATATAGTTTTTGCTGCTAACCAAATTCTGTAAGTGCCGCTTGTATTGTTACTATAATTTTCAAACATTCTTTTCACCCAAAATTTTCATGTATCCACGATGTATATACAACAAGAGCCTGAAAATGGTCAACTGAAACCAGTCACACAGTAAAAAATTAAGTTGAATAACAGCTCAAGATGACACATACTGTCATTTCTACAACTCACTGCTTTTGGTATTACCTGTGAGTAGCCGTACACTTTGATGACCTTGGCACTGGGGTCGTGCTGTATTCTGCCACCACCAGTGCACTCGGTATCAACGCCGAGGCCTTTCACCCTGTCCATCGTCTCATCGTAGACGTCCGAATGGAAACCAGCTCGCTTGTATCCTCGCACCTAGTAGCAGGGACCATAGTCAAACTTTGAACAAAAAGTACTAAGCAAGAAGAAAACACAAAAGTAGCAATGTGAGTGGAAATTGTGGCCTCAAAAATAATCTGAAAACAAAACTTAAAAGAGCTGATGTTATATCCACTATCTATAGGAAACACAAACAGGAGCTTCTGTGTTTTCTAGTACCTACTGCAAATGAAAATGAAAGCTTTTGTAGATTCGGACATGTGTTCTCTCGGGAAACATGGAACATAATGTAAATCATCTAGCTGACAAGGTAGTTGGCAACATCAGCATGTGGCTTTTGGAGAACAGATTAACACTTCACTGCCAACAACTGAACTCTTGGTCGAACAGACATTTTAAATTCTTAAGAGTGAAGGTAGATGAAAAGCTCTCTCGGAAGTATCATGTTCAACACCTTAAGCAGAAAATGAACACTTCTGTCTTCACTATACACAATGTCTTGGACACAAACACAAAAGCTTGTTTACTTTTGCTCTGTTATCTCATATGGTGTTATAGTTTGGGGCAATTCTGTGCACTTAGCAAGAATATTCTCATCCCTTAAAAATGTAGTCAGCAAGCTCTGCAGTGTCAGGTTGTGAACATTCAGGGTTGCCGCAAGTTTCCCCAAGTGACATTCCCTGATTTCCAGCAAGTTTTAGCATTTTTCCCTGACAAAATTCGAGGTCTCAAGGGCAAGCACGCACACACACACACACACACACACACACACACACACACACACACACACACAAAAGAGAGAGAGAGAGAGAGAGAGAGAGAGAGAGAGAGAGAGAGAAGTAAGGACTTCTGTATTTCTTCACCTCATGAGCAAAAATCTTAAGTACTAATCTAATCTTTTGTAATGAACAGTTTTTAGATGGAGAAAGAAAGACAATGGTATACAGTATTTCATTGAGACCACCGTCGTTATTTTATTTCAATAAAACTAAACATATTTGGTGACACAAATACGCATTTCCTTGGAGTCGCAACACAGATTTAAAATACCTACACTGATTTCAGAAATAACCTCAGAAAAAAGTAGGCCTATTGAAAGAAGTATTAAGGCAGGCCAAAATATACGGGTACATAGCATACGAACCGCCAGTGACTGCCACAAGTTCTTCTTCCTATCGCTCGTACTTTCTAATATACAGGATGTAGGTTACGTCTGCGAACACTTTCAATTATTTATTGCACAAGAACCAAACATTGCACATATATCACACATGTCATTTTGAAGAAAAACCATGAAAGTTCTTTTTCATGTATACCACCACAGCACAGTTTGGTGATTTGCCGATAGCACCAGTCGTAAACATGGCAAGTTCAGGTGTGGAGCGAGCTTTCTGTGTGTTGGAGTTCGACAAAAAAAGTGTGTGCTACAGCTGTTCAATGGATGTTTAGAACAAAGTACGCTAAGAAACCACCAACAAGGAAGGCACAACAAATTTATTATGACGGGTTGCTTGTGCCCAGCACAGAGCAGCAGACGTCCCAGTGTGAGTGAAGTGAATTTGGATTGCGTACAAGAAACATTCATAAGCAGTCCAAAGAAATTGGTGCGTCGTGCATCCCGTGAACTCGAAATTGCTCCACTGACTGTGGAAAGTCCTGCGACAGAAGTTGTCTATGAAACCATTCAAACTGGAGCTAGTGTAGAAGGTCAATAACGACGACAAGGACAAGTGTTTTGAGTTTTGCTCAACAACTGAATAAGGATGGGGATGGCATTTTTGATCGCTTAAGTTTTAGCAATGGGAAAGTGAACAGGCATAATCGTCGAATCTGGGGTACAAAGCATCCACATGAATGCATTGAATTTGAGTGTGATTCGCTAAATGTTATTTTTTTTTATTTTGTGCTTTGCCATGTTGAAAACTGTACAGGCCATTCTTCTCCGTCAAGAGCACTGTCACTGGATATTCCTACTCGGACATGTTGCAGCAATGGCTGATGCCTCAGATGCAATCGGACTCTCCGTTCATCTTTCAGCAGGATGGGACTCCACCCCATTTTCATCGTGAAGTTCGTGGGTACCTGAACACGGAGCTGCCGCATCAATGGACTGGCCGTGCTACAGAAGGGAACAGCTGTTTCATGAAATGGCCTCCCTGATCACCAGATCTCACTCGGTGTGACTTTTTTTTTCTGTGGGGACACATTAAAGATCTGGTGTATGTATGGTCTGTACCACGTGATGTAGCAGAGCTCTGGGAGAGAATACGAGAAGAGAATGTCACAGTCGACGATGCCACGCTGGGACAGGTGTGGCACGAATTCGATTACTGTATAGATGTCTGCCGGATCACTCATGTTTTGCGTATTGAATGTTTGGGGGGGAGGGGGACCAACAACAACACTTTCAGAGTTTCTCTTCAAAATGCAATATGTATGACATCTGTACAATGTTTAGTTCTTGTGCAATAAATTATTGGAAGTGTTCCCGAACTTTATGTACATCCTGTATAAATGATTTTCTAAGCCCCAAAATGTACTAGAATAAATAAAATGTTTATAAGACAATGTACCGCACAATGTACTTGCAGTGAGAAAGTCGCAATTCCTGAACTCCATCGCCCGTGGCCTCTGGCCTGCCGAGGAGCACCACAGTCCTGAGTCCTTGGATAAATCACAAAAATCCACTGCACACACAAACAGAGCCAGCCTGGGAGCAGATCGGTGAGTCTAGATCCGACGGGCAGGGCTTGCACATTATTGGGAAACAATGGGCTTCAAATCGGCAGCCCCAATCCCTTACAGACACCCACAGAAATGGCCTGTCATTCATAAGTCACTGCCATTATGTTGATGAAATGAGATGGTGGTGATAAATCCATCAATTTGTGCAAATACTCTGAGAATTAATGCTAATGAAGATAGATGGCAACTCACAGTAAAGATGATCGCTGAACCATGGACAGACACGTAGAAAAGACAATCACGCTCTCACAACTAAATTTTCTGCCATAGCCTTTCTTAGAAAATGACAACACACACACATATTCACACAATCACTCAGACACAACTCATGCACACATGACCGTCATCTCCAGCCGCTGGGTCAACAATCTCCAAGAACCATATCAAAACAAATCACTCCTCACGCGTCCCAGCGGCAGCTACTAGGCTAGTGGCAAGAAGTGGTAGCAGTACTGACTGCAAGCTGAGGGGAGTGGTAGGAAGGGGAGAAGCAGTAAGAACGAGGGAGTAGGGAAGTGGTGCATGTATTAAGCTGCACCCAGCCAGCGACGATGCATTAAATCCCAGTAAACAAACCGTTTCATCTACTGCACAGGAGACCCTCACAATACTTGAGAACTTCTCTATGCAATATGTAATTTATCCTAATCTCTCTAAATTTTGTATTTTATTAATTCTGTAATTTTTTGTTTTAAAATTTTATATTCAGCTAGGTACCACCTCATCCCATGAGCTTTGGCTCATAAAGTCTCAAGATATCAGATTTAAAAAAAAAAAAAAAATTGGCAATCCCAAAACCTCACACGCCAATATAATGGTCTGCATGCAATTATCCTGTTGATAATGGCACATTAAATTTGTAAATGGAAAAAAAAACTGATGCCCTCGATAATTTGAAGCTCTCATTTAAAGTCACAATTGTATGTATTATAGAACACTGTACAGGAAAAATGGAAGTATAAATGTAGTTGTGTGTTTTAGTGAAAACGACATTTTTCTCAAATGATGGAGAACCATGGAGATACGTGTTGCTAACATCTGCTCTATACCATAAACCAGCACAGTACTTGGATGGCACTTTATAAAGTTTAGTCAAAGGCCTGTTTTGTGAGGTGAGAGAATTTCTTTCTGGAAGCTGAATGCATTGCTTCTGTCACCAAAGACAGCAGTAAGAAAAAATTATGCATTCAGGCCCCTCACATCATACATCACCAGTACAGACCCGAAGATATTTCTCATGTAAATCTACATGACACTCTGGCAGTCCACACTTAAGGATACAGGGCATTTTTCCAGCTCAATATTATGTAAAAATCAACACCTATTTCTTTCAGGCACTGTTTATAATGTATATGTTTTACAGATTTTTTGTTGATATCAGATAATAGAGCACACTTTCTAAACAAATTAGAAGTATTTTGAATATTTTTGAACCTGCTTAGGGTTATTTAAAAAAATTAACAAGTAAATTGATGCTCTTTTTTCCAAAATGCTTCCTCACACTGAGGTACCATTTAATCCAATGTTATACATTTGAAGGAGACCAAATTTTAACATTTATAATGTTTTTCCTAATAAAAATGTTATTTTTTCTATGATTTAGCTAATTCTGCAATAAAGCTTAGGTCTACTACATAAGTATGGACTACTGCAAGTTACAGAAAAAAATTAGATTAGATTACAATAATACTTGTTCCATAGATCATGAATACGACACTTCGTAATGATGTGGAACGTGTCAGGTTAATAAAAGATGTCTGTACAAGATATAACATTACACAAAACATTGCATGACACTAATGTTTAAGTTGTTGTTGTTGTTCCCCCTTAATTTATATCTAAAAATTCAGCCAATGAGTAGGAGTTGTCATCTAGAAATTCTTCTAATTTATTTTTAAATGTTAGTTGGCTATCTGTCAGGCATTTGATGCTGTTTGGTAGGTGACCAAAGACTTTTGTGGCAGCATAATTTACCCCTACCTGTGGCAAAGTCAGACTTAACCCTGCACAGTGAAGATCATCCTTTCTCCTGGTGTTATAGCTATGCACACTGCTATTACTTTTGAAATGGGTTGGATTATTAACAACAAATTTCATAAAAACATTCCACGTGGGAAAAATATATCTAAAAACAAAGATGATGTGACTTACCAAACGAAAGCGCTGGCACGTCGATAGACACACAAACAAACCCAAACATACACACAAAATTCTAGCTTTCGCAATCCCCAGTTGCTTCGTCAGGAAAGAGGGAAAGACAAAAGGATTTGGGTTTTAAGGGAGAGGGTAAGGAGTCATTCCAATCCCGGGAGCGGAAAGACTTACCTTAGGGGGAAAAAAAGACGGGTATACACTCGCGCGCCCACACACACACACACACACACACACACACACACACACAGAGGCTCTGTATATGTCTGCTTGTGTCTGTATATGTGTGGATGGATGTGTGTGTGTGTGTGTGTGTGTGTGTGTGTGTGTGTGTGTGTGTGTGTGTGTGTAAATCCGTCCTGTTTTCCCCCTAAGGTAAGTCTTTCCGCTCCCGGGATTGGAATGACTCCTTACCCTCTCCCTTAAAACCCACATCCTTTCGTCTTTCCCTCTCCTTCCCTCTTTCCTGACGAAGCAACTGGGGGTTGCGAAAGCTAGAATTTAGTGTGTCTATCGACGTGCCAGCGCTTTCGCTTGGTAAGTCACATCATCTTTGTTTTTATGAGGGAAACATTCCACGTGGGAAAAAAAATATATATATACTTACCAAACAAAAGCACTGGCAGGTCGATAGACACACAAACAAACACAAACATACACACAAAATTCAAGCTTTCGCAACAAACGGTAGCTTCGTCAGGAAAGAGGGAAGGAGAGGGAAAGACGAAAGGATGTGGGTTTTAAGGGAGAGGGTAAGGAGTCATTCCAATCCCGGGAGCGGAAAGACTTACCTTAGGGGGAAAAAAGGACAGGTATACACTCGCGCACACACACACATATCCATCCGCATATACACAGACACAAGCAGACATTTGTAAAGGCAAAGAGTTTGGGCAGAGATGTCAGTCGAGGGGGAAGTACAGAGGCAAAGATGTTGTTGAAAGACAGGTGAGGTATGAGCGGAGGCAAATTGAAATTAGAAATTAGCGGAGATTGAGGCCTGGCGGATAGCGAGAAGAGAGTATATGCTGAAGGGCAAGTTCCCATCTCCGGAGTTCTGACAGGTTGGTGTTAGTGGTAAGTATCCAGATAACCCGGACGGTGTAACACTGTGCCAAGATGTGCTGTCCGTGCACCAAGGCATGTTTAGCCACAGGGTGATCCTCATTACCAACAAACACTGTCTGCCTGTGTCCATTCATGCGAATGGACAGTTTGTTGCTGGTCATTCCCACATAGAAGGCTTCACAGTGTAGGCAGGTCAGTTGGCAAATCACGTGGGTGCTTTCACACGTGGCTCTGCTTTGATCGTGTACACCTTCCGGGTTACAGGACTGGAGTAGGTGGTGGTGGGAGGGTGCATGGGACACGTTTTACACCGGGGCCGGTTACAAGGGTAGGAGCCAGAGGGTAGGGAAGGTGGTTTGGGGATTTCATAGGGATGAACTAAAGAGGTTACGAAGGTTAGGTGGACGGCGGAAAGACACTCTAGGTGGAGTGGGGAGGATTTCATGAAGGATGGATCTCATTTCAGGGCAGGATTTGAGGAAGTCGTATCCCTGCTGGAGAGCCACATTCAGAATCTGATCCAGTCCCGGAAAGTATCCTGTCACAAGTGGGGCACTTTTGGGGTTCTTCTGTGGAAGGTTCCGGGTTTGAGGAGATGAGGAAGTGGCTCTGGTTATTTGCTTCTGCACCAGGTCGGGAGGGTAGTTACGGGATGCGAAAGCTGTTTTCAGGTTGTTGGTGTAATGGTTCAAGGATTCCGGACTGGAGCAGATTCGTTTGCCACGAAGACCTAGGCTGTAGAGAAGGGACCGTTTGATGTGGAATGGGTGGCAGCTGTCATAATGGAGGTACTGTTGCTTGTTGGTGGGTTTGATGTGGACGGACGTGTGAAGCTGGCCATTGGACAGGTGGAGGTCAACGTCAAGGAAAGTGGCATGGGATTTAGAGTAGGACCAGGTGAATCTGATAGAACCAAAGGAGTTGAGGTTGGAGAGGAAATTCTGGAGTTCTTCTTCACTGTGAGTCCAGATCATGAAAATGTCATCAATAAATCTGTACCAAACTTTGGGTTGGCAGGCCTGGGTAACCAAGAAGGCTTCCTCTAAGCGACCCATGAATAGGTTGGCGTACGAGGGGGCCATCCTGGTACCCATGGCTGTTCCCTTTAATTGTTAGTATGTCTGGCCTTCGAAAGTGAAGAAGTTGTGGGTCAGGATGAAGCTGGCTAGGGTAATGAAGAAAGAGGTTTTAGGTAGGGTGGCAGGTGATCGGCATGAAAGGAAGTGCTCCATCACAGCGAGGTCCTGGACATGCGGAATATTTGTGTATAAGGAAGTGGCATCAATGGTTACAAGGATGGTTTCCGGGGGTAACAGACTGGATAGGGAGTCCAGGCGTTCGAGAAAGTGGTTGGTGTCTTTGATGAAGGATGGGAGACTGCATGTATGGGTTGAAAGTGTTGATCTACGTAGGCAGAGATGCGTTCTGTGGGGGCTTGGTAACCAGCTACAATACCTACTCCAGTCCTGTAATGAGAAGTAGTAGAAATGAGAACAGCGAGAAACTAACATCAGGATTGATGGTCACGAAGTCAATGAAGTTAAGGAATTCTGCTACCTAGGCAGTAAAATAACCAATGACGGACGGAGCAAGGAGGACATCAAAAGCAGACTCGCTATGGCAAAAAAGGCATTTCTGGCCAAGAGAAGTCTACTAATATCAAATACCGGCCTTAATTTGAGGAAGAAATTTCTGGGGATGTACGTCTGGAGTACAGCATTGTATGGTAGTGAAACATGGACTGTGGGAAAACCGGAACAGAAGAGAATCGAAGCATTTGAGATGTGGTGCTATAGACGAATGTTGAAAATTAGGTGGACTGATAAGGTAAGGAATGAGGAGGTTCTACGCAGAATCGGAGAGGAAAAGAATGTGTGGAAAACACTGATAAGGAGAAGGGACAGGATGATAGGACATCTGCTAAGACATGAGGGAATGACTTCCATGGTACTAGAGGGAGCTGTAGAGGGCAAAAACTGTAGAGGAAGACAGAGATTAGAATACGTCAAGCAAATAATTGAGGACGTAGGTTGCAAGTGCTACTCTGAGATGAAGAGGTTAGCACAGGAAAGGAATTCGTGGCGGGCCGTATCAAACCAGTCAGTAGACTGATGGGGGAAAAAAAAAAAAAAAAAAAAAAAAAAAAAAAAAAAAAAAAAAAAAAAAAAAGGACCTACGACCAAAGCGTGTGGGACTCCGTACTTGATAGCCGCCCCCCCCCCCCCCCCAAGTTTGAGGAATCAGCTGTTGTTTTAACATCACATAAACCACTTATTTCAACTTTCTGCATTCTTCCAGTTAAGTATGAATTAAACCATTTTTGCACTGCCCCCCTCAAACCATAAGGATTTAGCTTATCTAAAAGAATTCCATATGATTTACACAATCAAAGGCCTTTGAGAGATCACAAAAAATACCAATGGGTGATGTCCGGTTATTCAGAGCATTTAATATTTGATCAGTGAAAGCGTATATAGCATTTTCTGTTGAAAAGCCTTTCTGAAAACCAAACTGACATTTTGTTAGTACTTTATTTTTACAAATATGGGAGGCTACTCTTGAATACATTACTTTCTCAAAAATTTTTGATAGAGCTGCCAGAAGAGAGATTGGGTGGTAGTTGTTGGCATCCAACGTATCCCCCTTTTTATGCAATGGTTTTACAATGGCATATTTCAGTCTATAGGGGAAAACACCCTGCTCCAAAGAGCTATTACACACGTGGCTGAGAATCCTACTTATCTGTGGGGAACAAGTTTTAAGTACCTTGCTGCAAATGCCATCAATTCCGTAAGAGCTTTTACTTTTCAGTGGGTTTGTTATTTTACTGATTTCAGAGGGAGAGGTTGGTGGAAATACAGTTGTTTCAAACTGCACAGGTATTGCCTCTTCTATTAGTAGCCTTGCCTCTTCTAGTGAAGATCTAGATCCTTTTTTCTCCACAACATTTAAAAGATGATTATTGAAAATATTTTCAATTTCTGATTGTTTGTTAGTACACTTATCATTCTGTTTTATGGCACTTAAGTCTTCCCGTGCTCTTGGTTGCCCTGTTTCCCTTTCAATAATATTCCAAATTGCTTGAATTTTATTATCAGAGTTACTGATGTCAGACATGACACACACATGCTTCTGGACTTTTTAATAACTTATCTTAGTACCGCACAATAGTTATTGTAATATTGAACAATTTCGGTGTCTCCCTCTTGCTGTTAGATACAGTTCTCTTTTATGGTTGCAAGATATTCTTATTCCTTTAGTTAGCCAAGGTTTTTTATATGTTTTCTTGGAATTATGTTTAACTATTTTCTTGAGAAAACAATTTTCAAATACCCTTAAAAATGTATCATGAAATAAGTTATATCTCAAGTTTGCATCGGGTTCCTTATACACTTCATCCCAGTCTAGCTGCTGTAGGCTTTCCCTAAAGTTTGCAATATTTATATTGTTAATTGAACACACTGCTTTGAAAGTCTGATTTGATATACTGCATGGAGCTATGTCATGTACTGTAACTAGCTGTGCACCATGATCTGAAAGACCACTTTCAACTGGATAAGCATTTATGTCCTTAAACTTATCTTGGTCTATAAAAAAGTTATCTATCAATGTACTGCTGTTCTTTGTTATCCGAGTAGGAAAATCAATGACGGAGCTCAAATTGAAAGAACTGAGTAATACTACAAGGTCATTCTTCCTATTACACTCTTTCAGGGAATCAACATCGAAATCCCCACAAATGATAATTTGCTTCCCCCTGTCTGACAGATAGCACAACAAAACATCCAAGTTTTCTAGAAATAGCTGGATATTCCCTGAGGGGGGTCTATACACTGTTACAATTATGAAAGTGCCATAATTTAGTTTAAGTTCAGTGGCACATGCTTCCATATGTTGCTCTACACAAAATTTTTTAGTTTCTAAATTTTTTACAATGTGGAAGATTTTGACATATATGGCAACTCTTCCTCTCATCATACATGTGCAGTTAATTTGTACCCATTGATGCTAACCTTTTGCGTATCAGTGACAATGTGATGCTCAGACAGGCATAGTACATCTATTACATTCTCAGCTTCTATATCTTCTAAACAAAGCAGAAGCTCATCAATTTTATTCTTCAATCCCCCAATATTTTGATGAAATATACTAACATTATTTTTCACTTTACTTTTGTGAGTATCTTGAACTTTTTTAACATCTTTAGTACTTGCTTGGCTGAGTTTCCCACTGGACACTGATCTTACACTAAAAAAAAAAAAAAAAAAAAAAGTTTCCATCATGAGATGTAGTTCCTCCCCCCTTTACATTTCCTGCCATCAGCCCAGCCAGTTTACCCTTCCCTTTCTTGTTGAGGTGTAGGCCATGTCTAGTATAGTCCCACCTACAGAGTGAATCAACAGGAACCACACCAATGTGTGACCCTGCACCAGATCCAAGTAGCCGTTCCAACTCCAAATTAACTCTCCTGACAGAAGAGCTCAAATGGGGTCAGTCGTGGCGCTCCAGAACCGACACTAACTCAACACTGGTATGACTCAATGTTGATGCAATCTTTGCCAGGTCACACCCTATGCTGTACCCCAGATCTCTGTCAATACTGTTGCCCGACCCACCCACAATAACCACGGTATCTTCCTTAGTAAAGCCTCTACATAGTGAACCTAAATCCTCTGTAACCTGCCCCAGCCCAGTACTAGGTTTGAAAAAACTTGTGACCTGGTATTCTGACCCTAATTCATCCTGCAGAACTTGGCCCACACCCCTAGCATGCGAACTGCTTAGCAACAAGACTCTCTCTTTGCAGACTTCCCTACATTCTTATTCAATTTGCTGCTGAAAGCTTGTTGAGCCCTGTCTACATCTACTTCTGTGAGAGGCTCATCAGTTCCTGACTGAGGCAACAGGTCAAACCTATTTTGTACATTAATAACAAAGCAGTCAGAAGAATTTCTTGGCCTGTTCCTTATGCCTGTTGCCACTTCCTACCCCTGTTTACCCTTCTCCCCCCTTAACCTGCCCAGTTCTCACCTAGCCTCATCTAACTCAGCCTGAAGGGCAGCAATTTTCCCCTCCTGTTCCACAATCTTTCTATCTCTACTGCATAGCCTACAGAGCCACTGATGAGTCTCGCTCATTTTCCCAATTCCCACGCCACTACAATCGCCCCAATGAAAAAAGTTACTACATCCATCACACCAGACCCCGGAGCCAACAATTCTACAGCACGTCAGGCACTTTACACTCATGGTACAAATCGATTTTAGTGACAGAAAGACAATTGAAGTTACCGGAAAACAATGAAAATATGTGTACGAAAAATTAGGCCTACTCACGACTATGTAGACAGTGGATCAGAAGTTTTTTTACTGGAAATTATTTAAGAGATGACGATACTCTACAGATATAAAGGGGCAGCAAACGTATTTAGCACACTAAACTATCTGTAAATGCACTTGAAATTGCGGTATGAAGTTTAATCTTAAAGCTCAAAAGTTCGGTCTGGCCGCGAAATGTAAACAAAACGAACTTTACATGATTACTGTGAAAATACGCGAGTAAGACAAAAACCTTTAATGGTAAGCTTGAAGAGCACTATAATTAACGTAATAAATTAGTTTAAAGTGTTAAAAACAGTTTATTACTACTTACATTACTTATCTTGTACGAGAGCTGTGACTCAGACGTCCGTATAGCAGGTGCAGGGCTACCAACTTTATAAACTTTAGGAAATATTTGTACCTGAATTCTGAAGAACACAACTTGCGAGAAATTGCGAATGAACATATGAGTCCAATTAAACTGAGCCTCAGAATATTCCTGAAGCACAGTCTTCATCCTGCAGCAATTCTTCATCTTCAAGCTTGCTCTTGGGATTCCTTTTAGCACTTCTTGCTTCTTTGATAACTTGAAGAGTGAATCTTTCAGCTTCGTGCACCCATTGTCTGTCACACGCAAGAAATTGATCTTCCATATTAGAGCCACATTTTATGCCTAAATTTCTCAGGACTTCCAACCTTCCTATCACTCCATCATTGAAACAAAGCACAACATCTAGTACACCCACTTTTAATGTATTTAGCCCTATAAAAACATTCTTGGGTAATCTTTCCCATATGGAATGGTTGAAACGTTCATTTGTATTCTGAGTGCCCCCCATGGAAGACATTTACTAAGCAAAACAGGGTCCACTCAGGTCTCTAAAAATTGGTTTTATTCCATTCATAACAGGCTCAAGAAGATGATGCTTATGATCTTTTGATAGTATATTTGACCACTTTCTTTTGCTTTGTGGTAACCACTCCAAGAATCTGCTCTTTTAGGGCAAAGTCCATGAACAGGATGGTCATCTGTGAACAACTTATGAAATTAGGTGGCCCATACAGCTTTTCTCATTGCTGTAACATCATTCAGAGGTGCAGTTTGTCTAATGGCCAGTCCTTAATAGCTCTGAAGAAGATCTATTTCAGTTTCTGTCACTCTGCCTCAGCCAGACAGGGATTTTCCATCAGATAGCAATTTTCCTTTCATTTGTCTTCTTAGCTTCCTCAATCTAGCACCCATCCTCTTTTGCACATATCCACAACACTCCAGTTTTGTTACAAAGGTATCACCATAAACATTGAACTCATTAATTTTATTGAAAGCTTTAGAGTCCCCATCGCCTAGGTACTTTGTATATCTAACGTTATAAATGGGCACCGACCTCTGAAATAATTTTAGAGCTCCATCACACTCCATACCTCCACTGTAACCATCATAATTATTAGAACACTGATGTTCAATATGCCCTTCAGTGTTACTATGGCAGGTGTGGCAGTACTTAGATAAGCACTCAACATAACTTTTCCATTCTCCACAGAATTAGCACTTAAAACGCCATTCAAGGAACGATGTCCTCAATGTTGCCATGTCCCATCAAGTGCAACAGCGAGGCCCCTGGTTTCACAAATATTACACAGTTTTTTCTACTGCACATTTCATAGATGCTTTAGACACAACCGTCAAGGCACCTAAAAGTATTCTTATGTACTCGCTGAACCTACTGGGAGGAGGAGGAAGGTCAATCAAATGACAAAACGTTTGTGCAGCCTTTTTTTCCTTTTCCTATTGCACGCGTTGCGTACACTAACCTCAAATTCACATCATACGAATTATGCACAATGTTCGAAGTCATTTTCGAGGTAGATTTATTGCAGGATCTACACAGACCAACTAATTTTGACGCTAAACCCTTCCTGCTACTTTGTTTTTCAGTTATTTCCAGACTACACCATCACATCGTTTACATTTTTACACTTCTTTTATCAAAGGCAATAAGATACCCACATCAACAACAACAAATCCACTACAAACAACGTCATTGTTGACACAAAAATTTGAATCACCAGGAGGCGTGCCATGTGCGAATTTCTTCACCGAAGAACTGACACGTAGGTTACTTTCAACAGTGTGGCTTGTTTTGTTTGTTAACTGATTACCACAGAATTTCCTTCTATTGAATTTCTTGATGTGTGGCATAGTTCGTATTTATTGCACACTAAAAAATAGGTATTTTCACAAATATATGTAGCACTTGGGAAACAAACATTTATTCACAAATATATGTAGCACTTGGGAAACAAACATTTATTAACACGTGAACAAACTGCTTAAGAACACAGAAGTAAATACTTGCAAAGATAATCATTTACAGACACTAGAAACTTGTGCTGTTGCCAACATATACAATGTATCATACATATAATCGCTGGAAACAGAAAGAAAGTGCACAGTTCTTTTCAAAATAATACTGGTTTCTGTAACAGAGATAAAGGGGGCATGGCAGTAGACGAGGTGCGAACATAAAGTAATGACACTGATGTGAAAAAAAATGTTGCTTATCGTTTTAGTCAATTTTAGTGTTGTCTCCTTCAAAGTAGTTCCCTTCTGATTGCAACACTTTTTTTAGCACTTCTGCCATTGATGGTAACATTTCTGGAACTCATCTTCTGTAATATCCTCCAAGACCTTCGTCACAGCTTTTTGGACATCTTGTGTTGTTTGAAAATGTGTTCCTTGACCGCCGGTGGCTCTGGTAGTACTGAAATTTGTTTTGAGGTAAAAAATTGCTGTACTGACAGAGCAGTATGGGATGGCGCATTATCATGATGCAGAATCCAATTATCAGCAATGTTATTATTAGACGAACCGTTCCTCGATTGATGTTCAGTTCTTCTGCAATCATTTTCATGGATAATCTTCGATCAGATCGTATGAGTTCACGCACCCTGTCCAAGTTGACATCCGTCCGTGAGGTTGACGGTTGTCCACTGCGGTCTTCATCTTCAACATTCGTTCTGCCTTCACTAAACATTTTATGCCAATGAAAAACTTGAGCTCTTGACATAACCTCCTCTCCAAAATTCTTCTGAAGCTTACCATAAGTTGTCATTGCATTTTCACCCAATTTAACGCAAAAAGAAATGGCATACTGCTGTGCAATATTATGCAGTTCCATTTCCGTGACGAGACACACAAACACGTGTTAAGTTATTACAGCACAACTCATGACTGAGCAGTTGCATCAATGTGCCGCCTGGACTAGAAGCAGCTTATAGACCAAGGTCACAGATATTGTGCCTACGCACGGTTTCCACATCTTGCACAGAAAATCGGTCTCATTACTTTATTGTCGCACCTCCTACATGACCATAACTTTAAAATTATGTATAGGTCATTTTTCATTTCAAACCCTACAGTGTATATATAAATGTAATCAGGAAAGACTATAAAATTTAATAAAGTCATTTAAAAAATTTTGATTTTTCCACCATTTATAAGTACCCTGTACCCTTAAGTGTTCGGCAGAGGATTCATCGAAAAGCCTTCAGACTATTTCTGTAACATTCCACTCTTCAACAGTACTGGGGAAAAATATCACTTAAATCTTTCTGCGCGAACTCTGACTTCTCTTACTTTATCACGATAATAATTTCTCCCTGTGTAGGTGAGTGTCAACAAAATATTTTGCCATTCAGAGGAAATTTCCTGAAAACATCTCATCATAGAAAAAAACACCTTTGTTTTAATGATTGCCACCCCAACTCGTATATCATGTCAGGGTATACGCGGACAAGGAAAAAAAATTTCTGGATTTCTCAGTTAAAAATACACTTTCTCCCAGGTGAGCACATACTTTTTCCCTGTCAACTGACAGTATATTTTCTCTTGGAACTGTATAACTTATAAGTCCTTTGAATGATTATGGTTTTATACACGGGCGTCGAATTTCCTGGCGCTTTAGAAAAAAAAAAAAAACACGTTTTGGAAAGATCTTTGATGTGCAGCAACACGTATGCTGCATATTTTCGTATTACAAAAGTATAAATTGGAATTCCACCAAACACTGCATGTTACTTTCAGAAGCATTGAAATAAATATTGCGATGCGCTTTTGTAAGCCAGTCATAGCTCATGTCACGTGATTTTGCCAGCCGATCACAGCAGGTATTCAGAGCTTAGGACACGTGATGTAGTTGACCAATAGCAACATCACTGTTAAGTAGTGCGAACACACAAACAGAAAAAGTTAACGGTCTAAATTAATATACATAGTGTTGCTACACGAAATGCAAAGCTTTCACATATAATATTGATCTATAAGATTAATACGCTGCAAGAGACGCTAAGTTTTCACATACAATGTTGGTCTCTTATGCGTGTATTACAATTTAAGATGTATCACACAAAGGTGCCAGTAAAATTTTTAATAACAACATAAATGTCTGATCTTCCGGGCTCAAAATTCATCTAAATGGCATCTTCCAGGCTCAAAATACATCTCAATGGCTCACCATCAAAGAGTTGATTTTTAAATGAGAGTCAAACACTCTGTGATTTAAGAAATTCATTGTACATCATCTCACATAGTTCCGGTGTAACCGCCAGAATGGTACTTTGATGGTAACGCTTTTCAAACCACCATTCGGAATATTTTCCCACGATCTGTTAGAAATAGGTTCGTTTCTGCAGTTGCCAAAGAGCGCCAGATGACAGGCGTCACCGTGCTTGTACAGCTATGATGTCGTAGGGAGCCCGTATGTTCGTACGTGTAAAACATTAAAAGATCTTATATTATGTCACAAAAGAAACAATACATCATAGGATACTCCAAGAGAATTGGAATTTCGTGACCAATACTAAAATGTGCACATTTACAACGCACATTCGTATGTCCAGACTCCCAGTGAAGTAGGCCATGACCTGATATTAAGCTTTTCAATGTGGTTTTCAGGATGTAAATTTTCTTGGAGTACCAGTACTGTGCTATCTCATGTTTGGTTCTTTATTATGGCACAATGCCAAACGTGCTAGAAGTTGAACACGTGCACCTGAAAAGCAGCGAATTCAGTGTGTGTAATTAAACACTTTGTCTCGAATATATTGTCTGCCTTAGCGGAAAAGATTAATAAAAGAAAATTTCTTTGGCAAACCAATAAAAATAACTTCATTGTTCTGCAAGGCAATTAATGCTAGACTGTCAGAAAGGTGGAAATAAATTAAAATCTGGAACTAACAACACGTTTTAGCCTTCCGTAATTAAGTGAATGTACTTTAATTCACTTGATAGCTCCCGGCCACAGAAATCTGCTTTGTTTTCATTTGACATGGGAGCAATAAATGAAGAGGAAACAGCAAAATCACTACATCTATCTAAATCTACATCCATACTCCGCAAGCCACCTGATGGTGTGTGGCGGAGGGTACCTTGAGTACCTCTATCGGTTCTCCCTTCTATTCCAGTCTCGTATTGTTCATAGAAAGAAGGATTATCAGTATGCCTCTATGTGGACTCTAATCTCTCTGATTTTATCCTCGTGGTCTCTTCACGAGATATACGTAGGAGGGAGCAATATACTGCTTGATTCCTCAGTGAAGGTATGTTCTTGAAACTTCAACAAAAGCCCGTACCGAGCTACTGAGCATCTCTCCTGCAGAGTCTTCCACTGGAGTTTATCTAACATCGCCGTAACGCTTTCGCAATTACTGAATGATCCTATAACGAAGCGTGCTGCTCTCCATTGGATCTTCTCTATCTCTTCTATCAACCCTATCTGGTACGGATCCCACACTGCTGAGCAGTATTCAAGCAGTGGGCGAACAAGTGTACTGTAACCTAATTCCTTTGTTTTCGGATTGCATTTCCTTAGGATTCTTCCAATGAATCTCAGTCTGGCATCTGCTTTACCGACAATCATCTGTATATGATCATTCCATTTTAAATCACTCCTAATGCGTACTCCCAGATAATTTATGGAATTAACTGTTTCCAGTTTCTGACCTGCTATATTGTAGCTAAATGATAAGGGATCTATCTTTCTGTGTATTCGCAGCACATTACACTTGTCTACATTGAGATTCAATTGCCATTCCATGCACCATGCGTCAATTCGCTGCAGATCCTCCTGCATTTCAGTACAATTTTCGAACTTCCGATGTCATCCACAAGGTTATTTATGTATATTGTGAATAGCAACAGTCCTTCGACACTCCCTTGCGGCACACCTGAAATCACTCTTACTTGGGAGATTTCTCTCCATTGAGAATGACATGCTGCGTTCTGTTATCTAGCAACTCTTCAATCCAATCACACAATTGGTCTGATAGTCCATATGCTCTTACCTTGTTCATTAAACGACTGTGGGGAACTGTATCGAACGCCTTGCGGAAGTCAAGAAACACGGCATCTACCTGGGAACCCGTGTCTATGGCCCTCTGAGTCTCTTGGACGAATAGCGCGAGCTGGGTTTCACACGTCCGTCTTTTTCGAAACCCATGCTGATTCCTACAGAGTAGATTTCTAGTCTCCAGAAAAGTCATTATACTCGAACATAATACGTGTTCCAAAATCCTACAACTGATCGACGTTAGAGATATAGGTCTATAGTTCTGCACATTTGTTCGACGTCCCTTCTTGAAAACGGGGATGACCTGTGCCCTTTTCTAATTCTTTGTAACGCTACGCTCTTCTAGAAACCTACGGTACACCACTGCAAGAAGGGGGGCAAGTTCCTTCGCGTACTCTGTGTAAAATTGAACTGGTATCCCATCAGGTCCAGCAGCCTTTCCTCTTTTGAGCGATTTTAATTGTTTCTCTATCCCCCTGTCGTCTATTTCGATATCTACCACTTTGTCATCTGTGCGACAATATAGAGAAGGAACTACAGTGCAATCTTCCTCTGTGAAACAGCTTTGGAAAAAGACATTTAGTATTTCAGCCTTTAATCTGTCATCCTCTGTTTCAGTACCATTTTGGTCACAGTGTGTCTGGACATTTTGTTTTGATCTACCTACCTCTTTGACGTAAGATCAAAATTTCTTAGGATTTTCTGCCAAGTCAGTACACAGAACCTTACTTTTGAATTCATTGAACGCCTCTTGCAATGCCCTCCTCATATTACATTTCCCTTCACGTAATTTTTGTTTGTCTGCAAGGCTTTGGTTATGTTTATGTTTGCTGTGAAGTTCCCTTTGCTTAGGCAGAAGTTTTCTAATTCGCTTGTTGTACCACAGTGGCTCTTTTCCATCTCTTATGATCTTGCTTGGCACATACTCGTCTAACGCATATTGTACGATGGTTTTGAACTTTGTCCACTGATCCTCAACACTATCTGTACTTGAGACAAAACTTTTGTGATGAGCTGTCAGGCTCTCTGAAATCTGCTTTTTGTCACTTTTGCTAAACAGAAAAATCTTACTATCTATTTTTAATATTTCTATTTACGGCTGAAATCATCGATGCAGTAACCGCTTAATGATCGCTGATTCCCTGTTCTGCGTTAACTGTTTCAAATAGTTCGGGTCTGTTTGTCACCAGAAGGTCTAATATGTTATTGTCACGAGTCGGTTCCCTGTTTAACTGCTCAAGATAGTTTTCAGATAAAGCACTTAAAAAAAATTCACTGGATTCTTTGTCCCTGCCACCCGTTATGAACATTTGAGTCTCCCAGTCTATATCAGGCAAATTAAAATCTCCACCCAGAACTATAACATGGTGTGGAAATATTTTCCAAATTATCCTTCAGGTGCTCAGCCACAACAGCTGCTGAGCCAGGGGGCCTATAGAGACATCCAATTACCATGTCTTAGTCTGCTTTAACTGTGACCTTCACCAAAATTATTTCACATTTCGGACCTCCATCAATTTCCTTCGATACTATTGCACTTCTTATCGCTATAAACACGCCTCCCCCTTCACTGCCCAGCCTGCCTCTGCGGTATACACTCCAATCTGAGTTTAGAATTTCATTACTGTTTACATTTGGTTTCAGCCAACTTTCTGTCCCTAGTACCGTGTGGACATGGTGACCGTTTATTAATGAGAGCAGTTCTGGGACCTTTCTATAGACACTCCTGCAGTTTACTAGTAGCACATTAATATTGTTATTCCCTGTTGCATTTTGCCTATTCCTACCTTGCCGTGTCTCAGGAGGTGTCTTGTCGGGCCTAGGGAGGGAATTCTCTAACCTAAAAAACCCACATGTGCACTCCACACGTACTCCGCTACCCTTGTAGCCGCTTCCTGCGTGTAGTGCACGCCTGACCTACTCAGGGGGACCCTACATTTCTCCACCAGATAGCCTTCCACTTGGCTCCAAACCAGAGGACCGCGATCGGTTCTGGGAACGATACTACAAATAGTTGGCTCAGATTCCACCCTGTGAGCGAGGCTTTCTGCCTTCACCAACTCCGCCAACCGCCTGTATGAACTGAGGATGACCTCTGAACCCAGACGGCAGGAGTCATTGGTGCCAAAATTTGCAGTCGGGTGCACCCAGTGCTATCGCCGCTGGCAGAGCCTCCTCCACATCTCGGATGAGACCCCCCCCGGCTAGTAGACAGAGTGAACACTGGCCTTCTTCCCCGACCTTTCCACTACCGTATTTACTCGAATCTAAGCCGCACTTTTTTTCCGGTTTTTGTAATCCAAAAAACCGCCTGCGGCTTAGAATCGAGTGCAAAGCAAGCGGGAGTTCTGAAAAATGTTGGTGGGTGCCGCCACAACTAACTTCTGCCGTCGAATATATGTAGCGCCACACAGGCATGCTTTGTAGGGCACAAAGATAAATACTGGCACCAAAATCTCTGCGTCAGTAAATAAATCAAAAAAAAAAGTGGAAGACGAGCCTTTTTCCTCCGCCCAGAGTTTTGACCACTGCGTTTTGGTACATTATCCAACGACGTAAATACAAATTCTGTATTGTTGATCTTCGAATGTAGCAGCATTTCAATGTACTACGAAAATCCGACTGGCAAGACTGTTTGGGATGTTTGTCAATATGGCCAACTCTACGTTCTGAATTTTTTTCTACCTGTGAGAAGAGATGGTTGCTAATAGGAGCTTTTATGAATTGTGAATCACATGTAGTATTCTCTTCGCCATAAGATTAATACGAATATAAACATTTTGCCATGTATTGTTTCATGTTTGCTACTATCTCATTTAAATCCTGTCTGCCTAATAAACTACGAAACTAGAGTGAGACAACAGCAAACGCGGAAGAATATACATATCATGTCATGTTTATATTCGTATTATTCTTATGCCTGATAGTGATACAGTCAGAAATGAAGCACGGCAACTGACTAGATTTTTAAATCTAAGATGACTCTAATTTCTGTGCAGAATGTAATGAACTAAAGAGGCGCCTGCAAAGATTTTCAAACGGAGAAAACTTTTCGCTAAAATTTCGTTCAGAACATCATCTATCATTCGCAGTCTATTATTTGGTTCTTGTTGATCATTATCAAAGAAAGAAGTAGTGTAAGTAACAACAAATGTTTCGCTAATGAGACGACTCCTCTCTATTTTTTATTTGTAAGCGGCGGTAGCGCGCACAAAAGCAAGCCACGCCGCGAGCGGCGACAGGCCGTAAACACGCACTATCAGAATGCGACAAACAATGCATGACACAGTACAGTAATGCATTTTCAGCTTAAAGTGACGTAAACACCTATAACAAAGAGAACGGCACTTATCAGATCAAAGAAAAATAAGCAATCAATTCAAACCAGACGAAGCACGTGAAAAAGGAAGGATATCCGTATCAATACGGACGGAGCGCGTGACGCGTAGCAATGGCTACCTGGTAAACCGTAACTGCTAAGATTACGACTCGAACCAAACTACTGCAGCTGTATCGTCATTCATTCGACCTAAATTGTGTCTCATATTACAACTAGGCGAACTTTGTTTCGATTTGGAGGTGCGACCTAAAACTTTTCTCTCCCCTTGATTTTCGAGTCTCAAATTTCAGGTGCGGCTTAGATTCGGGAAAAATTTTTTTACTTGATTTCGAGTCTCATTTTTCAGGTGCGGCTTAGATTCGAGTGCGGCTTAGATTCGAGTAAATACAACCGCCTGTATGAGCTGAGGATGACCTCTGAACCCAGACGGCAGGAGTCATTGGTGCCGACATGAGCAACAATTTGCAGTCGGGTGCACCCAGTGCTCTCTATCGCCGCTGGCAGAGCCTCCTCCACATCTCGGATGAGACCCCCCCCCGGCAAGCAGACAGAGTGAACACTGGCCTTCTTCCCCGACCTTTCCGCTATTTCCCTAAGGGGCTCCATCACCCACCTAATGTTGGAGCTCCCTATCACTAATAAACCCCTCCCCCCTGCTCGGACCTTGATGAAGGAGCGGCCACATGGCCACACGCAGGCAGAGTGGGTGATGCCAGAAGGCCAGCCTCCACATTGACCATCCGCCTCGTGCACCGTGCACGCCGTTGAACCCGCCACTCCCCATCGGGAGAGGGTGGCCCAAGTGTGCCCAGTACCCGCAAAGATGTCTCGACAGCAGGGACTGTGGGTGAAGCATGGAACACGTGGGGTGTACCATGCGACGCACCGTACTCCCCACTGCCGCTACACTCCGAGGCAGCAGCCTGAAGATGGCTGACTGCGGCCATCAACACGTTCAGCTGTTCGGGAACAGTGGCCAGCTCCTCCTGCGTCCGTACACAGCAGTCACACATCCTATCCATCCTAAGAAATCAATTTACTGTAGAGTTAATCAACTTTTAACTAGACTGCTAATTCACTAAAGGTGGCTGATAGTTGACTAAACTGTGGTTGTGGTGTCACCGCCAGACACCACATTTGCTAGGTGGTAGCCTTTAAATCGGCCGCGGTCTGTTAGTATACATCGGACCCGTGTGTCGCCACTATCAGTGATTGCAGACCGAGCGCTGCCACACGGCAGGTCTAGAGACACTTCCTAGCACTCGCCCCAGTTGTACAGCCGACTTTGCTAGCGATGGTTCACTGACAAAATACGCTCTCATTTGCTGAGACGATAGTTAGCATAGCCTTCAGCTACTTCATTTGCTACGAACTAGCAAGGCACCATTACCAGTTACTAATGATGCTGTAAAACATGTACCGTCAAAAGCGATGTTCACCATTTATGGATTAAAGTTAAGTATTCCACAGCTACGTCCTTTTTTGCTAGTCTAATTTCCTTGACCTGTTCCAGACCTCAAGCCAGCCTGCGTGAGCTAAAACGCGTGCCTTTCGGCTTCCTCTCATACCGGGTTGGCTCTCTTGCCAATCCACAACAGTGGTTACTAGACACTTCTTGTAGAAAACAATGAAAATAGCACTACCTGTCTCTGGACTGTATTCAAAACAAACATGAAATCTATGGAACACTATTACTAGCACTTGACAATTAAAGCTTTCTAAAAGCAAAAACACATGGAAGAAAAAGTGACAAGTAAGAAAAACACAGTTAATACTTAAATTAACTTAGCTCGCTGCACTGTAGACGTGACGCAGACAGCAGTTACAATGACACTAAATGTAAACACGGGTCACGTGGAGACTACCCACTTCCTCACTGTAACTCAGACCACTCTGCGCATCAGTCCCAGACCTCTAGTATTTCCGAACCGGGGCAATACCCCACCATTCCCTCGATCGTTTGAGATAGGACGTTAAAAAAATAAAAACGAATTTTCAAAAATATGTTCATTTTGTAGCACACATCTTTCTGAACAGTATGATGCATACAACATATGTGTTCGAGGAAATGTAAGACATGTCATAAGTGTGCCAAAGTGCAGTGCCTCTTTCCTCACACAGCATTCTTCTATCGCACGTCACTGTACTTCGCTCTGTGGAATTGAAATGTGTACATTTTGTAATGGATGCCATCAAACCATATTCAGTACAGTGGAAATTACAATGTCCTGTGGTGCCTCTCCTCCTTACAGTTGGCTGGTTTGACATTCTGTCCCTCTTTTTTTTTTTTTTAAAAAAAACTCTTCAGAAAATTTGCACTCTTTGTTCCCTATCAGCTAACAACTTGCTGCTTTGTGTGACATAAAATTAAATGTAGGATATATAAACCCAGTAAAGACACTAGACGAGCAAGGCAATACATGTTTCTTCAATCCTTAGCTCCTAGAATTTTTTCTCTCTAATCTTAGTACAGTTTTACATGGTGTGCTTTCCTTTCTGCGAAGTAATCTATTACCTCATCAAAGTTCATCAAACATTTTGCTACATGAAAAGTCGAAATGTCTTTGTCTAATACTGAAAAAGCTGTTAATACAAATAGGACTCAAGACTGGTGTGGTTTCCCAATCTGATTATGTCTATTTTTAGTCACTGTCTGCTAGATAAAATAAAATAGGCCTTTCTAATACTGCAACAATTGTAATACACACAAAATAAACGAGACTGTTTTGGCACAAACGGTCTTTATTGTAACGACAGAATATAATTCACGAAGTACCAATATCAAATGCCTATTAGGCCTACTACAAGCAAAAAGCTTTACGTTAGGAAATAGTTTCACACTTCATTCATACGCTCCAGTTTCTCAAGCACAAGATCGAAAAGTAGTAGTACGAAATTTTTATACAAACTTGGAATCGTCATATTGTTCCATAATTTGTGTGATGCCCCCGTTTCTTATCCTTCCTCATTCTAACAAACAGTCTTGTTATCACTAATTCTGTAAATATTCCTGCCAATGTCAAAGCTTATTTGCAGGTTAACTTCATTAACTCTACCAGAATCACCAGTTTAGCTATTCCGCGATTTTTCTCCGGTTAGGCATTTTTACATGTTCGTACAACGCATCTTCCATGCTTCTTCCAAAACAGAACTTAAAAGCAGCTGCTAGCCAGGGGCTTTACAAGTGGCCCTTACTAGTATAGCAATCTGTCCAAAAATTTTCTCTCAAAATTTCATTTTCTTGAATACACCGAGAAGATAGTTGTAATCTTTCTTACCTGTTATTCGTTTATTTCCACTCCTGTAGTCTGAATCTATGGATTTTGCTAGTAATTGTAACAACGCTCATCATTCGCAAATCCAATCAACCACACAATCAGACAGCGGTTGGCATTCATCCGTTCAGCCTTACTCCGCTCAGCTGTCAGATTCCACTGACAGAGGCAACATGTACACTATGCACGCATTCACAAATCAACTTACGATTCATTCAGAATCAACTTAGGGGTCATTCCATGTCCATTCAACCAATTCAAGAAAATGTTCCAGCTGATAGCCTCAGATTTGGCTGAAATTTAGCACACCAATGCTACCAAATGTGGAACACTCATGTACAAAATTTTAAGTTCCCCTGCCAATTAGTTCCAGAATTATGGCTTGTGAAAGAAGGTGGCGTGACCCGGAAATTGCAACCCACATGTGGCAATCTATCTTCAGACCCAACTTCAGGTCTTAAAACTTTGGAACTATTCCGCACAGTCCAGTGAAATTTTTACAACACAGTAACATCCACTTAGAGAACACACACTATGAATCAAAACACCAGCAACATATTTCTGAGGGAAAATAAAAAATTCCAAAATGTGATTACAAAATGTAATATGTTAAAAGGTACACATTGCAGGTGCCCTCTATGCCAAATATAATTCACTCAAAAACGGTTTTTTTTTTTTTAAGCGTAATGTGGCATAAACACACACAGAACTCATCTTGCCCATATCAGTCTCACAGAGTTACATGCACACGAAAATTCAAAAATTTGAAAAATTACCTGAAAAACATGGATTTTATGAGTGTGGTAGCACAAAAGGGACAAGTGATATCCAAGCCAAATTTCAAACACTGCATAAGTAGACCATAATATAATGAGTGGCAAAATTTCAACTTGTTCTTGCAAGGCATTTGTATACAATAAAAGTTGACAGATTTATTTGATTACATTTCTTTTAACACGATTTAGCAAGTAACAGTCATGATGCAGACAGCTCGTTTCAGATAAAGCAATTGTTGGGAACCATTAGGCAACAGAAAATTAAACAATGGTAGTTTTCAGGGCCAGAGTCGGTCATTGTTAGGCAGGAACAAAAAACGAAACAAGCAACAATTACAGATTACTCGTGTTTTTAAGATTCTAGTTCAGACTGGTTAGCACTGTTGTGGAAAATCAGTATGGAGGCAGAAGAGTGTACAAGTGGTGCTTTTGTTCAAACAAGTTGCAGTATTGGTAGAGCACAAGCATCTGAATGTCATAAAACAATATATGGAACAAAATGTGGCATTCGCTTTGTACTGTATGATCTGGATGAATCGGACCAAGATTTGTTGCTATGGAGATCCAGGATACACCCCCACAAGAAGTACAGTTCCAGGAAACTTTAGTGTTTATCATCATCATATGAAAATGTTTCTGGATAAGTATTCTTTCCTATAAAGAAGTTGTTTTGATCCATTTCGGATTCATAAGAAGAGAGTGAAGTGTAGCCTCAGAGAAATTGATATAAAATCAGCATTGAAAGTGAATCAGTGCATGGGACTTAACATGAAACCAGGACAAAAGTTATGTTCCAGGTGTGTTACACTGCTAAAAAATGAAGAATATTCTGATAATTTACATGACAGTGACAAAGAGTATAAGCCACCTACAACCACAGTGGATGAGCAATTAAATACTTCAGTGACTGCTCTTGGTTTGTCTCCCATGAAGACACACAAAGTTGGGAAAAGAGACAGGCCCAGCTATGGTAGAAGAAAACTACAAGAAGCTCAAATGGAATTAAAACACCAAATAGCTGATACACTAATGGTGGAAGAGGAAGAACTATCTGCTCCAAAGGAACAGAAATCATGCCAGAAATGCTCCGATTTGGACAAAATTGTGCATGATTTGAAAGAAAAATTTGCCATATCCACACGCCAGAAAAAAGTAGCTACACTGCAAAGGAATTCAATGTTTCCACATATATGGTAAAGCAAGCTAGGAAAATAAAAGCAACCCAAGGAGTGCTTCCACAACTTCGGCAGCTCAGGGTAAGCATTTGAGTTCAGAAATAAAGGTGCTAGTGTCGGAGTTTTATGAAAATAATGACTACAGCCAAATAATGCCTAGAAAAAAAGACTATGTAACGCTGAAAATGGGAAATGTACGTGTACAGATGCAAAAAAGACTGTTGCTATGCAACACATCAGAACTATATGTAGAACTCAAGGAATAGTATCCCAATACCAAAGTAGGTTTATCATCTTTTTTCAATCTTCGGCCAAAATGGGTTGTGCCTGTAAGTGCAAGGGGCACACATAATGTTTGTGTATGTGAGACCCATCAAAATGCTAAGCTGATGTTTGCTGCTATAAAGGATTCTGGTCTAGATTACAAAGGTGCGATGAAGCTGCTAGTGTGTGACATCAGTTCCTACCAGAGCATGACACAGGTGTGAAAAGTGTCCTGGTAAGGCAAATCTTGCAGAACACATGAATAACAAACTGTATGGTGAACTCCTTACGGATGACGATGAACTTATTTCTTATAAACAATGGACACACATGGATCGCACAAGTTTGAAACAAAGCAAAGTACAGTGGAAGATTTTGTTGAAATGTGTTGTCAAAAAACGGACAAACTGACCACACACAGCTTCACAGCAACAGCACAATCGGCTTATCTCCAGTTTTGTAAGGATAATTTGAAACAAGATGAAATTATAGTAATACTAGACTTTTCTGAAAATTATGCATTTATAGTTCAAGATGCCATCCAAGCATATCATTGGCACAACAGTCAAGCAACTCTCCAGCCATTTGAGATTTACTATAGAGGTGAATCAGGTGATGTGCCTGTCATGAACTTGTGTGTTTTTAGTGACTGTTTAATTCATGATAAAATTGTAGTTCATGTCCACATTCGCACTGTCATGACGTGTAAAAAACAAGCTGCCTCACATACATTTTGCAAAGTACTTCAGTGATGGGGCAGCTAGTCAGTACAAAAACTGTAAAAATCTCAAAAATTTATGCATGCATTACCATGATTTTCAGATTCACGCAGAATGGAATTTTTTTGCAACAAGTCATGGTAAAAATGTAAGTGATGGTATTGGTGCTACCATTAAGTGCATGGCATCACGAGCTAGTCTGCAGCACCCTACAGAAGGTCACATTCTAACACCTCTTCAATTATTTACCTGGGTACAGAAAAATATCTCTAGCATACAATCATTTTATGTTTCGAAACATGAGGTGAAATCAGTCGAAGAGTTGCTAAAAAGCAGACTAGAACACATTAAAACTGTTGCAGACACAAGGATCCATCATCAATTCTCTCCAGCGGACTCTGACAATGTGCAGATGAGCAGACTGTCCGGTTATAACTATAGGTTCATGCACAACATGTGTCTTCACAGTGTGTCTGACTCAGGATTCAGAAGCAAAAGCAGCAACATACAACCAGGTTGCTATGTTATTGCTGTTTATGATGACAAATGGTACTTAGGATGTGTTGCAGAGTGCTGTGAAGCAGAAGGTGATGTATTTGTGAACTTCATGGCACCAGCAGGACCAGCAAGATATTTCATTGGCCATGTTTGGCAGATAGGTGTTGGATTCCTTTTGAACATATTCTTATGACAATTTCAGTTCCTACCACAGTGTCAGGAAGACAGTATAATATGCCACTCAATGTACAGAGTACAGTAGGTGAAGTGTGGGAGAACGTCTGTTCGACGTACAATCGACTGGTTTTTAGCAGTTAAGGTGCAGTAAACATTAATGATAGGTTGTGTTAATCTCTCTATATGTTGTTGCTTAGTGATTAAAACAGTCATGGGAGAGGATAAAAAGAGGCAGAACAGTTTACGATATGTTTTTACAAAATTGTGTTGTGGAACAATGGCCACATCACCAAATACATCTGTCAACTTCCCTTGTACACAAATGTCTTGCAATATGATGTTGAAATTTTGAGATATATACCGTTATGGTCTACTTATGCAGTGTGTGAAATTTGGCTTGGGTACCACTTATCCCTTTTGTGCTACCACACTTTGAAAATCCATGTTTTTCAGGTAATTTCTCAAATTTTTGTATTTTCGTGTACATGTAACTGAATTTTTGTGACTGATATGGGCATGATGAGTTCTGTGTGTATTTGGGCCACATTAAGTTTACCACAAAAAAATTTATACCCTTTTTGAGTGAATTATATTTGGCACAGAAGGCACCTACCATATGTACCTTTTAACGTATTACATTTTTAATCACATTTTGGATTTTTTTATTTTCCCTCAGAAATTTGTTGGTGTTTTGATTCATAGTGTGTGTTCTCTAAGTGGATGTTACTGGGTTGTTAAAATTTCACTGGACGGTGCGGAATAGTTCCAAAGTTATTAAGACCTGAAGTTGGGTCTGAAGATAGATTGCCAGATGCGGGTTACATTTTCTGGGTCACGCCACCTTCTTTCACAAGTCATAATTCTGGAACTAATTGGCAGGGGAAACTAATACTTTGAACGTGAGTGTTCCACACATGGTAGAATTAGTGTACTGAATTTCAGTCAAATCTGTGACTAAGAGGTGGAGCTCCAGGTTAACTGACATGGAATGACCATTAGAATGTGTTAAAAATGTTCAGAAACTGACAGGGATGCATTTCAAAGTCATATGAATAATCGATAAACCAACAACCTAACGTGCGCTGGATGCTAGTTGCTTTGTGAAACAAGATTTTTTCCCCCCTCAAGAATATGAATTTGACCCCCCCCCCCCCCCAACCCCTCGATTTGGGCCTCCTGCGCATGCATAAATCTGGCAGCTTGGGCGCTCCAGTAAAATTTTTCCCGGTAGCATCTAGCTGCTTGCTGCGACTGCTTACACAGCCAACAGCGACATTTCCGTAGCCAGAAGCTGGAGAAGGTACTGCTCAACTGTGCATGCGCATGATCCCGCTCGTAACTGCTAAAACGAATCCAACGTAAACAGTTGTGACGTCACGTTCAGCGGAGGCAATTTGTTGTTAGGAAGCATTGCACAGCCTTCCTAAAGCCTTTGACACATTCTGCTGTTGGCAGACACTTGTATGAGCACTGTTTTGTTGCTGTATATGGTGCATTTCCCTTGCAATTTAAGTTTTATTTTCATTTTTTCTCTCGTTCATGTTTTACTGCTGCAGTATCGGGACACAGTAATATCCTTTGTTAAAGTATCGGTCCTTACCAATCAAAATTACAAAAATTGAACTGAAAACAAAAAAATGAAAAATTTCCAGAATTCTAAAAAATTCCCGGGTTTTTCCCAGATCTCTCGGGTCATATACACCCTTCATCTCCATGAAGCAATGTTCTTAGCAATAAAACAACATAGTTACCCTTCTTTGAACGCTTTTTCACATCCTCTGTCAACGCTATCTGGCAAGGATACCATAGCACACAGGGTCATAACTGTGTAGCTCAACAGTGTTTCAGTGAAAATCTTTTGTGTATTTTCAATTGTATCGCCATCCACCATCTCACTTCAACTTAACAGTAAACAGTGAAACACTATTTTATGCAGATAACCAACCAACCTTAGGCTACAATTCCCCACTGCAAGTCACTGACATCAATAGAAAAATTCAACTGAAAAAATTGAAAAATGATGCTAAGGACTGTCTCTCAAATAATAATGTATCACCAAGTAGACCAAATATTAGTTTACCAGTTACTGACCACTAATTTGCTTGGTTCTTTGCCATCAGGACCCTCTGGACCAAAGACACGTATTAGAACATACTTAAATGTTCCTTCTGGGTCGATATCCACATCAGGAACGGCGGCAAGCTTCTCTGCTGCTGTCATTAGTGTCCTGTTAAACAGATGTTAAAATTATTCCAGAAATATTTATATACAACAGGTGAGAGAAGAATAGGGATGCAGTCACAATGTAAACAATACAATTCTGCATCTAAAATTTATACTGGAAACAATGTTTCTTTCAGAGAAATAATGATCTAATATTTGGATTTTGAAATGTGTGTCTATTAAGTGAATGCAGGCATTCCGTGGGAGATCATACACCATCCTAAACATAAAACTATCAATTAATTGTATCCAAAGCCATACAATTACACAGAGAGAGAATCGCATCCTCATAGAAAGAATTCACTGGGTGAATTCCTTCATGTTTGGTGGACACAAAGATATTTTTTTTTAAAATTATTGGTTATCGTTTAGAAAGAGCAGCCATTTTTGTTTCCGGCTGCAAGCATTCTTTCACTTTTATAAGTGTCCGTGGTTTTTTAAATTATTCAGTAATGGATTGCCCCAAACCTTTCATATAAGAAGTATTTATTTCAGCAGAAACTGGACTATAAATTAAAACCATGATCACCCTGCTGAATGTATTCCTTCATACACTTTTAATGTCTCAAATTTGTTGGTTGCAAATTTAAAAAACCCATTTTTAATATTATTTTACCAAAGAGTAATTGCTTAGCCTTAATACATTTTGTGCTATTACATTACTCAGTAGAGATACCTTTTTTTTTTTTAGAAACAATTATGACAAGCGTATACTTAAAAACATTTTAAAAACATGTTTTGAATTTTTTCATTCTTTGGCCTGCAAATATCTTTGTTAATGGACCAGATATAAATCTGAAAGTTACACACTTAATAGACCTTTATGATATAAAACTTCTGTATAAATTTCAACCTTGAGATTCCGTGGGCGAATAAAAATTACAAATGATTCAAAAATACGTTTATTAATGTTTGCAATATCTGGGCTGATGGAAAAAGTGTATAAATTACATAATTTAAAAATATCTAGGATAACTTTTTTAAAAAATGAGACAATTCATTACATTATCACGTTCTCAACTTATTTGTTTTTACTAGTTCTTCACTAAACAACAGAGATATTTCTTCATTCATTTTGGGCACTGGCTTAAATGTTCGCCTAGTCACCGTCATTAATTTCAGGGAAGAAGACAGCTCCTTCAATGCATTTTCAACGGGCCTCTCGAATTGATCCTTTTCAAATTTTTTAAGTGGGGTTCTTGGTGCTGGTAAAATGTAACATCCACATCTTGGTTTTGACGAGCAATGTTACCAACTTTGGCAATCCACCACTGTTTGCCATAGACACAAGCTACTATGTCCTTACTTTTGAAGTGTCAGTGGTACAAGTTTTCCACAGTGATGACGTTCACTATCAGAGGATGCCGCGACGTGAACTTACAGTTGAGCAAGTTGTATGACTGAGGAATAAAACAATGAAAAGATCGGGTGCCTTTCTTCTTCCGACAAGTTTTGAGTCTTTCCTCCAAGACATTGGCATAGAGTTTTCATATTTCCTCACATTTAATGAAGCATAAGTAATCCCTTTTACCTGTTCTTCACAGAATTTGAACATTTCTAGAGGTGTCGAGATTTGGTTCTCATAGGTCCGTTGCAGACTAGCTTTTGTGACAGCTTGCTTTGTTGTACCCTTGATGCCATCACACTCTTTTCTTCTCATGGCATGATGCAAAAAAGTGCTATTCTGCATCAAGCCAACAGTATTTCTTTCTTTGAGAAAGGAGATGTTAATATTTGTTTGCTTTTATATTGGCTTGCAGCACCATCAGAGAAGTACATCAGTTTGTTTATGGAATTGTTGTGCTGTTTTATGTAGTTTGTTGACTGCAGGTGAAAAACATGCACTGCTGTAGCTTTGTGTTCAAGGTAATCATTTACAACACAAAAACTATGACTCTAGTTTATCTGGATCTTTATAACATAACACAAATGGACAAACTGTGGCCTGTTTGTTTACCTAGTGGTGCCCTTGTATTTCACTTGAACAACAAAGGAACAGTTTTCAGAAAAGTCGGCAAGAACTACACATTCATCAACTGCCAAAGTTTGCTTTTGTCCTTCAGAGATTTATCCTGACTTTGGCAATTAAATGACGCATTATCGAGTTTTCAAGGTTAGTTACCAACACTTAAAAAAACTCTTCTCGTGGTTTTGAGACTCCATTGTTCAGCTGCACACTTCAAGGGCTCATTATTAACTAATTGTGAGTGAACAGATGTTGGTGGAAGGGGGAATACGACAACACAAAGATTTGTACAGGCTTGTCTACATCTACATGGATACTCTGCAAATCACATTTAAGTGCCTAGCAGAGGGTTCATCGAACCACCTTCGCAATTCTCTATTATTCCAATCTCGTATAGTGCGCAGAAAGAAGGAACATCTATATCTTTTCTGTATGAGCTCTGATTTCCCTTATTCTATCGTGGTGATCGTTCCTCCCTATGTAGGTCAGTGTCAACAAAATATTTTCGCATTCGAAGGAGAAAGTTGGTGATTGGAATTTTATGAGAAGATTCCATCGCAACAAAAAACGCCTTTCTTTTAATGATGTTCAACCCAAATCCATTATCGTTTCTGTGACACTCTCTTCCATATTTCGTGACAATACAAAACGAGCTGCCCTTCTTTGAACTTTTTCAATGTACTCCGTCAGTCCTATCTGGCAAGGATCCCACACCACGCAGCAATATTCTAAACGAGGACGGACAAGCATAGAGTAGGCAATCTCCTTAGTACTGCCAATAAAATGCAGTCTTTGGTTAGCCTTCCTCACAATATTTTCTGTGTGTTACTTCCAATTTAAGCTTGATATCATAAAGATCCATTAAGTGTGTAATTTTCAGATTTTTATCTGCTCTCCTTACAAAGATATTGCAGGTCAAAGAATGAAAAAATTCAAAAAATCCATTTTTTAAAAATAGTGTACACTTTGTGTAAGCTTCTCACTATTAGAAGTAGTTATACTGTGTAGTGCAACAGCACAATAAATATTAAGGCTGAGAAATTACTCTTACTTGGGAAAATACAATTAGGATAGATAAAAAATCTACTCACCAAGTGGCAGCAGAACTCACATATAGAAGACAGAAGAGGGATGAAGGAAAAGGACTGCAGAGGTCTAGGATAATGGGTAGATATCGGGAAAGTCACTCAGAACAGCAGGTCACAGGAGACTTACTGTAAGCAACGTCTTTCCTTCTCATCCCGTACGGCAAGTCTCCTCTGACCCGCGGTTCTGGGTTACTTTCCCAATATCTACCCCTTTTCCTAGACCTCTCCAGTCTTTCTCCTTCACCCCATTACTTCCCCTTCCACCCTTCTGCCTGAAGAAGGAGCCACTGGCTTCAAAAGCTTGCCAATTACAACCGTCTTTTACATGTGTGTTCTGCCGCCGCTTGGTGAGTAGAATTTTTATCTATCCAATTAAATAGTTTAAAGAATGAGTTTTTTTTAGCTTGCAATCAACAAGTTTGAGCCATTAAAAGTATATTAAGGAATACATTCAGCATAGTTATCAAGGTTTTAATTTATAGTCCAGTTAATGATTCTTATTTGAAATGTCTGGGGCAACTCAGTACTGAATACTTTTAAAAAAACCACAGATGCCTGTAAAAACAAAAAATAGCCACTGTTTCTAAATGTTAACAATAAAAAAATTATAAATGTTTTTAAACCCATTAAACATTCAGGAATTCATCCAGCAAATATCAAATTTTATCTCAAATGACCGAACGACTAGTTAGTTTTTTCCCTGACCCACTAGTCCTAGCTTTCATAACAGAAATCTTGATTTTATCAATACCAACTGTCTGCTTTCACCTATCACATCATCAAAATGCTGGACATAAATCACTCATCGAAATCAACCACACACTGCAATGAGAATTTTATCTATTCTCATAACGAAACAATCATAGGCTTCACCAACTTGCATTTAAAAATAATCCAGAAGCAAAATAAATATGGAAAAAAATGACATACTGTTTTAGAGATAAGGGATCTAACATTCTTTTATATATTTTTTGACATAATCTCACAAGCATTTCACAACGCTGTATCCAATTTTGACAAACCAGCTGTCGCCTTTAGGGTAAAGGCACATACTGGTTTCCATTCTCTTCTCAACAACATTGAACACAACAGCAGAAACAGATCTATATCTACTGTCGGCTTCAGCACATGACTTTAGTCTGCGGACGACCACTGACTGGTTGACACTAAGTATGGCATTGTGAAACAACCCATGTGTTCATGTGGAAGTTTTGTGCATGGATATCACACACACCACATCAGTAGCATGCTACCAGTCAAAGGCAGTGTCAGTAGATTCAATTAAACCTTCAGAACTCGGCATTAGGGAAGCATCTGATTTAATCCATCTGCTTTGACCCACGACATCATCAATATAACAGAAATGCCTACGTCCAGAGTATACAAAATGTCGACAATATTGTCACTATGTACACATGTCAACAAACCTGCAGAAAAATAGTAACAGTGAAAGTAATTTTACTTCAACGATAAAATGAAATTAAAGAACAACCGCAGGAAATAGGGGGTCTAGGACAGGGACAAGCTAAATTTAACAATACAAAACATCACATCACCCCAAAAAAAGGCTCAACTTACAACATAATGCTACAGCCACAAAGCCAGCAGGAATCTTACAGTTCACTCGACCTATATAGCTCAAACCAAGCCCACAATACCAAAAAACCAATATCTGCAATAGTGAAAAGGGCACTTATGCAGTTTAGGGGGTACATGCACTGATCACGAGAAAAGTATTTTTGAAGGGAACGCGTATTTCTGAAGATATAAGCATATGTATGCACAGAATACAAAAAAAAGAAGAAGTAGCAGAAGGACCCATTAACGGTCTGCTTTCACCAACTTATTCATGTTGCCAATGTGCTGCAGACACTTTAATATATTTCTTCACAGAGTTCTTTACCCATAGGTATTGCTTACGGTTTCATAAATCCAAACCGTGATAGCTATTGTTGGCTTTGCATATTGTTGCATATGGTATATTTCCCAGTTGCTCAAAGTTATGTAGCTTGATTAGTGCGCCCAACAACCTATATTTTTCTGTTGAGGCTGTCTGTTTTGAAGTCTCGTATAAAATTTTCCAGATTTGAGTGACTTTGTAATGGAAGATTTATACCATGTTACGGAGAACACCCAAAGCTTTATACAATGGGCTAGGCAACAAGGTCTTTTGAAGAACAATTTGGTGTGTGAAAATGGGTATTGTGTTGGATACAACGAGATGAAGCTGGAGAAAACTACAGGGAAAGATGTCGAAATTTGGCGCTGCTCCGTTGGCAAGGACTGTAGAAAGAAATGTTCCATCAGGAAAATGTCATTTTTTGCTGGCAGTCATTTAGACATTTCTAAAATTTTGCGACTGTCTTACATGTGGGCTTTCAAACTCAATAAGCAAAAGTTTTTAATGAGTGAGCTCCAAATTGGCAGTGAGCACACTGGTCGATTGGTGCCAATTTTGTAGGGATATCTGCCATGAATATTTCTTAATTCAGCCAATAGTTTTGGGTGGCCCTTGCCATACTGTTGAAATAGACGAGAGCTGCTTTGTCAGGAGAAAGTGCCATTGAGGTCATACGGGGCCGGAGCAATGGGTCTTTGGTGGTTATCACGTTGAGGCAAAGCCAAGCTTTATGGTTGCTGTGCTACCCATTTGCTGCCAATTTTGCAACAGTATGTTTTGCCTGGAACCACAGTAGTTTCTGATTTGTGGGAAGCTTACAACACCATAGGTAACTTGGGCTACAATCATCTGGCTGTTAATCATTCGCTTTATTTTGTCAATCCCTTTACAAACGCAACCACAAATCACATGGAGTCAGTCTGTCAAAAAGCTAAAGAAAAAAATATAAGGCGTTTCGGAACTCACCGTGCTATGCTGAATAACTACCTGGCGAAATTTCTCTGGCGTCAACGTTTTGGGGAAAATCCATTCCACAATTTCATTGAGCATGTTCGAAAAATCTATCCTAATGCTGCAAATTAACTCGAGGTAGCTGTTTTTATCTAATCTGTGATTCGAGCCTTAATGTATATCTGTGCAAAATAAACAAATTGATTTCTTGAGAAAATTATGTTATTAAATCCATCTCTTTTTGAAAAAATAATTAAAAAAAATAGTTTTTGAAGTTCCGTGCATACATATGCAATACATCATTTTTGATAAAAATAATTTTTTTTTTTTGAGACAGTTTTTTGGCATCCAAATGAAAATATGTACTTTTTTGGTGACGAGTGCATCAGATATGACTGTAACACTCAAGTTTTGAAATACAAAGTTTTTTGGTATTCTGCACATATATATGCTTATATCATCAGAAATAGGTGTTTCCTTCAAAAATAGGTACTTTTCTCGTGATCAGCGCATGTACTCCCTAAACTAAGTGCCACGAAAAGCAGAATCGGATGTTTCCCTCGACCTAGACAGCTGAAATGAAGCCCTGATATCAAGGAACCAATAGCTACAACTCCAAAGAGTGGAATCAGACATTTCCCTTGACCTATGGAGCTCAAATGCAGCTCTCAATACCTACCAGCAATAATAATAATAATAAAATAATAATGAAAACAATGTAAACTTCACACACCTACATAACTCAAAAAACATCACAAAAACCAAAACCTTCAATTCGAAAACGCAAAAACTCCTATATAGGCTACACCAGATCAATTAAAACCAACCGAAGTACGATAAACAGACAGAACATCAGTATTACTACAGAATAAAACCAAAATAAAAGTTTATTACCAAAAAAAAGCCTGCAACAAAATCACCTAGGTTGACCGCCACTACCACTACACACACACACACACACACACACACACACACATCCCAAACTAATCGACCCTAACAAAATGCCACGCACATAAAAAACCCTCACTGAAAAATGCAAAGATTTCCAAATCCACATTGCAGCACTGGCTACCCAGACTCAAATAAACCCATGTTACAACAGTGATAACCAAGACTTGAATGAACCCAACACCACATGTTAAACTCAACATGTGAAGATCCACTACCAGAGGGCGCCATCAAATACAACAACCTGACATCTACAAACACAAACCAATTCAAAAACACACACACCATTATGTCATGGGTAAAGGAGACGGGTGGAATTGAACACTTCCAATGGCCCCTTAACTTAGTTCCTACCTCACGCAGACAGACAGGTTGTGAGGGCAAGGATGAATAGTTCTGAAAGATAAGATTAGCGTTACACTTTTAAAAGTGTTAATCGGCAGTAGAACCTCCTGGGATTTTGCTTCCTTGACTGTCAGTAGTGACCAGCCATACTGTCTTTTCATAAAACAATTCCTTAATAACTTCATTGTTTAATATGTGGATTCTTGCACTGATGTCACCTCATGTGTAAGATTGTTCCCCCTATTGTTATGTAGGCAACAAACTTCAACTCTAAGACATAATATCATGATACATAAAAAGATTTTTACATTTTAGTCTGCGAACGTGGACACTGACTAAGAAGGCATAGCCTAAAATTGCACTTACTTTAAGTTTTCAAAATGTCACAACCGCTTTCTTCTGTCATTTATCACATCTTTAACCTCTGGCAACAATCTGTTAATATAAAAACTACAAAGCTGCCCCACTGTTTTTAGAGTTCATGTTAAACCACACAGACCTCTCTATAACTGACTGGTTGGAGAAAGGAAAGACAAAGGACACGTTATGAACTGTTGTCTCCAAATCAATCTTTGAAATGCCAACAGCAGGATTAGTTAAAAATGTGATACCAAACTTATGAACAACAATACCCTTAACGTGGTGGAGATATAAGACTCACAGAACCGACCAACTGTTCACGTAACTAATAACATTAGCGAAACAAAAAGCGAGAGACTAACAGGATCTCTGTGGGAAAAGGTAGTTTTGGGCCCGGAATGTTCTTTCTATTAATCCTTCAAACATATTAAAAACTTGAAAATATCAGACCATAATTCAAAAGTGGAGCCTCACACAGTTACTTAAATGTATCTATGGAATGACCTACCAACCCAACCTATCCTAGATGTATGTTTACACTAGTCTACAAATCAGCCTGTCAATGTAAAAGAACACATATATACATCTTGTATACCACAAGCATCCCCCCAGTGCATCACCATCTCCAGCTGGCCTAGACTTAAGTTACACATAGCAAACAATACGGTCTAAGCTACCAGCCACAAAAAATAAACTTCATATTATGATCAAAGCACACAATCAAAATATTTGACCGAAACAAACATAATATCCTAGATGCCGTATGACATCAAAACTTCATATAGGCTACCTATGGCTCATGTTGTTCACTGGACTCCAAACAGATTTAGTATTTTTTTTAACACATTTATTATTTAGTCCTGTTTCTTGAAGAAGTGTCATGAGATTATCATGGTTAACTTTGTTAAATTAACTTCCAAAGATAATATCTTTTTGATAGCGATATTCTTCAATACTGGTTGTTTCTCAGATTCCACACCCACATCAGAATATCAGCTTCGTGCTTTCTGGAGTTTAGATATTAGTTATGATGGCAAGACCTTACCAATGATTTACGCTACAATAAAAATAAAACTTATTCACAATTCTAATTACAATAGCTACACATTTCATGTACCGGTATTCGTAAATACAAATCTTTACATACTTGGTTCAGATGAAATAATGGCAATGTGTCATAGTTATTTCGATGTGAGCAATGAAAATTCACGTAAAACAAGCCTGCGATAAAATGCGTAATAAAATGAATATACCGACATCTAGAGATAAGCATGATTACACATAAAAGGGGTGATTGATTCAGTTCAAATTAAAAATGTGTTTTCAACAAAACCGCAGTCCTACAGAACTGGAGGGGTCCAACGGTAATGGTTTTATTTTTTTAGTGAAATTACATACCGGTACTGGATGTCACTAATTCTCCTGAAACCATCAAATAAATGATTACAAAGTTAATTTACAGGTTTTTCTCCTCCGGAATCCAAAACATCAGACAGTATACATAACAACAATAGTATCAGACAACGAACGAAACTTATTTTAGGACGAATTTTCATCAATTTTGAGACGATATGACTCGTAATAGTCCTGGAGACATCTTTTACAACAATCGAATAATTTGTAGCAGTACACCGATAATAATAACTGCTTGCAACTAGCAAGTAATCGCGCAACCAAACTTCGAACACACAAATAACTTCTTAACACGATACGATTACATAACAATGGACACCATACGCATACTCAAAACAACAAACCTAGATAAACACAGCACTGGATTTCGTACGCCTCCAAATAAACTGCGTTTCAGAGATTGTATTTTAATAAATGAAGACATACCGGAGCAGTGGATTTTAATAATACCGGCAACCAAAGACAACAAAGCAACAGAACTACGCACTAGAACAAGCCAGTTTATTTGTTTAATTTAAAATGTGAAGGAAAAAATGAGTTGTTATTTACTGACATGAATCCATGGCCTTTTAGATTAACATACTGACCTCGAAAGTGGGGGCATTTGATGACAGAATTAAACATCATTATTGACAAAGCCAAGCCAATCCAATAGAGACCGTAGATCTTACACTAATAACTAAACAAGAAATTTCCAGTAACTTACCTCTGCTTATTAGCATTCACTTATAAAAATGTGCACAGTGTGCACTAGAAAAATGTGTAGAAGAATGAAACTCAAGGAAAAAATACGAACTGCTTTGGAAGTAAAGGATACTTATTATAAATGTCACTCTCTTTATCATAAATTTTTCATATCATTTTTACAGCTAAATACTTTGGTTGCTATTATTGGCTCATTGTAATACGAGAGTTTCTTATTTAAATGTAAACAGAACCATTAAACAGAGGCACATTTTCGAAGTGTTGTTTGACTGTTTTAGTCACTCAGTAAAAAACACTTTCCTAAATTCTTTACTAGTTTCAAAAAATGGTTCAAATGGCTCTGAGCACTGTGGGACTTAACTTCTGAGGTCATCAGTCCCCTAGAACTTACAACTACTTAAATCTAACTAACCTAACGACACCACACACATCCATGCCCGAGGCAGGATTCGAACCTGCGTCCGTAGCGGTCGCGCGGTTCCAGATCGTGGCGCCTAGAACCGCTCGTCCACTCCGGCCGGCCCTTGTTTCAGCTGTCAAGATATATAAACCGTGCAGTCTTCCGGAGTAAACGTCTTGTTTTTAGCCAAAAGAGGAAATTAAGGACTAATTCCTAACTCCACTGTCCAACCAGCATCCGAGTTCACATCATCCGAGAGAAAAAAGATATAATTTCCATCGAACCCTACTTTTACTGTTTATTAACAAAAAAAAATGTTATAACCATATGAGAAAGTGTTCTGTTCCCTCAAAATGTTACTGCAACTTTTCTGAAGTGTATAATCCTCGACTGATTTGCCAGATTTATGTAGTCTGTAATCTCACTAAATAACTCAAGGAGAATAACAGAGACAGTTTCCTCCTATCCTTCTCCAATCCGTGCATGTATCATGTCTTCAGTAAACTCAGCACCAACAGGACATTACGAATTTTACTTTTTTAAATGTCCAACCACAAATGCATATTTCCTTGTCCAGCATTTCATTCGGTTGGGCAGTCTGCAGTATATGTTTCCTTCTGTGTTTTGTTTGTACAGCACCAATCATTCACATAGCTTTTAACTTATTTTTTTGCCAGTGCACTGCTGCCAGTGCACTGCTGCACAAGCTCTGCAAGCAACAAATGTGCTCTTACAAAACATCAAAAATGGTTCTTCGACAATAAAATAAAAACGAAAGAAGAAAAAACACAACAAAATCTGTCATGCAGCCTTACAAATGTTGCATACCACGACAATATGGAGGCTATCAAACTGCTGGGATTCCTGATTGGCAGCAAATTAATAATGAATGAGCAAACAGTGTATGTGTGCTACCAGCTCTCCGATGTACTGTCTGCAGAAAGTATGTTGACACTCGGCGCCGTGGCTTATGGGAACGACTGTAAATGGGAAATGCCTCCACTGTCGCTCGCTTCAGCCACTTCGCCGAGTGCCAAAGTTAGATTTAATCTTGAATAGTGAAGATCATCCTTTCTCCTAAACTGCAGTTGGACGAGAAACAGGCGACTATAAGTTTAGAATGCACGACGATTACCACTAGACCACGGGCTCACACTTAGTTTGCGCGGACAATAATATACCTTCTCAGGAGAACAGAAGGTGTATTAGCTGACCCATACCTTATAACAGTGCATTATGCAATATTTCATAGCCACATCAATCATGGCCTACTGTTATGGGAATACTCTGAAGGTTGCAAGAAGGTGGCAGTGCTACATTAAAAAAACAGTCAGAATCATTGCATCAAGCTAAAGACTGCAGCACTGCAAGCCTATGTTCACCCAATTAGGAATAATGACAGTCTACATCCAATACTTGTTTTTATGCCACATCAGTGTAAAAGAAAACCAAGGTGTTATCTGCATGAGGCAAGACATACATAATCATGACACCCACAACAAGAGGAACATTGATACACCATGTTGTCGACTGTCTCGAACACAAGATAGTTTTTCAATGGTTGCTTTAAAAATATTCAACTCATTGCCTTAAAAGTGCAGTTCCTGTCACCAGGACCATTCAAAACGAAAACTGCACAAGATATGAAAGAGTAATCTCTCTCTCTCTCTCTCTCATACACACACACACACACACACACACACACACACACACACACATAAACACAAACAAACAACGAAGCACCAAGGAAACTGGTATAGGCATGTGATTTCAAATACAGAGATATATAAACAGACAGAATATGGCAATTCCTATGTAAGACAAGAAGTGTCTGGGGCAGTTGTCAGATCGGTACCTACTGCTACAATGGCAGGTTATCAAGATCCAAGTGAGTTTGAACACGGTGTTATAGTCAGTGCAGGAGCGATGGAATACAGCAGCTCTGAGGTAGTGATGAAGTGGTGATTTCCCCATATGACCATTTCACAGGCATATGGTGAATATCAGAAATCTGGTAAAACATCAGATTTACGACATCACTGTAGCTGGAAAAAATCTTACAAGAATGGGACAAGCGACGACTGAAGAGAAGCGTTCAGTGTGACAGAAGTGCAACCCTCCTGCAAATTGCTGCAGATTTCAATGCTGGGCCATCAGCATGCAAACCGTTCAATGAAACAGCATCAATATGGGCTTTCGGAGCCGAAAGCCCACTTGTGTATCATTGACGACTGCACAACACAAAGATTTACACCTCGCCAGGGCCCATCAACAATGACTGAGACCATGTTGCCTCTTTTCAAATTGTATCGAATGGATGGACAGGTACGAGTATGGAGACAACCTCATGAATTCATGGACCCTGCATGTCAGCAGGGGACTGTTCAACCTGGTGGAGGCTCTGTAATGGCGTGGGGCGTGTGCAGGTGGAATGAAATGGGACCCCTTATACTTCTAGATACGATTCGACAGGTGACACATATGTAAACGTCTTGTCTACCTGCATCCATTCAAGGCCATTGCGCATTCCGACGGACTGGGAAAAATCCAGCAGGTCAATCCAACACCCCACACGTCCAGCACTTCCGCTGGCCTCCAAACTCTCCAGACATGAACATGTTTGGGCATATCTGGGATGCCTTGCAACAAGCTCTTCAGAACAGATTCCACCCCATCACACTCTAGCAGATTTATGGGCAGCCCTGCAGAATTCATGGTGTCATTCCTTCCAGTACTACTTTAGACATTAGTTGAGTGCATGCCACGCCGTGCTGCGAAACTTCTTCATGTTCGCGGGGGCCCTACCCGATATTATGGCTCTGAGCACTATGGGACTAAACATCTATGGTCATCAGTCCCCTAGAACTTAGAACTACTTAAACGTAACTAACCTACGGACACCACACAACACCCAGTCATCACGAGGCAGAGAAAATCCCTGACCCCGCCGGGAATCGAACCCGGGAACCCGGGCGTGGGAAGCGAGAACGCTACCGCACGACCACGAGCTGCGGACTACCCGATATTAGGCAGATGTACCAGTTTCTTCGGCTCTTCAGTGTGTAAGTATATATATATTTCCTTATTTATATGAAAAATGATAAATAACCCCTGCATATGTTATCTTCACACAGTCTGTCCGCCATGACTAGTAAACAATGAAGATCCAGTAATTAAAAACATCAAGTTACTGGTATTTCTATAAATATGTTAACTTTGCACACATTTGTTGTGGAAGTAAGAGCTCTGGAAACCAAGGGGGCTCTTAGTTCTGTTTTGCATATATATCTACTTCATTAGTTCTCATTAACTGGAAAATAATATTGTGGAAATATGAAATCTACCACCCCCAGAAATGACAGTGAGAAGATGGATATCATGTAAAAATAAGCGAACACTGCAGAAAGTGCTAGATTCCCAATTTTTGGAATGGACAGGAAGATTTATGGGTCTCTACGTCAGTCGAACAGAACAAATAGAATATTTTGATAAATTCCATAAATGGACATGTCTGCCACAGCAGCTTGTATTCGAGATGACTGTAAAATCATCTGAAAGGAAAAAAGATCAAGGTCAATTACAAATACGCGCTTTCTATTTAATCAAGTGTTTCAGATGAAGGATTTTTCATTTCATTTATTTATTTATTATACTCCTCTATGCATGAATAATGCAACCAACATCATCTTTTGAGTACACAGACATAGCAATACAATTACATAAATAACACACACAGTCTAAAAAAATATTTTACATAATTATTGTCAGACATTAAATTGTCCATCATACTGCGCATGATGTATTCTGTAGAATCACATACATACGTTTAATGTAATGATACTATGTTAGTGTCTGAGATAATTTTTAAAGCCTATTTCGAACTCTTCTATTGTATAAAATGTTTTTTCTCTCAAAGCCACTTCTGTGTGACGTTTTTAAACATATTGGTACACATTGTGTGCCTGTAGTGACAACATATTAAACTGTTTTACCCTCATGTATTTGTAACTATCTGGAGTTTCCTTAAGTCTAGCGACTGTGATCTCTGTCTTCTGTTTTAGGTGTGTATTATATTGATGGGCCACATGGCTACATCGCGGGGTCAGGGGCACCTTGCCACAGTTCCTGCAGTTCCCCCAACCACCTCCGTTGGAGGTTTAGGTCCTCCCTCAGGCATGAATGGGTGTGTTATCCTTAGCATGAGATAGTTTAAGTTAGATAAAATAATGTGTAAGCCAGTGACCTCAGCAGTTTGTCCCCATACGAACTTACCACAAATTTCCAAAATTACATCGATGGACAGTGTTTTAGTTTGTAATGGTGTTACTTTTCTTTTTTATGTATTAGATGTCTTAATATGAAGAGGGATGTAGATGTTGATATTTTTATTTTTTTGAAATAGCTTTTGAAGACTCATTATTTATAGCCCCACAGATGCATCTGAACTCCTTATTTTTGCCAAATGTGATCTTTTATTGCTCCAGGGAAATTCTTCAATAACACAATGGCATGTCAATTGTGCTTGGAAAAAGGTATAGCATGCACTGAGCAATAGCTTAACATTAATACATGACCTTAGTTTATCTAACAAATATGTAACACATACTAAGTTAGTAGAGATATACTTGGTATAATTCTTCCATGTTAATTTCGTGTAAAGACAGATGTCAAGAAGTTTAACTGAAGCAGTCATTGCCATCCTCTTTAATTGATAAGCTAAAGAGATTATTTAAAGTTTGATATGATTAGTACGAAATTCATTGAGATGGAACCACTTACTGGCTGCTCTGAAATGATCCCTACTTTACTCCTTTAATGCCCCTCAATCTTTACCAGCTGGAACAAAAGTGGTACCTTCATAACCTAAATTTTCACATACTAATCACTGGTTATAACGTAACGTTTCATGAGTGACTAAAATTAGGAAGTATTATGTTCTGTGGCTCGCATTTGGCTGAAATCAGAAATTAGTGGCTTGAAATCAGAAATCGGTCATGTGACATCCCTCACTCACTAATTTTGAGACACACTGTTGCATTCATCATATTTCGTTGTTTCCATGTTATAAATTGGATTTTTTGACAGTATGCCATTCCAAGGCAACGTCAAATAGAAGATCTATCTCAAACACATCACTCTATATACGATTTGTTATAATTAAATATCTCTTAGACACATCAGTCCTTAGGAGATTTCAAGATGAAATGCGTTCTCTGTGGTTAGAGATGTGTTGTTACAGAACTGAAAGAAGTAGGATAGTATCCTGGAATGCACAAATACCTTTTTTCTCCAGCTTTGCTTTTGTAACTCAATCTGGATCTTCTTATGTATGTCCCACAATATTCGAATATCATTTGCATGGAATGAGTTTCTTCGCTTTCATGGCTTCAATCTGATTAAAAAACGAATGATGAAACTGCTGCTAGTGAAACAACCAGTGAAGACATTTATATCATATGAATTTGATATTTTTTCTTCTTATCACAAATAATTGACTTCTTTTTTAATATGTCGCGATTCCTGAGGGTGTGGTACGAGTAAAGCTTAAATTACTGCGAGTGAAACGAGCAGCAATCATATTTATAGTCTTGCTTGTTACCAACACTTCGTGGTTTCTTTGAAATAAGCCACGATTTTTGAGGGTCTGGTTATGCAGAAACCTGGGAGCACAAATTAACTTGGTGCAAATGAAATGAGCAGCAATTATGTTTATAGCCTTGATTGTCATAAATATTTAGTTATGACCGAATCTTTAGCAGTGCTCTCATAAATCTGGTAGTCAAGCCATTGTGGTACTTCCTGATTTCAGTCACTCATAGCATAAGAAACAGTCCCTGATACAACATAAAAATGCTATCAATTTATTGTATCTTTTCATATAAATCTTTTCACTTATATCTACTTTATCAGCTTTCATTTTGTAATTTAAGTTTACTTATTTAGAAACTATCATCAGCATTACTAACACTTAGTGGAAATCAGAACCACCCACAGTAACATTATGTGTGTGGAGGATGGCTTCTATGGACTAATCCCACTAACTCTGATACGAAAGTGTGTTTCACTTTGCTTTTTGGTACTTTCGTTAAATATAGTTTTTAAGCATCTGAGATAGATTGATCAAACTACGGGGTCAAAATGCCGTGATGGAGGTGATCTGATTAATCTAAAAGAAGATGTTTTAGTCATTATTAATTAACTAAAACACAAATAAGGATGTAGCAGCAAATTTCGAGATAACTTAACCTTACAAAATCCAACGCCTAATACGTAATGTGCTAATCAGATACAGTCTTTCGATATACCAGTTAAAGTATGTACAATTTTGATTTTGTAGTAATTATCGTTTTCGTAACTTTTAGCCCTTCTGTCCCCACACAAACCCAGTTTGGTCAATATAATAGAAACACGTTCTGCCTCCAAACAACAGAGACAGTGTGAAAGGAGACCTGAACATCATTTTGGTTGTATTTGAAATTGTTTAAACGATAATTCGATTGAAAAGTCATTGTGTAAGTCTAACCTGACGCCATAAGAATGACATTACTCATCACCATTGTAAAATGAGCTGTTATAGGCAGTTATTTACTAACCAACTAATAAGGGAGACATTTTTTTGGTTTGACAGCTTCAGATGACAGTGTGTATTTTCTTTTCTGAGCTATGATATGGTACAAACATTGATGGCAGTCATATTTAAATGCAGCAAACGTGGTTGTTTGCAGAAATTTATTCAGAAGTGGCCAAGGTTTTAAAATTTTCGTATTTGATATGACTTATTCTATGCCCCTCATCAGATGATTATATCCAAGGAATAAATTTTAACATGGTATTATCAGTTTTATTGTATCTCAAAGCATTGGTAGTTGACTCAGTATATTTTGAAGGACACACTACTTTCATAACCCAAAAAGCAAGCATATTTGATAAATAAATGCAAAGTAAATCTTTCTGTACTAGTAATAATGAATATGGATACATTCTTTTCGATTAAACGATCGAAAATGACATCTGCATATGATTCAACAAATCGGGAAATTATGGCTGAAAATATTCACAAAAGATATTTTCATTCATATAGTGATAATGTTTAGATTGTCACTGAATACTCCAAGAGAACGAAAAAGTCTGACTGGCCACATAAACCTTGTTGGAATTCACAAAAATAACCATAAAAAGTGTGACTGATTAAAATAGGAACTTTGTAGTCATCTGGCTTACAAAATGTAAAGTCTGATCATGTGAATGGATTTATTATATTATATTCACACCATCCAGTGTTTAGGGCTGACCTGTAAAATTAAAGTAAAACGAAGTTTCTTTTTTGGTTTATTTGGATAAATTTCCATCCACAGTCAGCATTCTAAGCTCCCAAAAAACTCAAATTAACCAGTAGAACTGACTTAACAGCCTAGAACTGAAGAAACAAGATTATACTCTAACCCCAGGTTGTCACAATATTGTGCAGCGTGCCTACTGCACTTCAGGGTTCATAACTCTATAACTACATGTAGGCAATGGGTTTGTCACAGTGGTAACACCGATCTCCATTGGATGACCTAAGTTAAGCGCTGTAGAGCTTGGCTAGCACTTGGATATGTCACTGTTTGTGTTTGCCAAGTGCTGTTTGCAAGTGGGGTGCATCGAGCAGGTAGTTTGCAGAATTTAAAAAGGGAAATGAATAGTTTGAAGATTGATATATTTGAAATTAGTGAAGTGCGGTGGCAGAAAGAACAGGAGTTTTGGTCAGGTCAGTACGGGGTTATAAATATGAAATCAATTGGGGATAGTGCTGGGATATGTCTAATGATGAAGAAGAAAATAAGGCTGTAGATTAAGTTTCTATGATCAGCATAGTGAATGCATTATCGTAGTCAAGAAAAAAATGAAGCCAACACCCACTACAAAATTACATGTTTATATCACAACTAGCTTTGCGCATGATGTACAGATTGAAAGAATTTTGGGTGAGATAAAATAAAGTATTCTGATGGTTAAGAGAGACTAAAATTTAACTTTGATGAGGAGTGGAAGTAGGTAGCAGGAAAACTAAAAGAAGGAAAAGGAGTAGCAGGACAAGGACTGGGGGAAAGAATGAAAGGTTATGGCAGATTCTGCATGGACCATAATTTAATCATCGCTAATACATGGTTTAAAAATCATGAAATAAGGCTGTACACATGGCAAAGACCTGTAGACACAAGAAAGATTTCAAATATATTACCTGATTGTAGGACAGAGATTTCGAAACTAGATATTAAACTCAAAAAATTTCCAGGTGCAGATATGGATTCTGCAAATATTTTTATTGGTTATGAATTGCACATTAAAACGGAGGAAACTGCAGAAAGGTAAGAAATTAACGTGATGGGACACAGATAAGTCGAAATAAGCAGCGGTTGATGAGTATTTCAAGGAAGAAGTAGGCAACTATCGACTGAAAGAAGCTTAAGAAACCCAACAGAAGGCAAATGGGTAACATTGAGAGATAAAATGGTGAAGATAGTAGAGTATCAAACAAGTAAAAAGAAAAGGACCAGTAGAAACAGTTGGATAATGCATGAGATATTGAAATGATTGATGAAGAAGAAAATATAAAACTACGGCAACTGCAGCCATGAAAACGGAATAAAGATGTCCAAAAAAAGAGATTGACAGCAAGTGCAAAATGGCTAAGCAGAACCTGCTATATGAGAAATGCAAGGATGAAGAAGCATGCATAACTAGGCAAAGATAAATTCCGCCCACAGGAAAATTAAAGAGTCCTTTTGAGAAAGGGAAGCTGCTGTATAAATGTCAAGAACTTCAATGGCAAGGTAGTACTAATCAAAGAAGGCAAAGTTGAAAGGTGGAAGATATACACAGAAGAGCAATGCAATGTAAATTATGTTGAAGGTACTGTTATGGGAAGGGAAAAGGAATTAGATGAAGATGAACTGAAAATATGGCACTGGAAGAAGAATTTTGGCAGAACACTGAGGACTTAAGTGGAAACAAGGGCCTTGTACTGGACGATATTCAGTGTGAATTATTAGATGCTGTAGAGAGCCAGCCATGACAAACTATTTTACCTGATATGCAAGATGTAAGAGACAGGCGAAATACCCTGAGAATTCAAGAAGAATGTATTAATTCCATTTCAAAAGAGGCGACTGCAGATAGGTCTGAATATTATCAAACCATCAATTGTTTAGTCATGGTTGCAAAATACAGACACTAATATTCACAGAAGAATGGAAAAAACCGTTAAAGCTGATATTGGGGAATATGTGTTTGGGTTCTGGAGTATGAAGGTACACACAAAGCAATACTGAGACTATGAATTATCTTAGAAGACAGTTGAAATGAAGATGAACCTACATTTATAATTTTGTAGACCCACAGAAAGCTTTCGACAATATTGATTGGAATACAGTCTTTTAAATTCTAAAGGTAGCTTGGATAAAATACAGAGAGCAGAAGGTTATGTACAGCTAGTGAACAGACCATATTGCAGTTATGAAATTGAAGAGCATGAAACATAACTTTAAATGTAATTTTAAATCTTTGTTAAATTTTTTCTTCCTTACATGGTTAATATCCAATATTTAACACCTTACCTCATTCGCATATTAATCAGACGTTTGAAGGTGTTTCATATGCATGAGTTTGAATCTTTAAAGAATTAGGTGATTGGTTCACTGATGAGGCATGTAAAAGTTTTAGATGAGTTTTGCTGTTTGGACAGGAAAGTAACTGAGGATGGCGGAAGCAGAGAGGATATAAAATGCAGACTGGTTGTAGCTAGAAACAGATTTCTCAAAAAGCAGAATTTGTTAACATCTAATACAAATTTCAGTGTCAGGAAGTGTTCTCTGAAGGTATTTGTGTGGAGTATAGCCTTGTACAGAAATGAAACGTAGATTACAAACAGTTCAAATAAGAAGAGAATAGAAGTTTTCAAAATGTGGTACTACAGAATAATGCTGAACATTAGATAGGTAGATCGAGTATCTAATGAGGTGGTACTGAATCTAATTGGGGAGAAAAGAAATTTATAGGAGAATTTGACTAGAAGAAGGGACCAGTTGGTACAACACGTCCTAAGGCATGAAGGTAGCGGTAGTCTGACAGTAGAGGGAAGTGTGCTGAGTAAAAATTGTAGAGGGAGGCCAAGGGATGAATACAGTTAAGCAGATTCAAATAGAGGTTGTATTTAGCCGACATGAGGAGGCTTGCACAGGACACAGTAGGGTGGAGAGCTGCACAAACCAGTCTTTGACTCAAGACCACATCAACAACTACATCACGTTTTATTGGCAGCATTATTATTATTATTATTATTATTATTATATTTTCCGTATTACTATGCTTGAGACGCTGGAAACAAAGGGAATAGATACCGGTACTAGCTTCACATTTGTGTTAGGCTTTAACCATAAAGATTGCGCTGTCTGAGAGGCTAATTTTGCATTCTTGAATTAATGTGTTAATCCGAGAATGTTATTAAAATTGTATTTAGAGAAATATAATATCACTCTTCCCAACGATCTGTGTGCTGAGATGAGGTGGATGCGACCACACCCTGCTCTGTGCTGCTATGTGAGTATCACGCCACTTCAAGGCAGCCAATCCCGTGCCAGCACGTCATCACGTGACCGACGGAATGACGCCAGCCTACGGGACTTTGTCCTTCCTGTTTCTTTTGCGCAACACTCTTGCCATATGACTGGGCAAGCTGACGCATTGGTTAGCTCACTGCCCTCGCATTCGGAAGGACGACGGTTTAAACCCGCGTCCGGCCATCCTGATTGAAGTTTCTGTGATTTCCCAAAATCGCTTCAGGCAAATGCCGAGGTGACGGCTTTGAAAGGGCACGGCCGACTTCCTCCCTCATTCTTCCCTAATCCGATGCGACCACCGATGACCTCGCTATTTGGGCCCCTCACCCCAAATCAGCTCAAACCCTCTTACCAGATGAGGCAACATAATAGAAAACTATTGCTTCTGTTAGTGAAAATAACGATTTCTCAAAAATTTCAAAAAAATGTTAATCATGATAAACAGTAACAATCCTGTGGTTTTTCGCACTCATACAGCATACTTGTTTGCAGAACCAGTATAGGTCTGGGTACGGCTTGAGTGAAGAAACACCAAGTATGAAGTAAAAATTACGACTAATCGTGGTAATTTAGAAATCTGATAATTTCCGGTATGAAAAACTGTCATCATACCCACTCCTGTGTGTGAGTTTCGTCTGACTCGAAACGACGGGAAACTCAAAGCGGTCACAAGTCAGTGTAGTGCGATTTAGGTTTAACAACAAGTTGTAGAACGAAGGGCAGCAGCGATCGAGTATTCGCTGCTGCATGGAGGTCTTGCGTAGCAGCGGCGTGTGAGACGAAAGTGGAGGAGGCTGGCAAAGAAGGCGGGGCCAATATCTTATTCACAATCTCTCGACGTCGGCTATTATCGACTGATCGAGAAAAATCAAAGCAGCGACAGTGAAAATACAATCTGATACAACCACAGGCGTCCACAGAAATTTATGAAGAGGGGACAAGATTCTAAAATTGGCGTTTCCTCTCTCTCTCATCCAGCGCAGTGGTGTTTGTTCTACATCTACACTACTGGCCATTAAAATTGCTACACCATGAAGATGACGTGCTACAGACGCGAAATTTAACCGACAGGAAGAAGATGCTGTGATATGCAAATGATTAGCTTTTCAGAGCATTCACGCAAGATTGGCGCCGGACCTACAACGTGCTGACATGAGGAAAGTTTCCAACCGATTTCTTATACATAAACAGCAGTTGAGCGGCGTTGCCTGGTGAAACGTTGTTGTGATGCCTCGTGTAAGCAGGAGAAATGCGTACCATCACGTTTCCAACTTTGAAAAAGGTCGGATTGTAGCCTATCGCGATTGCGGTTTATCGTATCGCGACATTGCTGCTCGCGTTTGTCGAGATCCAATGACTCTTAGCAGAATATGGAATCGGTGGGTTCAGGAGGGTAATACGGAACGCCGTGCTGGATCCCAACGGCCTCGTATCACTAGCAATCGAGATGACAGGAGTCTTATCCGGACGGCTGTAACGGACCGTGCAGCCACGTCTCGATTCCTGAGTCAACAGATGGGGACGTTTGCAAGACAACAACCATCTGCACGAACAGTTCGACGACGTTTGCAGCAGCATGGACTATCAGCTCAGAGACCATGGCTACAGTTACCAACGACGCTGCACCACAGACTTCATTTTTAGGGATGAATCCAGGTTCTGTTTACACCATCATAATGGTCGCATCCGTGTTTGGCGACATCGTGGTGAACACACATTGGATGCGTGTATGGGGTGCCATTGGTTACACGTCTCGGTCACCTCTTGTTCGCATTAACGGCACTTTGAACAGTGGACGTTACATTTCAGATGCGTTACAACCCGAGACTCTACACTTCATTCGATCCCTGCGAAACCCTACATTTCAGCAGGATAATGCACGACAGCTTGTTGCAGGTCCTGTACGGGCCTTTCTGGATACAGAAAATGTTCGACTGCTGCCCTGGCCAGCACGTTCTCCAGATCTCTCGCCAACTGAATATGTCTAGTCAATGGTGGGCGAGCAACTGGCTCGTCAAAATACGGGAGTCACTACTCTTGATGAACTGTGGCATTGTGTTGAAGCTGCATGGACAGCTGTACCTATACACGGCATCCAGGGTCTGTTTGAATCAATGCCCAGGCGTATCAAGGCCGTTATTACGGCCAGAAGTGGTTGTTCTGGGTACTGATTTCTCAGAATCTATGCAGCCAAATTGCGTGGAAATGTAATCACATGTCAGTTCTAGTGTAATATATTTGTCCAATGAATGCCCGTTTATCATCTGCATTTCTTCTTAGTGTAGCAATTTTAATGGCCAGTGGTGTACATTAAAGCCCCGCAGACCACCTCGCGGTATGTGACGGAGGATACTTTGTGTGCAACTGTCAACCCTCCCCCTCCCCCCAACAACCCCCATTCCCCTCTCAGACAAACATAAGCTAAACGATGTCAAAGTAAGCGTAAGGAGGGCTATGCGTGAAGCGTTCAGTGAATTCGAAAGTAAAATTCTGTGTACCGACTTGACAGAAAATCCTACGAAGTTCTGGTCTTGCGTTAAATCAGTAAGTGGATCGAAACAGCATATCCAGACACTCTTGGATGATAATGGCATTGAAACAGAGACTGACGCGCGTAAAGCTGAAATACTAAACACCTCTTTCCAAAGCTGTTTCACAGAGGAAGACTGCAGTTCCTTCTCTAAATCCTCGCACAAACGAAAAAATGGCTGACATCGAAATAAGTGTCCAAGGGTCAGTGTAGTCAAAGGGCATCGTTGAATATATCAGGCCAACATCGCCTTCGTTAAACTCAGTAAAAACTTTTCCAGATGGTCGCGAGTGACACCAAGACCTGCATAACCCGTTCCCGTTCACAGGAGCGAGTAACAGAATAATGAATATTACTCGCTCCTGTGAACGGGAACGCGTTATGCAGGTCTTGGTGTCACTGGCGTCCGTTTAGATAAGTTTTACTGAGTTTAACGAGGGCGATGTTGGCCTGATATGTTCGATGCCCTTTGGCTACACTGACTAAAGGTTCCTTCTAAGAAATACCAAATTAAGGTAACCTGAAGATGTCTAAATAAGGCGAAACGCGTGGTTGAAAAATAAAAAAACTAAAATTGCAACCAAGATTGTTTTTAACCTATACTCCTCACGGAATGTAGTTCATCAACAAAGGTAGTAGCTCACAAAATACTCATTCGACAAATACTTGAATATTACCCGTCAGTATGGGATCTGTACCAGATGGGATTGATAGAGGAGAGAAAATCCGAAGAAGAGTGGCAGCTTTCTTTATGGGTTCATTTAGTACGTACGAATACGTCGCAGAGATGACCAACCAACTTCAGTGGAAGACGATGCTAGAGAAGCGATCTGCATCACGCTGTGGTCTACTAAAGTTCCGAAAGCGTACGTTCCTGGAAGAGTCAACCAATATCTTACAGTACTTCCTCTCAAGAATATCTTACGAAATGGCCATGAAGATAAAATCAGAGAGATTCGATCCACACGGAGGCTTACCGGCAATCGCTCTTCCAGCGAATCATGCTCGACTACATCTACATCTACATTTATACTCCGCAAGTCACCCAACGGTGTGTGGCGGAGGGCACTTTACGTGACACTTCATTACCTCCCTTTCCTGTATGGTTCGCGGGAAGAACGACTGCCGAAAAGCCTCCGTGACCTCTCGAATCTCTCTAATTTTACATTCGTGATCTCCTCGGGAGGTGTAAGTAGGGGGATACCTCATCCAGAAACGTACCCTCTCGAAACCTGGACAGCAAGCTACACCGCGATGCAGAGCGCCTCTCTTGCAGAGTCTTCCACTTGAGTTTGCTAAACATCTCCGTAACGCTATCACGGTTACCAAATAACCCTGTGACGAAACGCGCCGCTCTTCTTTGGATCTTCTCTATCTCCTCCGTCAACCCGATCTGATGCACGTCTTACGTCAATGCGGTATTCAAGTTCTTGCCACACTGCAGCGAGCATGTCTTGAGTTACAGCTTCCACGGCTACTGTTACGCAAAGTCTCAGTTCATTCATTGTTGTTGGTAGCGGAAACACAGAAACAGAGTGTTTTATAAACTACAACAAGGAATAATCACACACAGTCAGGTGCGGTGACCTTGGAGGCCACTAATGTAAGGCTGGATAATTTGGTCCAAGGCAACCAATCCATTGTTCAGTAATCCTTTGATTTAAAAATTCCTGCCCTTCCAGATGCCAGTGTGGTGGTGCCCATGTTGGTAAATGAAGTCTCCAACTGTAGGAAAAGAAAATTCTCAAGCATATCGAGATATGTGCTTCCTGCAACAGTGTTCTCGGCAAAGAAAAATGGACTGTACAGCTTTTCCCGTGAAACTGCACACAACCTATTAAATTTTGGAGAGTCCCTCTTTCACGTGGTTGTTCCGAATGCCGGACATTTGCCACACCGGACATTTGCCACGCCGGACATTTGCCGCACTTGCCCCTTCGCCAGGTAGCTTGAGCAGCGATCCCTCAGGTAAGGGACGCCCTTCCCCGCACTACCTCTGTCCGCTTTCAAACCTCCGTCTCCACATCTTACCAGATACAACCAGTACGTAAGGGACCTTCTTCTTCGACATCTTGGCCAAATACAGAGCTTCTTTTCCGAAATCGAAATATTTATAACTTTTGGGAAACGAAAGCAATACCGACGATTATGTCAGTATGTAATTAGTTCTGCCAAGTATAAATACAGATTCCTCTGTCTGTACGGTAGCTTCCTTTCACGATGAAACGAGAATGCGAATGTACGCTAATCATTTCTTTTTGATCTCTGCATTTGTGCCTACTTTAATTACTACAGCTGCATACCCAAAAGACAATAGGGAAAGAATAAATGGGTTTGTGAATGTTTGAAAAGAAGAACGACGTACTCCATATTAATTTACTCTCTAAAAACATTAGTTAATAAAGTGTAGCGGGACAATGTTCAAAATGTAACTGAAAACACGTTCACTAAATAGAGATAAGAACATCTATGATTGACATGTCATCTAAAGTCGACTTATAATTTTAAAACGTTAGAAATAAGGAAATGAAGTAATACAGAATGCTACGCTTATAACGTATATTGTTGTACTACGTTGTTTAGCTCTGGTATTCACAGGGTCACAGAGAAAGCATCTTAGGTTCTGGAGGGAAAAGCCGTAATTGTAATTATCTGCACTACAACAGAAACAAGAAGGACAACTTAAAGAAAAATAATGTAAGCCTACAATCGACTTTGAAGCAGATGGTTCCTGTGACTTAGTATGGGCAGAGGTTATGTTCAAATGTGTGTGAAATCTTATGGGACTTAACTGCGAAGGTCATCAGTCCCTAAGCTTACACACTACTTAACCTAAATTATCCTAAGGACAAACACATACACCCATGCCCGAGGGAGGACTCGAACCTCCGCCGGGACCAGCCGCACAGGCCATGACTGCAGCGCCTTAGACCGCTAGGCTAATCCCACGCGGCTGGCAGAGGTTATATTCGACAACCGGAATTAATTAATAACTGGCTCCTTTTACCGACCCCCTGTCTCAGATGAAACACTTGCTGAACAGTTCAAAGAAAGGAAAACTTGAGTCTCATCACAAATAGGTACCCTACTCATACAATTATAGTTGGCAGTTACTTCAATCTACCTTCCGCATGTTGACAAAAATACAAAATGGCTCTGAGCACTATGGGACTTAATATCTGTGGTCATCAGTCTCCTAGAACTTAGAACTACTTAAACCTAAGTAAGCTAAGGACATCACACAACACTCAGTCATCACGAGGCAGAGAAAATCCCCGACCCCGCCGGGAATCGAACCCGAGAACCCGGGCGCGGGAAGCGAGAACGCTACCGCACGACCACGAGCTGCGGACCGACAAATATACATTTTCATACCCTATTGTAAATAGAAAACAACGTCCGTAATCGTTCTAAATGCTTTTTTAAAATTATTTTCAACAATTAGTTGACGAGGCCATTCAAATTGTAAATGGTTACGAAAACACACTTGAACTCTTAGCCACAAATAATCCTGAGCATCACGACGGATACAGGGATTAGTGAACACGCAGTCGTAGCGAGGCTCACTTCCGTAACAAAAAAATTCACCAAAGCTAAAGGCGAAATATATCTATTTATAAAAGCAGCTAAAAATTCAGGTGACGTCTTTCCAAGAGGTAGTCTCCAATCCTTCCAAACTATGTAAATTAAGACCATGTGTGGCTTAAGTTCAAAGAAATAGTATCAACAGCACTCGAGATATTCATACCAAATAAATTAATAAGAGACGGAACTGATACCCCATGGAACACAAAACACGACAGAAAGCCGCTGCAGGAGCACCGCAAAAGGCACGTATAATTTAGACGAACGCAAAATCTCCAAGATTGGTGAAGTTTTACTGAGGCTCGAAATTTGGTGCGGATTTCAGTGCGAGATGCATTTAATAGCTTCCACAACGGAACTCGTTCTAGAAATGTGGCGGAAAATCCAAAGAGATACTGGTCCCATGTTAAGTAAACCAGCGGAAAAGCTCAGTAAGTACATTTACTGCGCGACAGCGACGGTAATGTTACTGTAGACAGTGCCACTAAAGTAGAGTTAGTAAACGCATTTTCCAAAATTCCTTCACCAAAGAAGACGAAGTAAATATTCTAGAATTCGAAATGAGAACAGCTGCAAACATAATTTAGAAGTAGGTATCCCTGGTGTTACAAAGCAACTGAAATTACACTGTCAGTAACAGAGGAAATGATCAAATATCTTTTCAAAAAATCTCTAATGTATGTATAAGAAAAGTAGGTCTAATACATTTGTTTCTGATGTTCTTTAGTAACAATTAATTTTCAGTAGTAAGCTCCTTGCTTTTACTGACCTGTTTAAAGATAATCAACAATTTAGTAAGAAATTTTAATTTTTAAAGGACTATATTTAAATGTACTTAAGTAGATCTACATCTACTATAAATGTTTGCAGCTAAACTTAAATTGTCAACCTTAGGATCAGATCAGTTTTGGGATGTCAATTTTAGGTGCAATTCAAAGGTTCAGTTCCCATTTTCTTTTACAAAAGCGTATACTATCAGTTTAACAAACCATGATATTTTAGGTGATAGTTGCGATTCTGAAGCTTCAGAAAATTATTTTAGAACTCACAATAATTTAATAGTTTGGCCATAATATTGGAAGGTAGAAAAAAAGTTATCTTAACGTGACAACAATAGGGATACTTTTGTGAGGCTTTAAACACTTTTTAATTTTTACATTAAAGGCTGATTCGCATCACACTTTGCACAGGCTTTGGACCGTGAAAATGATAAATGACCATCTACCATTCTGGCGTGTGTAAAATCAGCCTAAACACGCTGAACTAATTTACACTCTATTTACAATTACAACTTAATATTAGCTCCGATAATGCTGCTTCAATGTTTTAATAATTTTATCTCTGTAATCTGTGAAGACTCAGTGGTCTTCATAGTTTTTAATACATTATTTTAACGTATTTTAGTCCAGTTTCTGAATATGGGCAATGGCTTTCAAGCAAGGCCTAATGTTGCCAGTCTCTTCATAATTCTTTACGATTCTCTCTATCCTGTTGTCCAGCTCCAAGTACTTCTTCTTCCTCTTCTTACCTTCAAGATTCATTTCCAATTTCATGTACATGCAGTTTGTGAGCTCTGCTTCCTTTTTCAAGCACTTCACCGAATAACTGATTCTAGGGTGAGGGTATCCAATAATACTATTTATTTTGTTTTGCCACCCTTCAACAGCATTCGTCGTTCGGTGCCGTTTTCCGTAACAGTCTCACATTTCTATTGCGATATCCTCATTCTCTAGCCAGTTATCCACAAAGTAGTCAAGAAAATGAGAGAACCTTCCGTTATCAGGAGCTTCTGCATGAATCTCAATCCATCCATTGCTTACGTCCTCCGGTTTTACAACTGCCAGCGCTGCACACACGCTGACGTGAAGTCTTAAATCCTCTTTCTAGCGGTACTCCTCAGTTAGACCGAGAACTTTAATTCTTCTCCACAAACTCTTCTTCATATGGAAATAGAATCCATATATTTCAGTTGTGGGAAAAACTTGACGAATGGTCGATATCGCAGCTGCCTCAAAGTCCACCTTTACTTGTTTAGGACACCACTCAGAGACTGCCCGTTTTATCAGACGAAACAGACGAACATATGTGTCTTTCTTCTTATTAGGGAGCAGTGCAAATACAGTAGGAAGAATGTTTGTTTCTTTAATCAGGCCTCCTAAGTCTACGTGTATGGTGAAGGTCTGTACAAACTGCTTGCTGCATCTCTTAAATGTTCCATCCATAAAAAAATGGGCACATGTTTTTAAAATTTCTTTTCCTTTGCTTCCACTAAAAATAATTATTCTCGCCTCTAATCGATCGTCTTCCAGAAGAAAACTACTGCCATCTCCCATTTTTAATAGATCTTCATGAAGATCAATTGATCTTGACTCCATCGACGACGCATGGTTCTCTTCATAGATTCTGAATTAGGCATCACTGTAACAAAGTCACAAACTGTATTATGTAGATTTCCCATTTCATCCGCGTACATCTCCGATAACTGTGTAGTTTCTTCTCGAGACCTTCTCTCCGCCCTTTCCACTTGTTTTCTCACTTTCAGAGCTGCATCGTCACGTGGTCCACAGAGATGTTCTAATACGCTCAACACTTCTGCGTTCCTCGAAAGCAGCTTTCCCTTGCAATGATCCGCTTTTCGGGGTAAGCACATCCATGTAACAACACCTTCTTTAGATTCCCTCTGTTTAAGACACGCGTAACCTTTGTAATGAGCAGGAGGCCTGCCCTTGCTTGTTGTAATATCTTCCATACTGATGTCACGTTCGGAGCTTCGAAAGCAAGGATGAGGAGGGTGGGGGTGGGGGGGGGGGACCCGACCCTTCGGAGCAGGTAAAACCGTGGCAAATGTCCGCTGTGGCAAATGTCCGGTGTGGTAAATGTCCAGACACCGGTTGTTCCGTACCCCATATTCTCACATTAGGACGGTTCATCTTTCCATTTAAATGGAATGTTGCCTCATCACTAAACGCTAACTGTGGAAGAAAACTGTCAGCCTCCGTCTTGCCAAGAACTGCTACTACCTAGCGCATACTGCTGCTACCTAACGGGAATCATGTAAAAGTTGAGAGTTTGCTCTTTTCTACAGTATGTTGTTCACGCACATATCTCAAATAATATAATAATTATGATTTTGTTAAAGCCGGATGATTCTTTTTGATACAACCTTTATTTCTGTTGCGTGTCACAATACCCTATAAACTTGTACTTGTGGAAGTGTCTTATCCGCATTTGGATGCAATACCACACTTGTCTCTGCACTGAGCTGCAAATTCTTTCACATACACACCCAGATTATCTCACAAGTCTTGAAAAGTCTGTATAATTCACTACTGCCACCAACACCATATTTGGTATCCTAACTGTGCCCACTCACAAAACAAAAACTTTCGCAAACTCCTTCTCAGTTGCCACGGTCCGCCTCTGGAACAAACTGCCCCTTACCTTGCGCAAAATTCAATCCCCTGCTGCTTTTAAGAAGAAGTTGAAGCATTTTCTACTATCATCCTCATAACGTTCTCCACAAAATTAATGTACAAGGCTAATCCTCTCATTTGTCAAATAGCAAAGCTAAGGTCTCCTATCTCGCTCCTGAGATACCTTCCTCTTCATCTATCTCTATTAGCCACGCAATCTTCTTTTCCTTTATATTTCCTTTATGTTTCATCATGTCTCTATTCTTCTCCTCCCTTCACCATCAGTCATACTTCCTGCTGCTATTACTCCTATCTAAAACCTGTCTCTTCAATAATGTCTAATTATAACAGTACTTATGATCTACGAATATAAGCTCTATATGTATATATTTTTCCAGGTGTGCCTTTGTAATTGTGTATTTCACTTTATGTACTAGATGTAGTTTAACACGCCTACCAAAACATATGAATGTAAAATAAGTAGAATGCTTGGTTAGATGTAAGAGAGGGCCTGATGGCCCTAATCTTGACAGGTTAAATAAATCAATAAATAAGTAAATAAAAAATAAATAAATATCAACGAGAGTGCTGTACACATCACTTCTGAGACGATCACAGACAGAAAAATCTGTAGGACTGAGGCTAAAGTAAAGGCCCTGTTTGACACGTTGTAGCTCTGGTCTTTTGTACAAAGACTAATTTGATGCACCTATCCGTGCTAATGTACCACGTGCAAGTTCCTTCATCTCTGAAGTATTCACCCACATCCAGTCCAACCGGCTTATTGTAGTCATCCCACGGTTTTCCTTTATAACTTTTAATCTCTACCTCCTCCCCCATTCACACATGCACTTTCCTCAATTACCAGAGACAATTCCTTCATCGCCGCGTAAGCTTAAGGACCCTCCCAGGGGACACCGCCTTATAGTAGGCACCTTCAGTGCCGGGCGGGAGCGTTTGCGTGCTTCGTTGAAGTCGAGAGCTATGATGGCGGTAGCATAGCTACTGGCAGGGCCACCCAAGCCGGATTGGTCTCGACAGAGGAGCCAGACAAAGTGTGCCCCACAACATAGGGCAGGGAGGGCTCTAGAGGCGTAGTGAAGCCAGCTTCCCTAGAGGAGTAAACCTCATACTAATCCTGGTCCTCCAGGTTGGGGGTTGGGCATGGGGCTAATAACCTCATAATGTAAAAAAAAGAATATACGGAAATTCAACAGAAGCCTTGGAAACTGGATGGAAAGCATGTATCAGGACCCCGGAAAAGGAAACGGATAAAGGACCTAACAGTAGCATCATGGAATGTGAGGCCAATGCTTCAGCCTCGAAAAATGAAAGAAATAGGCGATGAATTTTTAAAATTCAAATATGATATCGTAGGGCTACAGGAAATAAGATGGCAGGGGAATGGGCAGATAGATGAACTTGAGTACTCATTGGTATATAGTGGACCAGAAGAAAGAACAGGCCAACTTGGAACAGGGTTTATAATAACTAGGGAAGTTAGGAAAAGCCTTCTAGAATTTGAACCCATAAATGAAAGGATGTGCAGACTCAGACTAAGAGGTAAATTTAGGAATATATCTATAGTTAATGCACATGCACCAACAGAGGAAAAAGAGGATATAATTAAAGAACAGTTCTACAAAGACTTGGAAAAAGTATGCTGAGCAGTACCTAAATATGACCTGATGCTAGTAATAGGAGATTTTAATGCAAAAATAGGGAGGAAGGAACATCCATATGGAGTTTCTGGAAAATATTCACTACATGAAGAAAACAACTAGAACGGAGACTTAATATGCCAATTTGCAGCAAGGAATAATATGATTATTTGAAGTACCTGCTCTCCACACAAAAGGATCCATCTGGGTACTTGGAAGTCTGCAGCCAATGGAATAGTCAATCATATTGACCATATTTTAGTGATTGCACGCCACTCCACGTCAGTTACGGATGTACGGAGCTGCAAAGGACCAAAGTGTTATTCAGACCACTTTGTGATAAAACCAGTCTTGAGAGAGAAACTGTCACTAACAAATGGCAGCAGAATAGGAAAGATGATGATATGGAATACAGACAAACTGAACATCCCTGATGAAGTAAAAAAAAATACCAAGTAACACTAAGCAGAAAGTTGAGCAACGAAGAGGCCACAGTAGGAGTAGATGAAAGGTGGTACAGGTTTGAAAAAGCCATTAAGGATGCTGCAGAGGAAATAATAGGCATAAGAAGGAACAGAAGAACCAAGGAATGGTGTGATGAAGATTGCAGGTCAGCAATAGAGGAAAAGAACAGGGCAAGAACAAAAGTGCTACAGAGAGAAACCAGAAATAATGTGGAACAATATAGACAAGGAGAAGAGCTAACAGACTGTGCAAGAGAAAGAAAAGAGAGTGGTATAAGAAGAAATTTCAAGAATTAGAAGAACTAAAGAAACAGAGTGAAATAAGAAAGTTCTATCATGCCACAGGCAAAATGAAGAATAGATTCCAACCAAAAACAATGGCCTGTTCCATTAAAGATGGGAAGATGATAAGGGAGGAAGAACAGATAGTGGGAAGATGGACAGAGTATTTCAAAGATACACTAATCACCAGCCTAGAAGATGAAGAGACAGCCGCACAGGAGGGAAGAGTGGAGCTGGAAGTAGACAATGAAACCAATGAGGCAAGAAAGCCAACACTACAAGAGCTCTCCCAGGCTGTGCACAAGTCAAAAAACAATGGAGCCCCTGGGGAAGACAGCATAACTGCTGAATTAATAAAAACTGGTGGTGAGGCTGTAATAAAGGAACTGCACACATTAATATCAGATATACGGGAAACAGAAACTACGCCAGATAATTGGAAAGATAATCCCCATTTATGAGAAAGGAGACAGAACAGCATGTGAAAAATATAGAGGTATAACACTCCTAAGTACAGCTTATAAGAACGTCACAAGTATATTAAACGAAAGGATACAGAAGTGTGAGAAGGCATACTAGGGAAATATCAGTGTGGCTTTCGACCAGACAGATGAACAACTGATCAAATATTTGTGATAAGACAAATGATGGAAAAGTTCTATGAATATGATATAGATCTGCATTACCTATTCATCGACTTCAAACAGGCCTTTGACTGCATAAATCGGCAAGAACTATACAAAGTACTGAAAGAAGCTGCTATATGTGCTAAATTAATGAGACTAATCAGAATGACAATGACAGAGGCAAGAGCAAAAGTAAAGGTTCTTAACAGAACAAGTGAAAGCTTTGACTTTAATAAAGGTGTGAAGCAAGGGGATAGTATCTCCACTGTCCTATTCAATATAGCCCTGCATAGTGTAGAAAATAAAATCAACAAAAGAGGCACCCTATTTATGAAAACTAGCCAGATATGTGCATACGCTGATGACATTGCTATAGTAGGAGGAAATACCAATACACTCCTAGAAACATACCGGGCAATGGAAACAGAATCCTTAAAAATTGGCCTCATAGTAAATGAAAACAAAACAAAATATATGGTAATGTCACAATCTGAGGCCAGAAGAACCCCCACAACCTAAACATCAATGGGAAATGCTTCAATGGAATGTCCTCTTTTAACTACTTGGGAGCTCTAATAACAAATGATAACAGTATTGGAAAGGCTATAAGGGAAAGAATACAAGCAGGAAACAGAGCTTACTTTGCAAATATGCAACTTTTCAAAAATAGGCTTGTTACAAGAAAAACTAAGCAACTAACATACGGCTCAGAGGTATTGACGTTGACAGAACACGATAAAAATGTACTAAGAACCATTGAGCGGAAAATACTATGCGAAATCTATGGGAGAATAAGGGAGGAAGAAGACTGGAGAATACGCTACAATGCCGAATAACAAGAGTTAATACAAGGCAGGGACATAGTAAAATTTGTGAAATCACAGCGAATACGATGACTAGGACACTTGAAGAGAATGGCAGAGGATAGAATTCCAAAGAAAATGATGAAAGGCATGATCCATCCAGTTAGGCGAAAAGGGAGACCTAGAAGAAGATGGATCGACGAGGTAATAGTGGATATCACCAGTATGGGAGTCCGGGGATGGAAAAGAGCAGCAAATAACCGAGAAGTGTGGGGGAAGATCGTTGAAGAAGCCAAGGCTCACCAAGGGCTATAGCGCTGAGACCGATGACCTCAGCAGTTTGGTCCCACAAGACCTTGCCACAAATTTCCAAATTTTTTTTTTTCCAAATTCCTTCATGGCTACGTATGCGTCCTACCAACCGACCCCTTCTTTTAGTTAAGTTGGGTCATAAATTTCTATTTTCCCCAATTCTAATCAGTACCTCCCCATTAAGGAGGGTAGGACGTCAAACGGGCCGACTTGGAGCAGGAGAGGCACCACAGGACATTTTAATTTCCACTGTATATACTTTTACAAGTAAATTCATAAAACTTTGTCAGCATGACCAGGAAGGATTCAGGATTCACACTCGTAGCAGTGGAAGTTCAAAAACGTAACAAAATATATATATATATATATATATTTGCTTGTGATATTTCATCATTTTTTTCACTTACTATTGGCTGCATTTGTTGCTTTACGTACACTTTTCTTCATAAGTAAGAGAGACTGTTCGATGAATTTTGCACAGCATACAAACCATACTTAGAGGTGTCTGAAACTCTAGAATCTATTTAATTTATGAAAATGTGAATGGGCTGTTACGTTTTAAACTTTATGTTTAGAAAAAAAATCAAATTTTGTAGTTAATTATCTCAATTTTTATCACAGTTTTTAATAGATTTGAAAAATTCTAGAGTTTCATACACCTGTAAGTATGGTTTGTATGCTGTGCAAAATTCATCAAAGAATCTTACTTGTGAAGAAAAATGTACCTATAGCAACAAATGCAGCCAACAGTAAGTGAAAAAATGATGATATTTCATATCTAAAAAAATTATTTTGTTATGTTTTTGCACTTCCACTGCTATGAGTGTGAATCCTGAATCCTTCCTGGTCATGCTGACAAAGTTTTATGAATTTATTTGTAAAAGTATAGACAGTAGAAAATAAAATGTCCTGTGGTGCCTCTCCTGCTCCACGTCGGCCCGTTTGACGTCCTACCCCCTTAATTACTCGATCGCCCATCTAATCTTCCGAAATTTTCTGTAGCACCACTTATCAAAAGCTTCTATTCTCTTCTTGTCTCAACTGATTATCGTCTATGCTTCACTTCTGGAAAATGCTACATTCCAGAGAAATGCTTCCAGAAAGCACTCCATTGTACTTAAATCCATATCAGATGTTAAAAATTTCTTATTCAGAAATGTTTTTTCGCTATTGCCAGTCATCATCAATTATTTTTCTGCCCAAATAGCTAAACTTGTCTACTATATTTAGTGTGTCGCTTGCTACCTAATTCCTTCGGCACACCCGATTTGATTCAACTACATTCCATCACCATGGTTTTACTTTTATTGATGTTAATCTTATAACCTCTTTCCAAGTCGCTAACCGTTCCGTTCAACTGCTTTTGCAAGCCATTTGCCGTGTCTGACAGAAGTACAATGTCATTTGAAAACCTCAAAAAGTTTATTTTTCCTTCCTGGACTTTGCTTAACCCATTCATCCTGGACGATATTTTCGCTTTACATGACGTCTTGCTTCAGCAACAAAGTGTGCTGTTGTTACATTACCCATGTACCACATTCCTCAACCGTGGCCCAGATCTGGCCCAAAAGGAAGTGTAAACTTATGTATCCCGTGGTACTCATTTTTAGCTTCCTTATGCTTTTAAAAATGATTATAACTATTATGCCAATTAAAGTATATCAATCCCCAGTCGGTGTTGTAGGGCATCAGAATACATCACCCAATGTTCCAACGCACATAACGACAAAACTTTCCATTCTCCGTACTTCTGCTTCCCAGCCCCTTTCGCTCAGTTTGTTAAAAGTGTTTATGGTGAATGGTCGTTATTGTGAGTGCCTCTTTGTTTGATTAGTTGAGTAAAACAAGTTGTTTGTAGTGTGACAAGCAGCCACCAGACTGCTTTCTTTACAAATTCAAGGATTTTAGACACTTTATATTTTTATTATTTACAGAATTATTACTATGGATAGCACATCTAAGGATAGTGTTATTGTGTGGATGTTGCAAATGTCAATGAGTCACATTTGGAATCGGCCAACTCATACAGATAACTGACAACACTTTGTGATGGAATGAAATGGAATGATCACATAGGCTCAGTTGTAGATAAAGCAGGTGGCTGACTTCGATTCACTGGCAGAACAATGGGGAAATGCAATCAGTCTACAAAGTAGATCGCTCACAATCTCTGCTCAAGTGTTTGGGATTCATACCATATAGGACTAACAGAGAGTATTGAACGTGTACAGAGAAGGGCGGCACGAGTGGTTGCAGGTTTGTTTGACCCACGAGAGAGTGTCACATACAGGGTGTAAATTTTAAGTTGACAAACCAGAATAACTCGAAAAATAAGCTTCACACGAAAAAATGTGTAGATTCCAACGTTGATTGTATTCGAGGGGAACATCTGCTGGTGCTAAAATTAGCCCGCCACCCCAGCCCACTGCGGGTGTGGCGGGACGAAACTTTAAAATTTCAAATGGGAACCCCCATTTTTTATTGCAGAATCAGACTGTACATAAAAAACTTCGTACATCTTGTCTTAAATATTTGTTTTGATTCTTGGTAGTTGGCCCTGTAATTCAAGAAAACCCATGTTCTCATTTTTGCGTGGAAAATGGTTACGGATAAAGAGATAATACTTATTTATTTCTTAAATTTTGATTCGCTAAAACTAAAACTCTCCCCCTTCCCCCATAGGGAGAGTTCTGAGAGAGAGGAATTAGAGTTTTACAAATTGCCTCCAGCACTACTTCATACATTAGTCGAGTCCATGCCACGTCGTGTTGCGGCACATCTGAGTGCTCGTGGGGGCCTTACACTATATTAGACGGGTGTACCAGTTTCTTTCGTTCTTCAGTATAATATCGACTTCTGTTTCTTCTTCTATCACGTCATCAGACAGGTCTTCCACCTTGTAAGGCTTTGAACATAATCTTTTCCTTTCCCCCTGTCTGCTCTTTCCTCTGCGTTCTTCAGTGTAAAACGAAACACTGAACTGATTAAAAACGCAGTTTTCGATTACGTACTAATTTCAAAGCGCAGCATCTCCATTATTTGCTCAAACAAATGAAAAAAAAACGGCAATTCAGAATAGCACAGATGTGCGCATTAACGCCTGTAGTACAAAATTAAGTAAAAGTTGCTGTGGTCTTCAGTCCTGAGACTGGTTTGATGGAGCTCTCCATGCTACTCTATCCTGTGCAAGCTTCTTCATCTCCCAGTACCTACTGCAGCCTACATCCTTCTGAATCTGCTTAGTGTATTCATCTCTTGGTCTCCCTCTACGATTTTTACCCTCCACGGTGCCCTCCAATACAAAATTGGTGATTCCTCGATGTTTCAGAACATGTCCTACCAACCGATCCCTTCTTCTCGTCAAGTTGTGCCACAAGCTCCTCTTCTCCCCAATTCTATTCAATACCTCCTCATTAGTTATGTGATCTACCCATCTAATCTTCAGCATTCTTCTGTAGCACCACATTTCGAAAGCTTCTATTCTCTTCTTGTCTAAACTATTTATCGTCCACGTCTCACTTCCATACATGGCTACACTCCATACAAATACTTTCAGAAACGACTTCCTGACATATAAATCTATACTCGATGTTAACAAATTTTTCTTCTTCAGAAACGCTTTCCTTGCCATTGCCAGTCTACATTTTATATCCTCTCTACTTCGACCATCATCAGTTATTTTGCTACCCAAGTAGCAAAGCTCCTTTACTACTTTAAGTGTCTCACTTCCTAATCTAATTCCCACACCATCACCCGACTTATTTAGACTACATTCCATTATCCTCGTTTTGCTTTTGTTGATGTTCATCTTACACTCTCCTTTCAAGACACCATCCATTCCGTTCAACTACTTTACCAGGTCCTTTGCTGTCTCTGACATAATTACAATGTCATCGGCGAATCTCAAAGTTTTTATTTCTTCTCCATGGATTTTAATTCCTACTCCGAATTTTTTTTTTTTTTTGTTTCCTTTACTGCTTGCTCAATATACAGATTGAATAACATCGGGGATAGGCTACAACCCTGTCTCACTCCCTTCCCAACCACTGCTTCCCTTTCATACCCCTCGACTCTTATAACTGCCATCTGGTTTCTGTACAAATTGTAAATAGCCTTTCGCTCCCTATATTTTACCCCTGCCACCTTCAGAATTTGCATTCCAATCAACATTGTCAAAAGCTTTCTCTAAGTCTACAAATGCTAGAAACGTAGATTTGCCTTTCGTTAATCTTTCTTCTAAGATAAGTCGTGGGGTCAGTATTGCCTCACGTGTTCCAACATTTCTACGGAATCCAAACTGATCTTCCCCGAGGTCGGCTGCTATCGGTTTTTCCATTCGTCTGTAAAGAATTCGCGTTAGTACTTTGCAGCTGTGACTTATTAAACTGATAGTTCGGTAATTTTCACATCTGTCAATACCTGCTTTCTTTGGGATTGGAATTATTATATTCTTCTTGAAGTCTGTGGGTACTTCGCCTGTCTCATACATCTTGCTTACCAGATGGTAGTATTTTGTCAGGACTGGCACTCCCAGTAAAAGTACTAAAGGAAATTTCCGTTTCAGTCCATTTAACAAAGCCTGAACTTCAGTTAGTTTTCATTCATCGACACACTCGAAGAAGGAATAGAAAAGCAACTGGAATCACTCAACAGAGGAAAGTCCACTGGACCTGACGGGATACCAAATCGATTCTACACAGAGTACGCGAAAGAACTTGCCCCCCCTTCTAACAGCCGTGTACCGGAAGTCTCTAGAGGAACGGAAGGTTCCAAATGATTGGAAAAGAGCACAGGTAGTCCCAGTCTTCAAGAAGGGTCGTCGAGCAGATGTGCAAAACTATAGACCTATATCTCTGACGTCGATCTGTTGTAGAATTTTAGAACATGTTTTTTGCTCGAGTATCATGTCGTTTTTGGAAACTCAGAATCTACTATGTAGGAATCAACATGGATTCCGGAAACAGCGATCCTGTGAGACCCAACTCGCTTTATTTGTTCATGAGACCCAGAAAATATTAGTTACAGGTTCCCAGGTAGATGCCATTTTCCTTGACTTCGGGAAGGCGTTCGATACAGTTCCGCACTGTCGCCTGATAAACAAAGTAAGAGCCTACGGAATATCAGACCAGCTGTGTGGCTGGATTGAAGAGTTTTTAGCAAACAGAACACAGCAAGTTGTTATCAACGGAGAGACGTCTACAGACGTTAAAGTAACCTCTGGCGTGCCACCGGGGAGTGTTATGGGACCATTGCTTTTCACAATATACATAAATGACCTAGTAGATAGTGTCGGAAGTTCTATGCGGCTTTTCGCGGATGATGCTGTAGTATACAGAGAAGTTGCAGCATTAGAAAATTGTAGCGAAATGCAGGAAGATCTGCAGGGAGTGGCAACTGACCCTTAACATAAGCAAATGTAATGTATTGCGAATACATAGAAAGAAGGATCCTTTATGGTATGATTATGCGATAGCGTAACAAACACTGGTAGCAGTTACTTCTGTAAAATATCTGGGAGAATGCGTGCGGAACGATTTGAAGTGGAATGATCATATAAAATTAATTGTTGGTAAGGCGGGTACCAGGTTGAGATTCATTGGGAGAGTCCTTAGAAAATGTAGTCCATCAACAAAGGAGGTGGCTTACAAAACACTCGTTCGACCTATACTTGAGTATTGCTCATCAGTGTGGGATCCGTACCAGATCGGGTTGACGGAGGAGATAGAGAAGATCCAAAGAAGAGCGGCGCGTTTCGTCACAGGGTTATTTGGTAACCGTAATAGCGTTACGGAGATGTTTAACAAACTCAAGTGGCAGACTCTGCAAGAGAGGCGCTCTGCATCGCGGTGTAGATTGCTCGCCAGGTTTCGAGAGGGTGCGTTTCTGGATGAGGTATCGAATATATTGATTCCCCCTACTTATACCTCCCGAGGAGATCACGGATGTAAAATTAGAGAGATTAGAGCGCGCACGGAGGCTTTCAGACAGTCGTTCTTCCCGCGAACCATACGCGGCTGGAACAGGAAAGGGAGGTAATGACAGTGGCACGTGAAGTGCCCTCCGCCACACACCGTTGGGTGGCTTGCGGAGTATAAATGTAGATGTAGATGTAGGTTGGCTGGCTGGTTGATTTGGAGGAAGGGACCAAACAGCGAGGTCATCGGTCCCATGGTACAGTCATCAAGGGTACACGAGTGGACCTTCAGCTCCGAAAGCCCGTATTGGTGACGTTTCGTTGAATGGTTCACACGCTGACACTCGTTGATGGCCCAGTATTGAAATCTGCACCAAGTTGCGAAGGGCTGCACTTCTGTCACGTTGCACGATTCTCTTCACTCATCGTTGGTCCTGTTCTTACAAGATCTTTTTCCGGTCTCAGTGAAATCGGAGTTTTGATTTTTTACCCGATTCACGATACTCACCGTATACTCGTGAAATGGTCACATAGGAAAATCCCCACTTCATCGCTACTTCGGAGACGCTGTGCCCCATCGCCCACGCACCGACTATAACCCACACCGACTCAAGGGAAGGTCTCGGCGCTTGTTCGTGACGTCACGTCAGCTAGGCACGGCGAACGCCAGGTCTGTTGCAGGCATACTCATAATGGTGGTGTCTCCCTCTCTGACACAGGAAAATGTGAAACTATTGGCGGTAGGTGATCAACACACATTGTTCTGAGAGATTTCTGCAATCAATTAATTGTGCAATTCATTACACTTCTTAACAAATAGTGTACTCCTGAACTTAAATTTCCACCTGTTTTAAGGATTGACATACAAAAACAACTTCATGGTCCAGCAGCTACAGAATTCGTGCTTCTTTACCTTGTTTGTAAATCTGAGGAAGTTACGTTTGTACTGGGTTGCTTTTACAAGAAACTGTGAACATATTGGTGCTCTTCTCTAGGTATCTTCGTTGACTGTGAGGTGAGGAGCACTGAATGTTAATGAAATATCTTGCGATTGTACACGTCGGGGGAGGGGGTGGGGGACAGAAGAAGAGGCAAAAGAGAGATACTTGTTTTATCAAATAAATTTTTTTTATCTGATAAAGTTTCTCCTTTCAGTTGCAAGAGGGGAATATTTATCTTTTCTAATGTGCATGTTTAAAAAAGTTTAAGCTCAGCAGTATCTGCGATGTATGAAGCTATTTTGTTTCCTGTTCAGAATTCCTTTCGTTGAAAACGACAGTAATCTAATGACTGGCAACAGTTGGACATTTACATATGTAAATTAGTTCACATCTCCAGTGACAATGTCAAACGAAAATAAATAAATAAATAAAAGAAACGAGTTCATTGTAAGGGAGTTAGGGTAAGTTTCGATAACAAAATGGATAAAGTAAATATAGTTACTTGAATGTAAAATTTCCGAAGCTTGCAATGGGGCAAAGCATCTTCTCATATTGATCTACGTTTGTTTCGACAGGATTCAGTAGTACAGAACTACGATCTTCATTTGCAGCTTTACGATAGTAAGAAAATCTTTCATCTAAATAAAACTGCAGAATCCAAAACAATACCAAACATTTTGTCCAAAAATAGGAGATTTATATTGATAAGCACGCCCAAGCGTTTCTGCCTGCAACAGACCTGGCATTCGCCGTGCGTAGCTGACGTGACGTCACCAACAATCGCCAAGGCCTTCCTTTCAGTCGGTGTTGCTATAACACCACGTTTAAACTTACTTAAATCTTGATAACCTGCAATTGTAGCAGCAGTAACTGTGGTGTCACCGCCAGACACCATACTTGCTAGGTGGTAGCCTTTAAATCGGCCGCGGTCCGTTAGTATACGTCGGACCCGCGTGTCGCCACTATCAGTGATGCAGACCGAGCGCCGCCACACGGCAGGTCTAGAGAGACTTCCTAGCACTCGCCCAGTTGTACAGCCGACTTTGCTAGCAATCGTTCACTGACAAAATACGCTCTCATTTGCCGAGACGATAGTTAGCATAGCCTTCAGCTACGTCATTTGCTACGACCTAGCAAGGCGCCATTATCATTTGCTATTTATCTTGTGATGCATGTACCGTCAGACCGATGTTCACCAATTATGGATTAAAGTTAAGTATTCCAGAAGCTACGTACCTTTTTTGCTAGTCTCAATTCCTTGTCATTTTCCAGACCTCACGCCAGCCTGCGTGAGCTTTAACGCGTGCCTTTCGGCTACCTCGTAGTGGCTTGGCTGTCTTGCCAAGTCACAACAGTAACAGATCTAACAACTGCGCCAGACACGTGTAGTCTTATATAGACGTTGCCGACCACAGCGCCATATTCTGCCTGTTTACATATATCTGAATATGAATACGCATGCACGTACCAGTATATTTGGCGCTTTAGTGTACTTCTGTGGATTTAGTGTGACGTAAATAAAGAGTACATAGGAGTAGGATTCATCACTAAACTTTTCCATTCAGATAGTAGCGCGAAAAATACAGGAAGGGCTGCTTCACACGGCACCGCCAGGAAGTGCTTCTCTGCAGCGCGCAGGAAGCTTCACAGGGCGCGGCGCTGCAGGAAAGAGAAGCGGTTCCTTTGATCTGCCTGTGCTGCCGTCGGCCATGTTTCAGTTCCGTCGTGGAGTCTGATAAGCAGCACACCTTCCTTTCGCTTCTCCTGCCCCTCGTCCACACACTGGAGCCAACGCTGGCGCCAACATTGGAACTATTTGTAGGACAGCGTTCGCACTCTGGTGCCAACATGCAGTTGAATTCGTACAGGGCCAACGTCAACGTTTTGAAACAATCTGCATTTTCAACCACCTTCCCGCCTGTGGCGCGGTTCTCCTGACTAGTTCGTTTGAATAAGGACTGCTGCTTTTAGCGCTATTTGTTTGCGACATGACACGAATGATGGGGAGTGGCTCTAAGGCCGTTACCTTTCGACGATGACCAATTACAAAAAATCTTTATCACCTGAGGACGCGTCTTCTTGTGGCGCGAAACTGGCAGTGACCTTCATAAAAAGTAGTCTACAGCCAGTGCGAATTCTTTCTTTCAAAATGAGGAAGTTTGGCTCCGGTTGACCGTAATTTAAAATGTTGTTGTTGTTGTGGTCTTCAGTCCTGAGACTGGTTTGATGCAGCTCTCCATGTTACTCTCTCCTGTGCAAGCTTCTTCATCTCCCAGTACCTACTGCAGCCTACATCCTTCTGAATCTACTTAGTGTATTCATCTCTTGGTCTCCCTCTACGATTTTTACCCTCCACGGTGCCCTCCAATACAAAATTGGTGATTCCTCGATGTCTCAGAACATGTCCTACCAACCGATCCCTTCTTCTCGTCAAGTTGTGCCACAAGCTCCTCTTCTCCCCAATTCTATTCAATACCTCCTCATTAGTTATGTGATCTACCCATCTAATCTTCAGCATTCTTCTGTAGCACCACATTTCGAAAGTTTCTATTCTCTTCTTGTCTAAACTATTTATCGTCCACGTCTCACTTCCATACATGGCTACACTCCATACAAATACTTTCAGAAACGACTTCCTGACATTTAAATCTATACTCGATGTTAACAGATTTTTCTTCTTCAGAAACGCTTTCCTTGCCATTGCCAGTCTACATTTTATATCCTCTCTACTTCGACCATCATCAGTTATTTTGCTCCCCAAATAGAAAAACTCCTTTACTACTTTAAGTGTCTCATTTCCTAATCTAATTCCCTCAGCATCACCCAACTTAATTCGACTACATTCCATTATCCTTGTTTTGCTTTTGTTGATGTTTATCTTATACCCTCCTTTCATGACACTGTCCATTCCGTTCAACTGCTCTTCCAAGTCCTTTGCTGTCTCTGACAGAATTACAATGTCATCGGCAAACCTCAAAGTTTTTATTTCTTCTCCGAGGGTTTTAATACCTTCTCCGAATTTTTTTTTTTTTTGTTTCCTTCACTGCTTGCTCAATATACAGATTGAATAACATCGGGGATAGGCTACAACCCTGTCTCACTCCCTTCCCAACCACTGCTTCCCTTTCATGCCCCTTGGATCTTATAACTGCTATCTGGTTTCTGTACAAATTGTAAATAGCCTTTCGTTCCCTGTATTTTACCCCTGCCACCATCAGAATTTGCAAGAGAGTATTCCAGTCAATATTGTCAAAAGCTTTCTCTAAGTCTACAAATGCTAGAAATGTATGTTTGCCTTTCCTTAATCTAGCTTCTAAGACAAGTCGTAGGGTCAGTATTGCCTCACATGTTCCAATAACATAATAATTTTCTTCCATAATGCAGCCATAATATATTTGTAGTGGTTAATAAAAAGGAAAAAAAGAAGAAAAGAAAAGGTTGAAAATGTGGGAAGAAATGGTGAATAAAAAGGGGGTTTTAAAATCGTTAATGACCGTGAAAAAGGGAAAGAATGAAATGCAAATCGGACTTCGTATTACAGAAAAGTTATCGGACTTCGAAATTCGGAAAAGCTATGGTTGGGGTGGTCCTTGTGGCGTTTCAGAGCAAAAGTCAAACCAATTTCCACAACAAAAATTATTTGAAAGAGAACAGAGAATAACAAAATGTGATTAACAGGGGGAAATGGCGTAGATAAGAGTTCATTCTTTACCATGTTAACATGTCTTCTCTCGTGCAGCGTCCAGGTCTTGTTCTCCAAAAATCTCCTGCTTCATTTCTGCGTGAAAAGTCGTAGCTGCTCCGAAATCTTGCAATAAATTTCATTGTCCAGGAATTACTAATGTATACAAATTAAAACCGTCTTGATATTTAATGCAATGTATTTTACGTTGCTGCTTCCATCCTCCAAATTTCGTATAAACTTCCACAATACGTCTGCACATCAATAAGTTTTTTCGTCTTAATCCGACCAAGACCAGCTAATAAGTTTTTACGTCTGAATTAAGCTTCCGCTCTCCAGAGACAAGAGCGGGTAGAAAACAAAAAGGGTTACAATTTTTGTACCCTCATTTTCTTATATATTTTCTCTGCCGTCGAGCGCTCATACAGCTGCGACAGTATAAGTTATATCTGAGGGAACGAGTGTAGCGCGGAAAAATTCAAAGTCCCGCTACATATTTCTTTGAAGTCAGCGCCGCCATTAGAGTGTTGTTTATTTACAGTGGGACATCTACACTTACACAATCATCATTTCGGCTTCAAAGTGCCATTATCAAGTGTTTTATGCGTTATAAATTGCCAAAGATGGCATACTGTCATATTAAAATACTCTATTGGACACATTGTCTAATAGTCGATATTTCTGGCAGAGCCTACTACTTTTTTCATTACTCATATCGACTCTTAGACAGTGTGTCTAATAGAGTATTTTAATATGACAGTATGCCGTCTTAGGCAATTTATAACGCATAAAGCACTTGATAATGCCACTTTGAAGCCGAAATAATGATTGTGTAAACGTAAATGTAACACTGTGAATAAACAAGCCTAATGGCGGTACTGACTTTAAAGAAATTAAAATAACATGTTCAGCGTCAACGTGTCTGAAGCATAGGTCGCATACCCGAGCATTTGCTGTTTTGAGCGTCAATAATTACACTTTACAATTACAAAACAAAACAAGGAAACGACATGAAAGAAGATGGTGGGCTGTATCACTTCACACATATCGAAAATAGTAAGTGTTAAACGAGGTGTGAGCTATCAGTTACCGTAATTGAAATTCCACCAACTTGATTTTAATTATAATTACTGTTGCAGGTACGACGGAAATCAATTATAGGGCCCTTTGGTGCAAGAATCGTCAGGACAATTTGATAACTTTTGTGGTATGTCATAGACACTTTTTGAGCTGCTTTTTCAAATGATTGAACTCAAAATAAAAAAGAAAGATATGTTTTGGAGGGAAGGTATACCTGCTAAAGTTCGTTTGGCAGTAACAACGCGAATGCTTGCAACAGGAAACAGTTTCAAAATCCTACATTTCCTTTTAAAATATCCACTCAAGTGACATCACTGATAATGCCTGAAATTTGCAAAGCAATATGTGAGGTTTAAAGAACAATGATGACTACTTTTAAAATTACTTGTAACAATAGTGGGTGTCAGAGGCGCCATTAAGTTTGAGACGCCTAGCTATTCGTTTCAAATACCCACTCAAGTGATTTCGCCACACTGTTTAAGGAAACTGTAAAACAGGAGAATGGAAAAACATTTGTTAATTGGATAAAGGGCACTTCATTACACAACAAAACTAAAGAAATAAAAATCATTCACTGGTGTAGCACTTTAATGGTTCAAAAATGGCTCTGAGCACTATGGGACTCAACTGCTGAGGTCATTAGTCCCCTAGAACTTAGAACTAGTTAAACCTAACTAACCTAAGGACATCACACACATCCATGCCCGAGGCAGGATTCGAACCTGCGACCGTAGCGGTCTCGCGGTTCCAGAATGCAGCGCCAGAACCACGCGGCCACTTCGGCCGGCAGCACTTTAATAATATTCTTCTTAATATCTCTTTCGGGGCAGTCACGACCTGTTTCTTCCCCAGCCCAGAGCTCTGTGGGCGTTGCACACACTGCAATGTTGGTTGTCACCCGAACTTTGGTGCACTGTCGTGTATTGGTTTTTCACTGCACGCTTCTCGTATGAGAAACTGTTTACTGCATGCATAATGTTCTTCATTCATCGCTCATCATTTTTTTTAAATTATCCTTGCCAGCAGTTGGCAATATAAATCTATCTCATCGGCGTCTTGTTCTTTTCTTCCCGATAATGTTTTCAAAATAGAGACAGATGATCCATTTGTTTCTTGGCATGTTCTATTTCTGGCTTCTACGGCATTTGGTACTGACGGATTCTTCTGTTGACTCTTTTGCCACTGAATTTCTCTCTTCTCTTTCACAATCTGTTTCTTTGGAAAAAGTCCGAAAGAAACACACAGTGTTGCTTATTGGAAAACTTATGCTACAATTAATAATGTGAAGCACAATTATTTTATACTACTAGGTCTACAACTTTGCTTCCGCCGTTTTTTTTTCGAAGGTCGGGGCTTTATTGTGAAAAACTTACAAAATATTATGATTCATAGTATTGCCCATCGCTGGCCACTACATCTCCCATCTTTCGGATAGCATACGAATCCCGTGACTGATGAACTGGGCGTCTTTTGTGGGGATCCATGAATCGATTCAATTTTGCACTTGTTCATATGATCGGAAGTGCTGGTCAGCCAGACTGTATGCCACTGATCGAAAAAGGTGGTAGTCAGAGAGAGCAACGTATGGAGAATACGGCGGAAGGGATAGGACTTCTCATTTCAACGTCTCCGTGTATGTTTTGACGGGTTTTACGACATGGGGTCGAGCATTGACCTGCTGCAAAATTACTTTTACGTGTCTATCGCTGTATTGCAGCCGTTTGTGTTTTAGTGCTAGACTCGAACGCATCAATTGCTTCGTCTGTTTCAGTAGCTACGAAAACGTTCTCTCTTCCACAGCCATGCCGGTCTTCGACATCAAAATCAAAGGCGTTGGAAACATTCTCTGCACGTTCTTGCACCAATACTTCCCTCACCATTGGTGTTACCCAGCATTTTAAGAGCCACAGCCTCAGGTTTCTTCATGTTAAAGCAGAAAATTAAAACTTCCCGCAAATGGTAAGAAATGGATACGTAAGCTGACGTACTTAATCGAGAATAACCTTATGATGCAATCACAAATCGACTAATATTTTTATGGCGTTATGTTTACAGATGCCTAAAGTTATTGTACGAGGTGCATTCAAGTTCTAAGGCCTCCGATTTTTTTTCTAATTAACTACTCACCCGAAATCGATGAAACTGGCGTTACTTCTCGACGTAATCGCCCTGCAGACCTACACATTTTTCACAACGCTGACGCCATGATTCCATGGCAGCGGCGAGGGCTTCTTTAGGAGTCTGTTTTGACCACTGGAAAATCGCTGAGGCAATAGCACCACAGTTGGTGAATGAGCGGCCACGGAGAGTGTCTTTCGTTGTTGGAAAAAGCCAAAAGTCACTAGGAGCCAGGTCAGGTGAGTATGGAGCATGAGGAATCACTTCAAAGTTGTTATCACGAAGAAACTGTTGCGTAACGTTAGCTCGATGTGCGGGTGCGTTGTCTTGGTGAAACAGCATCCGCGCAGCCCTTCCCGGACGTTTTTGTTGCAGTGCAGGAAGGAATTTGTTCTTCAAAACATTTTCGTAGGATGCACCTGTTACCGTAGTGCCCTTTGGAACGCAATGGGTAAGGATTACGCCCTCGCTGTCCCAGAACATGGACACCATCATTTTTTCAGCGCTGACGGTTACCCGAAATTTTTTTGGTGGCAGCGAATCTGTGTGCTTCCGTTGAGCTGACTGGCGCTTTGTTTCTGGGTTGAAAATGGATTCCACGTCTCATCCATTGTCGCAACCGACGAAAAGAAAGTCCCATTCGTGCTGTCGTTGCGCGTCAACATTGCTTGGCAACATGCCATACGGGCAGCCGTGTGGTCGTCCGTCAGCATTCGTGGCACCCACCTGGATGACACTTTTCGCATTTTCAGGTCGTCATGCAGGATTGTGTGCACAGAACCCACAGAAATGCCAACTCTGGAGGCGATCTGTTCAACAGTCATTCAGCGATCCCCCAAAACAATTCTCTCCACTTTCTCAATCATGTCGTCAGACAGGCTTGTGCGAGCCCGAGGTTGTTTCGGTTTGTTGTTACACGATGTTCTGCCTTCATTAAAGTGTCGCACCCACAAACGCACTTTCGACACATCCATAACTCCATCACCACATGTCTCCTTCAACTGTCGATGAATTTCAATTGGTTTCACACCACGCAAATTCAGAAAACGAATGATTCCACGCTGTTCAAGTAAGGAAAACGTCGCCATTTTAAGTATTTAAAACAGTTCTCATTCTCGCCACTGGCGGTAAAATTCCATCTGTCGTACGGTGCTGCCATCTCTGGGACGTATTGACAATGAACAGGACCTCATTTTAAAACAATGCGCATGTTTCTATCTCTTTCCAGTCTGGAGAAAAAAAAATCGGAGGCCTTAGAACTTGAATGCACCTCGTATTACATCTTTGACCAACCACCCGAACCCCACATGCCACTACTGCCGTCTATTGCAAAACGGCGGAAGCAAAGTTGTAGACCTAATAATATAGTGAAAGTACTAATTTGTTTTTGTTTACTTCTGTTTCAGTTTCCTGCAAGTAGTGAAGAATGACTTCTTGTACCACAAAGATTTGGGAACACTTGGCAATTCCCACACTGTCTGGGGGCTTTGGATGGCAAACATGTCAAAATACAGTCTCCTGTCAATAGAGGACAGTTTGTAAGATTGGGCAGTTGTTTCAATAATAAAAGTAGTTTCCGTATAATACTACTATTCCCGGCTGGATGAGTTATGGTGGAGTTTTCCATGACAGCTTGCTTCACCACAAACTTCAGGACACTAATACGTTTTCCCAACCAACTTCTTTTGCTGGTCGAAATCTGCCAGTTACTCACATTTTTGTACCAGATGCCGGCTCTGCTTTATCAGACAGAAATATGAAGCCTTATCCTGGATTACCACTCAGTGGTAGTTAACAGAGAATACTCAATCAGAAGTTATCATGTGCCACGGTTGTAAACGACACCTGTTTTCCGAGTTTTCCAGACACCAATGTTATTGCCACCAGAAAAATCAACACTTATAACGCTCAGATGTGTAATATTTCACAACCGTTTAAAGGAAAGCAGAACGTCATATAGTATGCAATACAACGCCATCTTACAGTAAAATCACCCTTCACCGCTGCCACAAACTAATGAACCAAGGTGGCCAAAGCAAAATGCGAAAGAAATATGTGACGAATTTGCAGCTTACTTTTATTCAGCCAGATCTTAAATATGATTACATGTGCAAGAGTGTTCTTGATATAAAAAAGGTCTCATATAAAAACAGCATTGTTTCAATTCACTCATATCTGTACTTCATATTCTTTTTGCTGTAACCTGACCATGAAAACCAGCCATCAAGTTGTCAGCAGACCACGTGCGTCTGTGTATCTCATCTGCTGAGGCCCCTGGATAGAGCGATTCTTTGGTTTCCTTTTGATATAGTACGTATGCATACGTTAAAGATTCTTTTTTTTCTATTTAAATTCGTTAACGGTACAGTTCAGACTAAATTTGTGTTGTATCCGCTGCCGAGCATCTGCATTTGCATTGTGGCTTTTGTGTCTGCTTCTTGCTGGAGTCAACAAAATTACTTATTTGCTGATACAGCTGCAAAAACTCGAGCACTTGACTATTGGTGCACTGTTCCTGTGCCGTTTTGAAATTATCACATGCAAATACATACTACGAAAACGATCAAGCGAACAAACAACCTCTACTCCGAAGCTACTATGACAGTAAGCAATCACAGTTCGCGCCAATGTGGGGACGAGGTATCGATTTTGGCCCAGCATCCTTTGATGTTTGGTCGAAATACGGGCAAGCGACGGACTCGTAACAATACTGGGGACAACGCTGTTTCCAATGATATTACACCGATCCAGACATTCGGCCAATACTGTTGGCGCCAACGCTGGTTGGCCTTATTGAATAAGAAAAACAGAAAGACGTGATTTAAAATTAAATCCTGGGTGCTACTAGTTCTCTAAGGAAGATTAGATAAACGTTTACTAGCTATGTGGCGGCTACAAATGCTAAACATGTACGTGTCATGTGGGTCGCTTTATTACAACAATAAGAATATTTTGCCAATATTGTTACTGGCCATGTGTGATACCCACCATAGACTCTTTTTCGTTGACGTCGGAGCAAATAGAAGATTGCCAGATTGATTTCTGTTCAAGAATTAATTGCTTCACAAGATGTTAATTGACAGTGAAACTAAGTTTCCTCAAACCAGGCAGCTGTGTAAAGCCTGTGATTATTTTCCTCTTGTAACAATCAGTGATTAAGGTTTCAGGGTGTCATCTTTCAAATGGTTCAGATGGCTCTGAGCACTATGGGACTTAACTGCTGAGGTCACTAGTCCCCTAGAACTTAGAACTACTTAAACCTAACTAACCTAAGGACATCACACGCATCCATGTCCGAGGCAGGATTCGAACATGCGACCGCAGCGGTCGCGCGGCTCCAGACTAGCGCCTAGAACAGCTCGGCCACTCCGGCCGGCTCACCCAATGTTCCAACGCACATAACGACAGAACTTTTCATTCTCCGTACTTCTGCTTCCCAGCCCCTTTCGCTCAGTTTGTTAAAAGTGTTTATAGTGAATGGTCGTTATTGTGTCTCTTTGTTTGCCTAGTTAAGTAAAACAAGTTGTTTGTAGTGTGAGAAGCCGCCACCAGACTGCTTTCTTTACAAAGCCAATGATTTTAGACACTTTATATTTTTATTATTTACAGAATTATTACTATGGATAGCACATCTGAGGATAGTGTTATTGTGTGGATGTTGCAAATGTCAATGAGTCACAGTTGGAATCGGCCAACTCATACAGATAACTGATAACACTTTGTGATGGAATGAAATGGAATGATCACATACGCTCAGTTGTAGATAAAGCAGGTGGCTGACTTCGATTCACTGGCAGAACACTGGGGAAATGCAATCAGTCTACAAAGTAGATTGCTTACAATTTCTGCTCAAGTGTTTGGGATTCATACCATATAGGACTAACAGAGAGTACTGAACGTGTACAGAGAAGGGCGGCACGAGTGGTTGCAGGTTTGTTTGACCCATGAGAGAGTGTCACATACAGGGTGTAAATTTTAATTTGACAAACCAGAATAATTCGAAAAATAAGCTTCACACGAAAAAATGTGTAGAATCCAACGTTGATTATTTTCGAGGGGGACATCTGCTGGTGCTAAAATTAGCCCACCACCCCAGCCCTTGGGGGTGAGGCGGGAGGAAACTTTAAAATTTCAAATGGGAACCCCCATTTTTTATTGCAGAATCAGATTCTACATAAAAAAACTACGTACATTTTGTCTTAAATATTTATTCTGAATCTTGGTAGTTGGCCCTGTAATTCAAGAAAACCCATGTTCTCATTTTTGCGTGTGGAAAATGGTTGCGGATAAAGAGAAAATGCATATTTACTTTGTAAATTTTGATTCGCTAAAACTAAAACTCTCCCCCTTCCCCCATAGGGAGAGGTCTGAGAGAGAGGAATTAGAGTTTTACAAATTGCCTCCAGCACTACTTCATACACTAGTCGAGTCCATGCCACGTCGTGTTGCGGCACATCTGAGTGCTCGTAGGGGTCTTAAACGATATTAGACAGGTGTACCAGTTTCTTTGGTTCTTCAGTATATATCGACTTCTGTTTCCTCTTCTATCACGTCATCAGACGGGTCTTCCACCTTGTAAGGCTTTGAACATAATCTTTGCCTTTGCCCCTGTCTGCTCTTTCCTCTGCGTTCTTCAGTGTAAAACGAAACACTGAACTGATTAAAAACGCAGTTTTAGATTACGTACTAATTTCGAAGCTCAGCGTCTCCATTATTTGCTCAAACAAATGAAAAAAAACGGCAATTCAGAATAGCACAGATGAGCGCATTAACGTCTGTAGTACAAAATTAAGTAAAAGTTGCTGTGGTCTTCAGTTCTGAGACTGGTTTGATGGAGCTCTCCATGCTACTCTATCCTGTGCAAGCTTCTTCATCTCCCAGTACCTACTGTAGCCTACATCCTTCTGAATCTGCTTAATGTATTAATCTCTTGGTCTCCCTCTACGATTTTTACCCTCCACGCTGCCCTCCAATACAAAATTGGTGATTCCTCGATGTCTCAGAACATGTCCTACCAACCGATCCCTTCTTCTCGTCAAGTTCGAACCTGTGACCGCAGCGGTCGCTCGATTCCAGACCGAAGCGGCTGATTGCGCTGGTACGGACACAATTGGATTTCAAGGACTTTTCAGATACAGTCTCCGTAGGGCTATAAAGATATGCTGAATGTATTTTTGGCGTTGTTGCTAAAGAGTGCAGAATCTTTGATCGGCCTTGAAATGAGTACAGTATTTTGCGGACTGTAAGATGCACTCTTTTCTTCGAAAACGTGACATCATAATTCAGGTGTGTCTTATACTCGAATTTAGTATGAAGTGTCCACCGTTTGGTTTGAAATTCCGTCCTTTCTTTAAAATGGCCATATATTCGATGCCGCGGGAAACCTATTTCTATCTGGCAAGATTATATTCAACTGGCAGCAGCACGACGAACATGAGTTGCGGGGATTCACAAGCTCGCTAACACTGTCTTCCTCCGGCATCGTCATCACAAGAGAATGGATTATATGCTGTTGCATATGTATTTGCATATTTGGCTCCTACTCACCGGTTATTGCATATGTTAACTAAAAACTAATAACGACGCATAATCTCGTTCTATGTTTACAATATTTTAAAAATTTAGACGGGCGTTCTCTAGTCGATCTAATTTTGATGTCTCACAGACTGACCGCGACCTAGTAATTCCTGTCTTCAAAATAGGTGATAATAAAGATATGAATAACTACAGGCCTATCTCAATCTCATCCAGCTTTTCTAAAGTTTTTGAAAAAATAATGTCCAAAAAAAATGATGGACTTCATTGAAAAAAAATATTTGCTAAGTTTACCTCAACATGGGTTCAGAAGCAACAAATCTACTGAAAATGCAGTATATGATTGCATAAATACGCTTTTAGAACTGTTAGATAGAAAACAACCCATAACAGGCATATTATTGGATCTGTCAAAGGCTTTTGATACTGTTGACCACAAAATATTACTGGAAAAATTAGAACACTACAGTATCAGAGGAATTGCAAACAACTGGATTGCTACATTTCTAACCAATCGGATGCAGAGAGTCAGCATGAAATATACTAATAGACAAAGCAACTCAATAACCGAAATACTATCAAGTAATAAAACTGCAAAGCAAGGTGTTCCACAGGGCTCAGTATTGGGACCCCTACTTTTCCTCCTGTATATTAATGACTTGAGCCTGAATGCTGATGCACACAAAACAATAATATTTGCTGACGACACAACTGTACTCCTCAAAGGGGAGAATACGGAGGCTGTGCAAAAAGCTGTGAACTTGGCTACTGATCAACTCAGCAACTGGGCAAAAATCAACAGATTAACTATCAACACCAAAAAGACAGCTTCCATAAACTTCCACACAACACAAAATGCAAATTCCTCTCAGCCATCTGTCACTATAAATAACCAGTCAATAGATACCGACACTGTTTTCAAATTCCTAGGTCTGTGGGTTCAAGATAACCTGAAATGGAATACACATGCAGGAAAGGTAAATGCCAGGATTTGTACTGGCTGTTATGCATTGAGTGTACTGAAAACATGTGCTAGCCTGAAAACATTAACCAGTGCATACTATGCTTACATACAAGCCGACCTAAAATATGGTGTAATATTCTGGGGAAATGCTCCAACTGCTCTGAGCACATTCAGACTCCAGAAGAGAGCAATGAGGATTATTACTGGGAGCAAACTCAGAGACTCCTGCAAACCCATCTTCAGAAAGTTGGAAATCCTTACACTGCCTTGCCTCTACATTCTTGAGACTCTAAAATTCTTCAGAAAACACATAGTGCCAACTGACCCCAGACTCGCAAAAAATAATGAAATACATGAACACAACACCAGGAAAAACGCAAACCTGCATGTTATACGTACAAACACTCAACTGTGTAAAAAGGGAGTTTTCCACATGGGTCTCCAACTGTTCAACAATCTTCTCACTAGTATTAAGTCCATCGAAGACAACATAAAATTTAGCAAAGCCGTGAAGTCATATTTGTTGTGTCACTGTTTTTACTCTGTAAATGAATACTTAGACCAGTAATCTTGCTATTTGTGTTAAATTGAAAACATTGAGCAATATAATACATTAGGATACTATAGGCTTACGTTAATATATGTTAACAATGTTAAATGCTATTTTCCGACATCTGCAACACACTGTGTACCATCAGATCACATGGAATAAATAAATAAATAAATAGAACTGCGTGCAGTCGGTAAGCGAGAGGCGACTGCCTAGCGAAACCATTACAGGAGAGGAACAGGAACAGGCAGACAGAACCAATTAGACTTGGCCACTGTTTCTACGTTTCGATATAGTGTATCGATACGTGGAACTGTTTCAGTGTTTCGGAACGGCTGTGGTTCACTGTTTCGGAACAGTGGTGTTTCATTCCGCCCCTGTCTCGGATAAACGGACCAGATTCGGTCTCGAGCCAGACACAGAAACGGTACCGTTGTTTCAAAATAAGGCTGTTTCAGTCCACCTGTGCTCGGAACGGACTAATTGTATCGAAACAGGGATGTTTCATTCCGCTCTGTGTCGGACGAGATTCGGGCTCGGCACAGGTACTGAAACACAACATACCACTTCATGAAACACTTTCAAGAGTGTCGAAATCTTTTTGACAAGAAATAGCATGAAGCTTTAGATATCCGAAAATAAAGCTTCGTTTCTAGCTGACTGTCCTATTCCGAAATGGCGTAACATCTGCTTTATGAAAGCTAACAAAACAATAAAACAACGCATACTATTCACATTCAAAATAATAAATATGTGAAAATCATTTAGTTAAATTACACTTTTTTTATAACATACGCTTCTCTGTTCATCTGCAATAATCATATTAAGAACCGCAAGTAAGCCTACATCATTTTGAATAAAAAAAGGCGTAGAGTGACAGTTATTAGACATATACATAAATTTGATGTAGGTATAATTGCAAGCAATCTGTTTGACATATCACTGATAGTGTAATGGTGAACGGGAAGGGCTGGGAAGCATGGTGAATTTATAGTAACGGTTCGAAACGCCTTGAAAGACAAAATTTTTTCTATTATATTTTGTTATTTATTCGAATTATTTGGCGTCATTTGTGAGTCTATAGTCACTGTGCCTGTTATCCACAATGATTTCCTTTGTGTGCATGGAAATTAGCAGGATGGGTATATTACCCATACTAACGGAATGTGGGAATCCCAGTAGCATATCCGTTGTTTCTGCAGTTTGCTCCCACCTCCAGTTACGTTCGTGGTGGTTCTTCTATCTTCCGCCACGGCTGTCCTCAGCCAATTGAAAAGTATGAAAGTCACACGACACGAAAGCAGCGCATTTGCTGCAGGAAATACGAAACTGCCAAGACACCTAAGTTGTAGTTTCATACTTTCTGCGATATGATTAGCGCACTCGCACCTCATTTGTGTTTATATGGACATACTTATACAGCAGACATTCAAGATGATAGAATGTGTAGGGATATTAGATTACAAAACACAAACTGTTTCACTGTTTCGAAACAGTGTATCGAAACATTACATTGTACTGTTTCATTTGTTTCGAAACAGTTACGTGTTTCAGTTTGCCCATCTCTAAGAGCCAGTACTCCTGCGGTTATTTCCCCTCCGCTGTCATACCGTAGGCGTCGGCAACAATTAAATTAAAGCTTTTAGTCTCACGTCCATTGTTTCAGTTTAGCTTTCCATTTCCTTGTACACATTTGAACGTGTTTACGGCGTGTAGTGCGTAACGTGATGTGCGCCACGCCGCCCGAAAAATGAAACGTCGTATCGTGGATAGCTGACAATCCTGGAACATTTACATATGACGGAATTGTTTTATATTTTCGAGTTTGCGATAAAAAAGTTTCGTGCAAAAAAAAGTTTCGAATAGACCAGCATGTCAAGGCAAATCTTCATACCACGGGAATGCAGAAGAAAGGCCCACAACAACAACTTCTGACAACAGCAAGCTGCAGTAGCTTGTCCAAAGGTAACCAAAAACGTCGGTTTAATATGGATCTATGTGAAGCATTCATTACAAGCAATATTCCTCTTCACAAACTTTCAAACTCTATCTTCAAAGGCTTCTTGCACATATATTGCTTAAATCAAAATATATCAGATGAATCAACATTGCGTAAAAATTACATACCGACAATTTACGTAAATGTTTGGAAAGAAATACGCAATGAACTGAAGGACAACATTATCTGAATTTCAGTCGACGAAACTACAGACACTTGTGAAAGAACTTGAAACAGTACATCATTCTACAATCGCCAGATTTGTGAATGAGGGTATTACAAAAATATTTCCAGAATCTTCTGCAGGTGAAAGGGTGTTTGTATTTATTTCAGATTCTTCTCCCCATATGATGAAAGCAGGAGACGCCCTCCGACTATTTTGCCCCAATTTGATTCATGTGACGTGCTTTGCACACGGAGTACATCGTCTTGCTGAAGTACGTTCCACGTTTGTGAATGTAAAGAAACTGATTTCATCCACAAAGAAAGTGTTTCTAAACGCTCCTGTTTGCAGCAAGACCTACAAAGAAAAACTACCAAATGTGCCTTTACCCCCCGAACCAGTGGTAACTCGTTGGGGTACGTGAGTCGAAGCTGTGTTGTTTTACAACGAACATTTCGAGGCCATTCGAGAGGTAGTAAACGACTTCAATAGCGCAGAGGCCTTGGCAGTTTGCCAGTGCAAGGAAGCTTTTAATGATTCCGGTATTAAAAAGGACATTGGTATGATTAGCACTCACCTTTCCCACATACCTGCAAGTATTAAACAGCTTGGAACTCAAGGTTTGGCGTTGAATGAATCTATTCAGTTAATGAATAAAATTATTCTACTAAACTCCTCTTTGTCCGAGGTATTTCCAAGAAAACTTAAAGAGAAGTTTGAAAACATTTTAAACAATAACCCAGGCTTTGAAGCCCTGTACCAAAAATTGTTATTTTTATTAATGGGATGGGTGCCAACATAACAGCCAAATTCAAATACTGCCCAGTTCCATCAGTTGATGTAGAACGGTCCTGTTCTGCTTATAAAAATATTTTGATTGACCGAAGACACTCACTACCGAACATTTGGAACAGCACTTGGTCGTTTGTATTTACAATATTAGAAAAATGTAAAATGAGTTGTAAATGATGCTTTGGTCCAACAGTATTAATTACAAGTTAATGTTGTTCAAAAAATTCATGATTGCATGTTGTTTTTTAACTAATATATTTTCTGAGCGTGCCCTTCTGCATGTGATATATATCTCGAAGTTGGCCCTGTACATGTTGACTGTTTGGCTGCGACTCACTCGCATAGCATCCGCTTGTCACCGACAACAAAGCAAAGAAGGGACAATTCTTGAAGCACGGTATGCGTCCCCATTTTGCAAATTTTTAGAAAATAATCCCAGAGGCCCCTTCGTAACCTCTACCATAAAATAGTCAGAAAATGATATCAGCGTTCTAAATGTACCGATTTTTCGTGTGGCCGGCGTTGTTCCTCGTAACTGATGCGCAAAGGTTCGACTGAGATATAATGCACGCAGTAACTACCACGTTTTTTTTATTATTATTTGATCTCGCCTATTTCGGCACTTTTCATGCATTTTAAGCATTTTTCGTGCCTATTTGCACACATATTTTAAGGTTTTTATGATGCACATAATCTGGTCTCTACTCATCACAAACCCAGAACACTGTCTAGCCTACGACGCGTCTTTGCAGTCTGCAGTGCCATAGAACTTGATTTGAAAACGATTTGTGTAATCGGTAACAGCACAATATTTTTGTTAGTAACTAAATTCGTAATGGAAGAAAGTAAAAGGTATTTATATGATGCGGGCTATAAATTCAAAGTAATAGTATATGCAGAAGAACATGGAAATATAGCAGGTGAGCGGCATGTCGGCCGATTTTAAAGGTCAGTTCGGTTATAAAAACTAAGAATATTTTTAGTCTGGCTTTGCAGTCTGATAATAAAAATGGTGAAAATGTTATTTTTAAAAAATGCTTAAATTTAATGGGCGTCATATAGTCCGTATCGTCTTATAGTGCGTAAAAAACGCAAACTCCAGAGTTTGCTGAAGATGTTATAAAAACTTGCTGTGTGTTGCACGGTTTAGCTCGTTATCGAGACAGGCTTGAAGACACTTTGAATACGCAGCACAGTCGGGAAGAAATTAGAGTGACGCTCACCAATAGTCGTCTTCTCCGAAGAAGGTGAAAACTCTATGAGTATTCCTCACACTCCGTGTAGCACATCAATGGACGTTTTTCAGCGTCACAAATGAAATCTGTCTTATTGGCTTTGTTCTTTAGCCAACAGTATGGCCTACACGACTGCACTACCAAATACGAGGGTAATCCCAAAAGTAAGGTCTCCCATTTTTTTGAAAGTACATAGATAGACCTGTTTATTTCTACAGTGGTTTACATCGGTTTACAGCTTGAACATTTAGCTATTTTTCGACATAATCACCATTTCTGTCGATGCATTTTTGTAGACGCTGTGGCAGTTTTCGTATGCCCATGTCTTACCAGCTCGTCGTCATGTTGTTCAGAAAATTATGAACCTCTTCTCTCACCTCGTCGTCAGAGCTGAATCGCTGGGACCACAATTAACGCTGACAGGTACTGTGAAGCTCTGAAAAAACACAAACGGGCAATTCAGAACCCGAGAAGAGGAATGTTGAACAAGGGCGTACACATTCTACATGACAACGCTCGCCCACACATCGCTCGGCAAACCGTTGCTGTCCTGCAATAGTTTCACTGGAACATAATCACCCACCCATCCTATAGTCCCGACTTGGCGCCTTGTGCCCTAGGTTAAAAGAACATTTGGCCGGAAAACGGTACAGCTCCGACGACGAGGTGAAAGAAGAGGTTCATAACTTTCTGAACAGCATGGCGGCGAGCTGGTATGACATGGGCCTCACTTTGCGACCGCGATGTGGCAGCCACGAGTGCAGTTCTGGGACTCAAGTAGCTTGAGAAAGATCGCAGGGCGTACGTCTCGATTCTGTTATCGCCGACCGTCCAAAAGGTGGCAAACAGTGACGGCCTCCTCTTCCGAACAAACGAAGGAACTCGCCCAGTGCTTTGGACAAAAATTGGCCACGGCGGATCAGCCACCGTACTCTGTGGGGACAGTTGGGGATAGATGCAAAATGTCTAGCGAAAGCCTTCTAATAAAGTTTCAAGACCCAGCATTAAGTGTGCAATCTATAGATATTATAAAAATGTATGTATGTACGAGGTGCGTGTGTGTGAGTGTGTGTGTTCCACATCCAAACTCTGTACACATATAACCTACTGACAGGCGACAATCTCTATGGAGTAAGAACCACCTCCCTATGAAAGGAGTGAGGGTGGGGCTGGAAAAGAAGCGTAGCCCACAACTCGTGAACTCCCAGATTTTATCCATCCACTAGTTGTGAATGAGAGCACTTAGAGACTTGCACCAAACTTTACACATACACACATAAAAAAAAAATTTTTGCATCACCTCGGTTCCGGGAGTTCCGGAACCTGTACAGATAACTGGAATGGCGATCAACATAAACATCATTTCCGCCCTCCTTATTGTTCATCAAAACCACAAATTGCATGTTGTACCACCAAACAGTGAGACCTTCAGAGGTGGTGGTCTAGATTGCTGTACACACTGGTACCTCTAATACCCAGTAGCACGTCCTCTTGCATTCATGCATGCATGTATTTGTCGTGGCATACTATCCACACGTTCATCAAGGCACTGGTGGTCCAGTTGTTCAGCTCCTCAACAGCGATTCGGCGTAGATCCCTCAAAGTGGTTAGTGGGTCACATCGTCCACAAACAGCCCTTTTCAAGCTATTCACGCATGTTCGATAGGGTTCACGTCTGGAGAAAATGCTGACCACTCTAATCGAGCGATGTCGTTTTCCTGAAGGAAGTCATTCACAAGATGTGCACGATGGCGGCGCGAATTGTCGTCCATGAAGACGGCCTCGCCAATATGTTGCCGATGTGGTTGCTCTATCGGTCGAAGGAAGGCATTCACATGTCGCACAGCTATTACGGCGCCTTGCATGACCACCAGCTGTGTACGTCAGCCCCACACAATGCCACCCCAAATCAGCAGGGAACCTCCATCTTGTTGCACTCGTTGGACAGCTTGTCTAAGGCGTTCAGCCTGACCGGGTTGCTTCCAAACACGTCTCCGACGATTGTCTGGTTGAAGGCATATGCGACACTCATCGGTTAAGAGAACGCGATGGCAATCCGAAGCAGTCCATTCAGCATGTTTTTGGGCTCATCTGTGCCGTGCTGCATGGTGTCCTGGTTGCAAAGATGGACCTCACCATGGACGTCGCCAGTAAACTTACGCATCATGTAGCTTACTGCACACAGTTTGAGTCGTAACACGACGTCCTGTGGCTGCACGAAACGCATTATTCAAAATGGTGGCATTGCTGTCGGGGTTCCTCCAAGTCATAATCCGTAGGTAGCGGTCATCCACTGCAGTAGTAGCCCTTGGGCGGACTGAGCGAGGCGTGTCATTGACAATTCCTATCTCTCTGTATCTCCTCCATGTCCGAACAACATTGCTTTGGTTCACTCCGAGACGCCTGGACACTTCCCTTTGAGCCCTTCCTGGTACAAAGTAACAATGCGGACACGATCGAACCGCAGTATTGACCATCTAGGCATGGTTGAACTATAGACAACACAAGCCGTATACCTCCTTCCTGGTGGAATGACTGGAACTGATCGACTATCGGACCTCCTCCGTCTAATAGGCGCTGACCACGCATGGTTGTTTACATCCTTGGGCGGGTTTGGTGATATCTCTGAAAAGTCAAAGAGACTGTGTCTTTGATACAATATCCACAGTCAACGTCTATCTTCAGGAGTCCTTGGAACTGGGGTGATACAAAACTTTTTTTGATGCTTCTAATATCAAACCTTAAAGAATTTTGTTCTGGTCAGATGAATACGGGGTTATAAATACAAAGCCAAACAGGGTAATGCAGGAGTGCATTTAATAATGAATAAGAAATTAGGAACATTATGGTAGCGAAGGTAGACACAAAGCCCATGCCTACCTCAGTAATACAAGTTTATAAGCCAAATAGTTCCGCAGATGATGAAGAGATTGAAGAAATGTATGATGGGATAAAAGAAATTACTCATATCGTTAAAAGAGATGGAAATAGGTGAATGCAGACCGAGGGGGGGGGGGGGGGGGGGGGGAGGGAAGAAATGAAAGAGGAAGCCGCCGGGTAGAATTTTGTACAGCGCATAATTTAATCATTGCTGACACTTGGTTTAAGAATCATGAAAGAAGACTGTATACGTGGAAGAGGCCTGGAGACACTGGAAGGTTTCAGTTTGATTATATTATGGTAAGATAGAGATTAGGAACCAGATTTTAAATTATAAGGCATTTCCATCGGTAGATGTGGACTCTGACCACAATCCATTGGTTATGAACTGTAGATTGAAAAGTAATTGGGAAAAGGTAGGAAATTAAAGAGCTGGGACTTGGATACGTTGAAAGAACCAGAGATTGTTGAGAGTTTCAGAGGAAGTATTAGGCAACAGTTGACCAGGACAGGGGAAAGGAGTACAGTAGACAATGAATGGGTAGCTTTAACAGACGAAATAGTGAAGACAGCAGAGGATAAAATAGGTATACAGACAAGGCCTAGAAGAAATCTTTGAATAACAAAGGAGATCTTGAATATAACTGATGAAAGTGATAATTCAAAAATATGGCTAATGAGCTAGGTGAAAGGGCACACAAACATTTAAAAAATGAGATTGACAGGAAGCGCAAAATTGCCTAGCAGGAATGACTAGAAAGCAAATGGAAGGATTTAGAAGTATATTTCTCTAGGGGAAAGACAGATACTGCCTACAGGAAATTTAAAGAGGCCTTTGGGGATAAAAGAAGAGTATGAATATCAAGAAATCAGATGAAAACCAGTCCTAACGAAAGAAGGGATAGCTGAGAGGTGGAAGGAGTGTATAGAGAGTCTATACAAAGGAGATGAGAGATCTGATACCGTGAGAAGAATTTGACAGAGCTCTGTAAGATCTATGACGAAACTAAGGCTACGGCCACACGAGCGTTTTTTTCACACGCGTTTCTGCTGGCGTTCACGTCGACTTTAGGCTATGGCCACACGAGCGTTTTTTCCACGCGCGTTTCTGCCAGAATTCACGCAACACGCGCGGCCACATGGCCGGTTCTCTCAGCGGCGTGAAGCCCAGCGAAACGCCAGTAGTGCTTTGGTGCAAGCTGTGACAACATCGACGGTGCGCAGTTTAGTATCAACTATGAGCAGAAATACATTAAACAAGAAAGCGGTTCTTGCAGTATGTGCTGCGTTAGTTGTACATAGGCGTCGCAAACGACGACAGGAAAAAAAAAATTACTGGATTCATCCCATATTAAGCGACAGATCAACTAAAGGAAAGTTCGTGCTTCTACACAACAAACTGAAGGCAAATCCAGACAAGTTCTTTGAATACTACAGGATGTCGGTTAACTCATTTGAAATGCTTCTGAATATGATTGGAGAGAAAATTTCTAAAAGGAACACGACATGTTATAAAACCAAAAATAAGACGTGCGGCTACTTCATTATGAGATACCTACTTTTTATAATATCGCACCACGCATTGTTAGATTGCCATATGTTCTTTATTATGAAATACCTATTGAAATGATACCGCTCCACGCAGTGTTGCACATGTTGGCTCGCTACTTTTGCAGTTCGGTAATTGTCGGTAAGCGTCGGAGGAAAGGGCAGTGGTCTAGGCTACGGCCACACGAGCGTTTTTTTCCCGCGCGTTTCTGCCGGCGTTCACGCCGACATTATAGACCACTGCGTGTTGAATGGGGCTGGCCACACGAGGCGTTTTCGCACGCCGCGAGGCCTCAAACTTCGGCGTTCACGCTGAGCGAACGCTCTCGGGTGCATTCGATCTGCGTGTTTTTCACGCTGGGTGCTGGCCACACGGGCGGGAGACACGCTGCGGCAGAGTCCGGAACCTCAGCCCTTTCCTCCGACGCTTACAGACAATTACCGAACTGAAATCGTAGCGATGCCAACATATGCAACAATGCGCGGAGCAATATTATTTCAATAGGTATTTCATAATAAAGAACATATGCAGTCTAACAATGCGTGGTGCGATATTATAAAAAGTAGGCATTTCATAATGAAGTAGCCACACATGTATTATTTTTGGTTTTATAACATGTCAAATGCATGATAAATGTACGTGGTTTGAAAGCCAAAGTACGAGATTTTAGTTGTTTATGTACGAGGAAAAAAGTTCTATGGTTGACAACCCTGTTCGGCTGCTCGCTGTTCAGTTTACGGACAGACTTTGCCGTTCTCGCTTCGTTGTCATTGTAGCAGTCTTCTTATATTTTATAAAGTGCCAGAATGGAGCGTCTGGACAGTGAAATCATTATTATGGAAGTGTAGAAACATCCATGGCTGTACAATACAAGGGATCTGGAATACAAAATTAGAGAAAGAAAAAGAGAATCGTGGCGAGCAGTTACAGTGGCCGTTCTGGCAGAAAATTGGGATGGAATGGATAACAAGCAAAAATCAGATCTAGGTAATTACAGGCAGTAAATATTTTATTAATTGCTATAAACAGTGTACAATGAAATTTATACACGAATAAAATGTTAACAAGCCAATACAAAAATTAGTGTTCATCCAAAGAAGTTTGCATAATGATCTTGCCATGGTAGAGATCCTTGAGGGGAACAGAAGTAATCAGCAAAATGATCTCTGATACTTTTGCCACTGACCGTTCCTTTTGTCCCATGTGCCGGAATACTTGCCATTGGGCAAGTCAGTGTGTCTTCAAAATTGTAACCCTCATGTTATCTCACAAAATTGTGAAGTACACGACATGCTTGAACAATAGTATCCGCCACATCCACGTTAACATCGATTGGACGATGGAAAATTCTCCATTTATTGGACAAAATGCCAAATGCTCATTCCACATAACGTCGTGCTCCTGACAGTCTGTAGTTAAACACTTTTTGTTTATTCGTAAGGTTTTTTGCGGGATATGGTCTCATTAAATGGTCACTCATCGCAAAAGTCTCATCAGCCACCAACACATAAGAAATTTTCAGTCCACAAGGATCATTCGGAAGTGGCGCAGCTTCTGGCAAATTCAAGGCTTGTTGGTAAAGTTTTTTACCCAATTCAGTTGCTTTGAATATATTGGAGTCTCCTTGATGATAAAATGCCTCTACATCTATGAATCTGAAACAATATTTGCTGTCTACTATGGCTATCAATACAATAGAAAAATACTTTTGTAGTTATAAAATTCGCTGCCTGATGTCCATGGTTTAACGATTCTAACGTGTTTTCCATCTATGGATCCCACACAATGAGGAAAGCCTGCTGTCTTCTCATACTGGTCGCTGATATTCTTCCACTCTTCTATAGTCGGGGGTTTCATATACTCCACTTTCAGCATCTCCCATATGGAAGTGCAAGTATCTCTAATAATATCAGCAATTGTGGATCGGCCGAGAAGAAACTCAAAATGCAGAGAACGCATCGAATTTCCAGTCCTCAGATGCCTGTAAAAATTGATTTTATCAGTTAGAAATGGTTGGGGAAAGCCAATGGATTTTCTCTTTATTTATGTTTCAGGAAATGGTTCTCACTGCCAAACGTATTTTTGTGTGCTATGCTACTTTATCGTGATTTTTTCCATGTTTAAGGTGCTCCGTTGTCCTGTTTTCATTGTAATATATAAAACCAAGAGGAATATTGAAATAATTGTCTGTCTTTATATATGGTTAATGGTGAAAGTCTGCAAAAACGTCGATCATTAGTTAAAAACTGCACATGGATTTATACATTATACTAACGTCAACACAAGACTGCAGGACTGGACAGCACGCAGAAATTCACTTGAAAATGGGAACCATTTCATAAAACACGCTGTGGAAAATATAAATGGAAAAAATCGTTCTTGGTAGTAGAAAAATTGTTTCATATACAAACCTCTTAAATGATTTCATTTTAAGTAGGAGAAATTAAATGAGCTCCAGGTAATTACATAAATCTACAATACTTTTATTCGTTATCTTTTAGGGATAGAAGTTCAGAAACGGTGGAAAAGTATGAGAGATTCCTATACAAAATACATGAAAAGCAAAGGAAGAAGTGGTGATGCTGCTACGTCCAGCAAACCATATGTATTTTATAAGCAAATGACGTTCCTTGAAGGAGTGCTGCAATAAAGGACGTAAGTGACAATTACCCCTTACTGTCTGTGGATTATAAGGTCACTTGTTGAACATAGTAGCTGTTTCAGTAGGTTTAATATGAAAGGATCCTGTTTTAAATTATAAAGAAGGTTATTTTTTTCAGAACTGCTGGGAATATGAACGTCATTGAGAATGACGACAGAACAGAGAGCGTACTAGCACCAGAACCTCGAAGTGCAGAAAATATTTCGAGGCCAAAACCAAAAAAGCGGAAACAAGATACGTTCGAGGACGAAATTGTGAAGGTCTTAAAACGGCATTTGGAACAACCTGCACGTCACGTGCCTGATGCGGATGAGATGTTCCTCATGTCGCAACTTTCTGTTATTAGGAAGCTTGAAACGGAGGACAAATTACATTTTCAAATGAAATTCCTTCAAATTTTAAGGTCTTACACAATTCCGACGTCTTCACCTTCACCATCTTCACCAAGTGGCAGCGCAATTAATCAGTCTTTTGTACATCACTACGAAAGCTATTCGTCACAGTCCACAGAAGAAAGAGAGTCCACAGAAGAAAGAGAGTCCACAAATGGTTCAAATGGCTCTGAGCACTATGGGACTTAACATCTGTGGTCATCAGTCCTCTAGAACTTAGAACTACTTAAACCTAACTAACCTAAGGAGATCACACACATCCATGCCAGAGGCAGGATTCGAACCTGCGACCGGAGCGGTCACGCAGTTCCAGACTGAAGCGCCTAGAACCGCACGGCCACAGCGGCCGGCGAGAGTCCACAGAAGAAAGAGAGTCCACAGAAGAAAGAGAGTCCACAGAAGAAAGAGAAGATGCTTTTGTGACACTTTTTGACTTGTAATTAAAACCTATGTCAGGTCTTTCAGATCTAGATTTTTTCCTTGACATAAACATTTTTTATTAATATTAATGTCTAAACAGAGAAAGAATTAAAAAATAAAACGTACCTTAAGGTTACTGCGAGTTTTTCTTCTGCACTGATACATTCCCTCATGTTCGTGTTCCTTTCAGAAATTTTCTCTCCAATCATATTCAGAAGCATTTCAAATGAGTTAACCGACATCCTGTAGTATTCAAAGAACTTGTCTGGATTTGCCTTCAGTTTGTTGTGTAGAAGCACGAACTTTCCTTTAGTTGATCTGTCGCTTAATATGGGATGAATCCAGTAATTTTTTTCCTGCCGCCGTTTGCGACGCCTATGTACAACTAACGCAGCACATACTGCAAGAACCGCGTTCTTGTTTAATGTATTTCCGCTCATAGTTGATACTAAACTGCGCACAGTAGATGTCACAGCGTGCACCAAAGCACTACTGGCATTTCGATGGGCTTCACGCCGCGTGAGGGAGGCAGCCATGTGGCCGCGCTTGTTGCGTGAATTCTGGCGGAAACGCGCGTGGAAAAAACGCTCGTGTGGCCGTAGCCTAAAGTCGTCGTGAACGCCGGCAGAAACGCGCGTGAAAGAAACGCTCGTGTGTCCGTAGCCTAAGCCGCGGGGGCAGGCGATATTCCGTCGGAAGTAATGGTAGCATTGGGAAAACGAGCCATGACAAAAATCTTCCCTGGTGAGCAAGACGTATGGGAGAGGAGAAATGCCCTTAGACTTAATTTAGTAATTCCTGTTACAAAGAAAGTAGTTGCTGACATGTGTGAAAATTACCGTACCATCAGTTTAATAAGAAATGACTGCAAAACAGTAACACGAATTCTTTACAGAAGAATGGAAAAACTGATGGAAGCCAACCTGGGGAAAGATCAGTTTGGATTCCGGAGAAAAAGGAACACGCGAGGCAATACTGACACTACGACTTATCTTAGAAGATAGGCTAAGGAAAGACAGATCTACTTTTATAGCACTTGTAGACTTAAGGAAAACTTATGGCAATGCTGACTGAATACTCTCTTTGAAATTCTGAAGGTAGCAGGGGTAAAATACAGAAAGGGAAGGGCTATTTACAGCTTTTATAGAAAGCATACGGCAGTTATAAGAGTTGCGGGCTTCCAAATTATATAGTGAAACGGTGTGGCGTGGCCCTCAACTATGTACTCTCCGACTCAGAGTTGAAATATTAAAAGTTTTGGCTGGTTTCGTTGTCTAGGGTCTGGGATACGTAGTTGCCGCATTACAAGCCAAATACTGCTGAGTCTACAGTATACAATATGGATAGACACATGATTCGAATGGTCGAAGGTTCCTATCACTCGGCAATTGCGAATTTTGAACGTAATATAGACATTTATAAATGAAAGATCGCAATTGAATAAAATCTGCAGGTTCTATCTTAACGACTTTAAATGATGAGTACAATAGCAGAAATACTTTTGAGAACTCGGTATATTTCTGTCAAACACTTATTGGTGTCGATGGTCCAGCAATTAAATGAAATATTAGTTGAATAACAGGGAAACAATAGATTCCTACTCCACGTAATTAGTTATGAACGACAACAACAAAAAATGGCTCTGAGCACTATGGGACTTAACTTCTAAGGCCATCAGTCCCCTAGAACTTAGAACTACTTAAACCTAACTAACCTAAGGACATCACACACATCAATGCCCGAGGCAGGATTCGAACCTGCGACCGTAGCGGTCGCGCGGTTCCAGACTGTAGCACCTAGAACCGCTTGGCCACCCCGGCCGGTTATGAACGATGACATAGCTCGCGAGATATTCCCTTCTAAACGCATACTAAGTCTTCACTGCGGAAACCACGGAGATCTCACAATTTCACAAGTCGGCACTGCGAAATATTTCTATCTCCCACGCCCACGCGCAAACTGCTCACTGTCCACGTCTTTCCGCAACTGTGCGTCCGTCGCGTCGTACTGTCCAAGACTCTCCGTTCGGCACCTCCCGTGTCCTATGCCGTCCTGCCCAGAACTCTTCTCCCGCATCCATCCACTCTCCCCATTCATGAGTGCTGTGATCGGCTAGAGCGCTCGCGCCATGTCTTCAAGCGAACGCACCCACACAAACATATTAAAACTCATTCGAAATACTAGATTAACAATTAAATAACTTGAAACTAAATAAATATTCCTACGGGTGGACCATAAACACGCTCTAACACACATTGTTGGATACATAAACAAATTAAATAAACATATATCAAAGCAGATGGCAGTTATAAGAGTCGAGGGGTATGAAAGGGAAGCACTGGTTGGGAAGGGACTGAGTCAGGGTTGTAGCCTATCTCCGGTGTTATTCAATCTGTATATTCAGCAAGCAGTAAAGGAAACAAAAGAAAAAATTGGAGTAGGAATTAAAATCCATGGAGAAGAAATAAAAACTTTGAGGTTCGCCAATGACATTGTAATTCTGTCAGAGACAGCAAAGGACCTGGTAGAGCAGTTGAACGGAATGGACAGTGTCTTGAAAGGAGGGTATAAGATGAACATCAACAAAAGCAAAACGAGGATAATGGAATGTAGTCGAATTAAGCAGGGTGATGATAAGGGAATTAGATTAGGAAATGAGACACTTAACGTAGTAAAGAGTTTTGCTATTTGGGGAGTGTTGCATACATAGTTCCACGTAGTCTGTGCGTACACAACTTGCCCACTAGAGCGCGCCCCGCTAAGCGCAACAGCATAGGCGCAGCGCTCGTCCATCTCCGCACTACGAGATGGCGCTGTCATAGAGACGGACCAACTTCTGCTTCCACCGATCCGCGTATTAGTATGTAACGCAGCCAATGAGATTGCTGCTAACGTAGAACGTAGAACCTTTTCTCCTCGCGAACCACACTGGCGCAGTGATACATGAACGCTCGAGGTATTATAACGTGTGTACAGACCTCCGATTAGTCAGTCTGCATTAGTCTGCATTAGTCTATAGTCAAGTTTCAGTCTGCGCCTAATAAGATTACCATATTCCTGTACTTAGCCATGAAGATAAATGAGTAGACACTTTGTCAAGTATTAGAGATATGTGAGAATAAGATTAACGCACCAAGGCCAAAGGAACTTCAGATTGTCAATTGTAAACAACATCCAGAATCAAGTTACGTAAGGTTTATGCCTGTTACTATTTTAATAAATGTGTGTGAAAATTAATCAAGTTCTGTTTAAAGTTGGTCACCGTCAATCTGCTACTCTAAGCGTGCAAGTGGAATTTCTATCATCTGAACTAAAGGCAGAAAATAAACACGCCACGATAAGACCACGAGACATATTGCTGACACTCGCCTACTTCGTTAGAGCGACAAGTCAAATAATCTGATGGTGTGTGTATCGAAGGTCTTACAGTACGCGCACCACAGGGAGCAATGTTGTGCGCAAGCACAGCACCGATCCCGAAATCCGATGCATCCACCATCAACAAAAGGGGTTTCCGGGGATCGAATGGCGTAAGGCAAGTATTAGAAAGCAACGCCGATTTCAACTGGCGAAAGGCGCGTTCGCATTCCGTCCAGACGAACGGAACACCTTTATGGCGTAAGCGATGAAGCGGAGCGCACATAGAGAAGGTAGTAATTGATTTTTCCCAGCACACTCTGTAGCTGCTTCAAATTCTGCGGCGAAGGTAAGTGTTGTATGGCACGGAGGTGCCCTGGACTTGGATGTATGCCTTGGGCATTGAGTACATTGCCCAGGTAGGGTAAGTCCCGAGCAAGAAACACACATTTGTCCTTCCGCAAGCGAAGACCATTTTGTCGCAAGACCTGAAATAATGTTCTGAGATTGGCTAAATGTTCTTCTTCCGTCTTTCCGGAGATCACAATATCGTCCAGATAGTTTGCTGCAGCAGGGACCGACGCACAAACAGTTTGTAGATATTGCTGAAACAATGCAGGGGCGGATGCACACTCGAATGGCAGTCGTTTGAATTGGTACAAATCAAGATGCGTGTTAACCACCAAAACGCGCTGGGATTCTTCGTCCACCGGTATTTGCAAGTACGCATCTGCTTGGTCCAACTTCGAAAAATATTTACCCGGGCACAGTTTGTCAAAAAGATCTTCCGGGCGGGGTATAGGAAAAGTTGCAATCACTAGTTGCGGATTCACTGTTGCCTTAAAATCTACACAAAGTCTCAATTTTCCGGAAGGTTGTGGCAAAATTACTAAGGGTAATGTCCAGAGAGAAGCCTGCACACGTTCAATCACACCTTGTGATTCCAAATCGTGTAACGTTCTTGTGACCTCATCACGCAATGTGTGGGGAACATTGCGCGCTCTGAAAAATTGTGGCTGCGCGTTTACTTGCAGTTCCAAATGTGCTTTATAGTTCTTAGCGCAACCAAGGCCCGGTGCAAAAATGTCTGCAAATTCTTCACATAGATGAGAAACACTGGCTGAAGGCACAGTCTGGTTCACTGATAGGACCTGATTGACTATAGACAAGTTAAACAACTGAAATAAATCGAAACCAAACAAGTTCACTGCAGAAGAAGAACGAAGGGCGTAAAATGACACAAGTTTTGTTTGTCCCTTGTGTGTTGCAAGAAGGCTGCACTGTCCTAACACAGGGATATGCTGACCGGAATAGTTACTGAGCTTAACATTTGCGGCACGCAACGGAGGGGTGCCCAGCCATTTGTACGTGTCTTGATTGATCAAGGAAACTGCAGCTGGAATGGAATCACCTTGCCGGTAATGTCCAAGTCGACAAAAAGTTTATTGTCCTGTTGACGACAAGAGCAACTGTCTCGTGCAACGTGAACTGACACTGGTACAGAATCACGTGCGACTTGATGGGATTTCCGGCGATGTCGACGCACACTATGTGTGGGACGAACACAGTCACTGTTAGAGAGAGTGGCACTGGGCGGAGTGGAATGAACTACATGAATTTCCATGGGCAAAAGTTCACGAGCCGGAGTATCCTTGGTTCGATTCCGATTCTGGCGCGAAGCAAAGGGCCTGGAATGGTTGTGAGTGTCCGATCTGAGCTTTTTCTGGCAAACACTTTGAACATGGCCTCTTTTATTACAGAAAAAGCAAATAGCTTGGCGTGATGGGCAATTCTCACATGAATGTCTAGTAGCACACTGTGGGCATGATTTTACCGCATTTCCTTGCTTGCGCGGCACACGTGGCGGAGAGCTTGGCGGCAGCTGCGGGGATGGGCGTGAGGGCTGTTTACTGTTCCGTGCAGCGCGCCCGGCGGGCTGGTTAACCCGATACACAGCTAGCGAAGTTTCAAACGATTCCTGAGCAAAGTCAAGTGTGTCCTGCCGATCCAATATGTCTATCACATGTTGAAGGGAGGGATTGACTAGTTTCAAAATCTGTTCCTGTATACGAACATCAGAAACGTTCTATGCAATTGCATCACATACCATATTATCTGAATAAGGGAGTCCACATTCACACTCAAAAGCATAATCCCTAGTAAGGCCTTGCAAGGTTGCAACCCACTCCCAATTAGTCTGACCGGCCGTACGTTTTGTACGAAAGAACATGTACCATTTGGCAACTACATTGACTGATTCTTTGAAATATGCATCTAATGCAGACAAAATTTCGTCGTAGGACAGAGTTGCTACGTCGTTTCGGGGAAATAATTTCACTATCACATGGTACGTCTGGACGCCTATGGCGGAAAGGAGTAAAGGCTGCCGCTCATTACCTTGAATTCTGTAGGCGGCGACATGGAATCCAAACTGGCGCGACCACTCCGTCCAGCTTTCCAGTGCCACATCAAAAGGACGAAAAGGTGGTGCAACTGCGTGTTGTGGCTGCGGTAGCGGTGGAGCGGCGGCTGCTGCATCGTTTTGCATTGCACGTTGACCCTGGACGAGCTGTCCAAGGGCATCCAGTAAGGCCTGCGTCTGCTGGTTCTGTAAGTGATAAAATTCGGACAGTACATCTGGAGATTGTGGCGAAGCCATGACACAAGTAAATCAGACCATCAATACGAACGCAAAATCCTCGTCGTCATTTGTTGTGACTTGGCAAGACAGCCAAGCCACTAGGAGGTGAAGCCGGCCGGCCGAAGTGGCCGTGCGGTTAAAGGCGCTGCAGTCTGGAACCGCAAGACCGCTACGGTCGCAGGTTCGAATCCTGCCTCGGGCATGGATGTTTGTGATGTCATTAGGTTAGTTAGGTTTAACTAGTTCTAAGTTCTAGGGGACTAATGACCTTAGCAGTTGAGTCCCATAGTGCTCAGAGCCATTTGAGGTGAAGCCGAAAGGCATGCGTTTAAGCTCACGCAGGCTGGCGTGAGGTCTGGAACAGTCAAAGGATTTGAGTCTAGCAAATAAAGTACGTAGCTGTTTGAATACTTAACTTTAATCCATAATTGGTGAACATCGGTCTGACGGTACATCCATCACAAGATAAATAGCAAATGATAATGGCGCCTTGCTAGGTCGTAGCAAATGACGTAGCTGAAGGCTATGCTAACTATCGTCTCGGCAAATGTGAGCGTAATTTGTCAGTGAACCATCGCTAGCAAAGTCGGCTGTACAACTGGGGCGAGTGCTAGGACGTCTCTCTAGACCTGCCATGTGGCGGCGCTCGGTCTGCAATCACTGATAGTGGCGACACGTGGGTCCGACGTATACTACCGGACCGCGGCCGATTTAAAGGCTACCACCTAGCAAGTGTGGCGTCTGGCGGTGACACCACAAGCAAAATAACTGGTGATGGTCGAAGTAGAGAGGATATAAAATGTAGACTGGCAATGGCAGGGAAAGCGTTTCTGAAGAAGAGAAATTTGTTAACATCGAGCATAGATTTAAATGTCAGGAAGTCGTTCCAGAAAGTATTTGTGTGGAGTGTAGCCATGTATGGAAGTGAAACGTGGACGATAAATAATTTAGACAAGAAGTGAATAGAAGCTTTCGAAATGTGGTGCTACAGAAGAATGCTGAAGATTAGATGGGTAGATCACATAACTAATGAGGAGGTATTGAATAGAATTGGGGAGAAGAGGAGCTTGTGGCGCAACTTGACTAGAAGAAGGGATCGGTTGGTAGGACATGTTCTGAGGCATCGAGGGATCACCAATTTAGTATTGGCGGGCAGCGTGGAGGGTAAAAATCGTAGAGGGAGACCAAGAGATGAATACACTAAGCAGATTCAGAAGGATGTAGGCTGCAGTAGGTACTGGGAGATGAAGAATCTTGCACAGGAGAGAGTAGCATGGAGAGCTGCATCAAACCAGTCTCAGGACTGAAGACCACAACAACACAACAACATATCAAAGGAATAGGGCAAAAGATAGATCAGTAGCCAAATGTCTCTGTACTTTCTAAAACACAGTAAATATTTAACCAATTTATTCATGAGTAGCATATATCGGATATAAACAAAGACATAGACGAATAAAAATATTTATAAGCATGCTGCTACCGTTTTTTCGCGTCACTGTGGAGTACTTATGGCCTGACGCGATCTATAGTAATTGGTCACTTTGACCTCCAATAACTCATGTACTATTCAAGTTACATTCCTGTAATTCATACCAATTTAGGTTTACACTAATAGCTTTCTAAAGACACGTCGATCGACGAAATCGGATGAAATGGTTCAAATGGCTCTAAGCACTATGGGACTTAACATCTGAGGTCATCAGTCCCCTAGCCTTACAACTACGTAAACCTAACTAACCTAAGGACATCGCACATATCCATGCCCGAGGCAGTATTCGAACTTGCGAATGTATAGCCGCGTGGTTCCGGACTGAAGTGCCTAGAACCGCTCGGCCACAGCGGCTGGCGAAATCGGATGGACCGTTTAGATTTTGGAATTTCGTTGCTGGGTGTTACTTGTATAATGTAAACTTTAAACTAATAAATATATTGAAAATCTGATTACACCATCAGAATTGTTGTGCAAGTAATGGTAATGTGCATGTTTCTCTTTGAGGTATCATGATTCAACTGGCTACTATTAATTTCTATAAGAACTGTGAAATGTCTGCCATGATGGTTTCACAAAGTCCGCCATCTTTGGCACTCTCGGCATACAAGTCTCTTTCATCGACACAGCGTCACCAAGGAATTCCCAGCCACGCTCTCCTTGGACCCCAGGGCCCCGTCTTGCCGAGTGGCCCGTGCGGACACGCCAAGTCCGAACTTGGAATATTCTCAGGGCGCCACAACTCGCCCATTACCTAACAGAGTCGAGGATCGTGAAAGGGAAGCAGTGGTTGAGAAGGGAGTCAGACGGGGCTGTAGTCTATTACTAATGTTATTCGATCTGTACATTGAACAGGCAGTAAAGGAAACCAAAGAAAAATTTGGAGTCGGAATTAAAGTTCAGGGAAAATACATAAACTTTGAGATTTGCCAGTGACATTGTAATTCTGTCAGAGACAGCAAAGGACTTGGAAGATCAGTTGAATGCAGTGACAATGTCTTCGAAGGACGATATAAGGTGAGCAAGGATAATGGGATGTAATCGAATTGAATCAGGTGATGCTAAGGGAATTGGATTAGGAAATGAGACACTTAAAGTAGTAGATGTGTTTTGCTATTTTAGCAGCAGAATAACTAATGACGGCCGGATTAGAGAGGATATAAAATGTAGACTGTCAGTGGTAAGAAAAGCGTTTCTGAAGAAGAGAAATTTGTTAGCATCGCATATAGATATAAGTGTTAGGAAGTCGTTTCTGAAGGTATTTGCCTGTAGTGGCTCTGAGCACTATGGGACTTAACATCTGAGGTCATCAGTCCCCTAGAACTTAGAACTACTTAAACCTAACTAAGCTAAGGACATCACACACATCCATGCCCGAGGCAGGATTCGACCCTGCGATCATATCAGTCGCGCGGTTCCAGACTGAAGCGCCTAGAACCGCTCAGCCACATGGGCTGGCGGGTGGGGGGGGGGGCACAGTAGCCATTCAGAGATGAAGAAGCTTGCATATCCTAGAGCGGCATGGAGAACTAGAACTGAAGACCACAATAACAACAACCAAGAGGCGACGGAAGACTCAATTATAGTGGATCTATGCGTGTTAGGACGACATATACGTCGGACCCGCGTGTCGCCACTATCAGTGATTGCAGACCAAGCGCCGCCACACGGCAGGTCTAGTCTAGAGAGACTCCCTAGCACTCGCCCCAGTTAGACAGCCGACTTTGCTAGCGATGGTTCACTGGCTACATACGCTCTCATTTGCCGAGGCGACAGTTTAGCATAGCCTTCAGGTACGTAATTTGCTACGACCTAGCAAGGCGCCATATTCAGCTACTATGAATGTACTCTGAACAGATAAAACTCTGAATCATGTACCGTCAAGAGCAACGTTTATCATTAATGGATTAAAGTTAAGTATCAAACTAATTACGTCCTCTTTCTGAATTGTAATTCCTTGTCATGTTCCAGACCTCACGTCAGTATAGTTCTTCCCTCCTCACGCCAGCCTGCGTGAGCTTAAGCGCGTGCATTTCGGCCTCCATTGATAACACGGTGTTGGCTCTTCTGCCAACACAACAGTAGTACTAGCAGAGCAAGGAATGTAAAACATTCCAGGGCGAAACGGAAAACACTGCAAGGTTGGAAGCATTTCAGAAACGACAAAGTCTGTAAACTGTTCCTGCACCTCCTTGGTTAATGTATACCGTGCATGCACATGCCTCTATCCGAAACCGGCACCAAGGTAACTGTAGTGCACCTCGGGCCACGGATGACAGGCTGCAGAAATGTTTAAGGTGCGTAGACTGTTAAACAGCTGATCGCTCAAATGAACCAAGGGGCTACCAACAGGATCTCCTCAGCGCCTAGTCCATGCACCGATAATGACTGCTGCTCGTTGACGATGAGGAGTGGGGTCCGCACGCCAGTACCGCAATTGGACATCTTTTTCAGATAAATCGCGTTTTATGCTCCGTCAGACAGATGACTGTTGGTGTGCTCGGTGTGAAACTTATGAAAAGAAACACCCTGCAACAATCATCGGAAGGGTCCATTCTAGGGATGGGAGCATTATGGTTTGGGGAATGATTTCGTGGCAGTCCCTGGGTAATCTCCTCATCCTGGATGGCACAATAGATCAACATAAGTATGTATCCATCCTTGGGGACCATATTCAGGCTTCTGACAGACTGTCACGTTAATATGACTGGACTGTGTACGCTCTGTGTTTACGACCTTTGAGGTATCCTGCGTCACTCTCCAGCAGAAGACGTCAAAACAAAACACTGTTTTAGTATATGGTTCATAGTTCTGTGGATCTGTAGGCGAAAAGACGAACGAAAATATATACTATCTTACTAAGGTTGGAAGAAGATCTTGACGTTTTTCCGTGTTTGCGATTTAAAATTTGGTTCTTTTTTAACTCAGCCTTATGAAAATCGCTGTAGAAGGAAATAAATAGTATTTTACACAAGGCAAAGTCTTTAAAAACCCAAATTGAACATCGGTCCTCGTCGTTAATCCGCCCAGGGAATTCGATCCAGGGTCGGCGAGCCTACCCGAGTCCAGGAAGCAGCGCATTAGCGCCCTCGGCTAACCTAAGAAACCCAAATTGAATATATATTCAGTTTGGGTTTTTTAAACTTTGCCTTATGTAAAATGTAAAATACTATATATATGAAGTAAAAATACCTCCAGTAGTCACAGACTACACATGTAACATCACTCTGTAAACACTGCTGAGTGCAAAGATAACATCTAACATCTGGTAAGTTGTTTTGTAACTACTGAGCCTCAACTCGGCAGGTGTTTAACATGTACTGTACTACGAAACTTTTATAAGTGGACGGATTGCAGGTATCTGTATTTATATCTCATGTCTGTACACAGGCAGTAGTTTCATAAAACAATAACAGTCCCAATGTTTGTTTACGGAGATTAGTCGTGGGCTATAAATAAATGCCAAAAAGTGTCGAATACAGGGAACAGAGATGAACTTTCTAATATCACAGAAGGGATACACAAGAGGTGAAAAATTTCGTAATTTAGAAGTTAGGGAAGAATGGAATCCAATAAAATACAAGAATATAGATGCACGAGGAACGAACATCTAGAAAGAATGAGTAGAGACTAGACTTAGACACAATGTCAGTGTCGTTCGAAAAGTGGCAATTTATTCTAATGAAAGTGTGAGGTCATCCACGTGGGTACGTAAAGGAATCCGTTAAATTTCGGTAGCACGATACATCACAAAAATCTAACAGCTGTCAATTCGACTTCGTACCTGGGAATTAGAATTACGAACAAGTTAAATTGATACGATCACATAGATAATTTTGTGGGTAAGGCAAACCAGTGAGTGCATTTCATTGGCAGAACACTTAGAAGATGCAACAGATATAGTAAAGAGCCTATCTACACTACGCTTGTCCGTCCTCTAGTGGAGTATTGCTGTGCGGTATGAGATCCTTAGCAGATACGACTGACGGAGTTCATCGAAAAGTCCAAAGAAGTGGAGCTCGTTTTGTAATATAACGAAAAAGGCGAAAGAGTATCACGAGTATGATAAGCGCGTTGGGGTGGCAGTCATTAAAAGAAAAGGGTTTATCGTTGCGGCGAGATCTTTGCACGAAATTTCATTCTTCAGGTCTCTCCACTGAACACGAAAATATTTTATTGAACATAACCTACAGAGCAATAAATGATCAGTATAATAAATTAAGAGAAATCAGAGTGCATACAGTAAGATTTTAGTGTTCATTTTTCCAAAGTGCTGTTCGAGAGTAGAACGGTAGGAAAATAGTTCGAAGATGGTTCGATGAACCCTCAGCCATGCACTTAAGTGTGAATTGCAGAGTAGTCATGTAAACGTAAATGTAGATTGCCCCTCGAGATAATGGAGATTTAACTTACAACGGGAGGCCACAGCTTTCGGGTCGCAGATTTACTTCAGACTTTGTACACTTCTAGTAGTTTGTTAGGACAACATAATATGCAAGTAGTAGGGCGTACTACTTCCGCGATTTAGAGAGTGGTTGAGCGGTTCTAGGCGCTACAGTCTGGAACCGAGCGAGCGCTACGGTCGCAGGTTCGAATCCTGCCTCGGGCATGGTTGTGTGTGATGTCCTTAGGTTAGTTAGGTTTAATTAGTTCTAAGTTCTAGGCGACTGATGACCTCAGAAGTTAAGTCGCATCGTGCTCAAAGCCAATTTTCCCGCGTCAGAGATGTACCGGTGCATTGCGACCCTGAACACGAGATATCGGCGCTCATGTGGCTAGCTATCAAGCTCCGTAATCGGTTGATCCAATCCCGCTCGTTTTTCTTTTTTTAATTCATATTTTCTTCAACATTAGTCACATGGTTTTGTACATATTAAATCTGAAGAATGATATGATGAAAAAACAAGTGTATTTGCATGAACTTATATTAAATTTCCGATGTTACCTCACAGTTAACTAAATGTAATTGCTACAATAAATATTATACGACTTCTATTTCTATACGCAAGTCGAAAACTTTATGAAGCGGCTTCAAACTTGGTCATATTTCATTGACAACGAGCGATAAATTGCTTATCGTGAAGATGCTGTGGATGTGCATTCTATCCTCCATCACCCATTTTCGGCACCGATATTTACGAAACTGTTGCGTTACGCACAGTTTGCATTCAAATTACCGGAATAAAGAGGAACTTTCCAAAATGTCAACGAGTTTCGTTTTTCCTCAGAAACTCTGAAAGTTTCTTTTGAACGTGGGAAAGCTGCATTCGTTTGATATAGGAGATGTTGATTTAACTTATGTTTTCCGCACCTGTGTGAAGAATATCATCCTGCAACATGTAATGTCGAAGGAACATCCGAATATTAATCGTACATTACTTTCTTATTCCGGCATACTGTGCCTGGTGTACCCGTATGAAATGAGCGTTAAGATACAAATGTGTCGACAGGGAACATTTGTTCTGAACGAGCCTTAATTTTTTTTTGTTTGGTTGGTATGATATCTGTCAAAGATATTTAGTATACATCAAGTCATGGAGCAAACATCATATGTTTTAATCGTGTTAACAATGTCGAATTTTGTACCAGAAAGTGATGATTTGTGGAAAGCATTAATTTTTTGTTTTCATTTGAAAAAAAAGTGCTGCAGAGTCGCATCGAATGCTTGTCGAGGCATATGATGATCATGCTCTATCAGAAGCAACATGCAAAAGATGGTTTCAACGGTTCAGAAATAATGGTTTTGATGTAAGAAATGAAGAACGTGGAAGACCACCAAAAAAGTTCGAAGACGTTGAATTGCAAGAATATTGGATGAAGATGATACTTTGAGTCAGAAGCAAATGGCAGCAATGCTAAATGTTGCACAACAAACAACTTCTGACCATTTGAAAGCTATGGGAAAGATCCAAAAGTGTGGAACGTGGGTGCCACATGAATTGAATGAAAGACAGATGGAAAACCGAAAAACCATTTGTCAAATTTTGCTTCAAAGACATGAGAGAAAATCAGTTTTTCATCGAATTGTTACTGGCGATGAAAAATGTATTTATTTTAAGATTCCTAAACGGGAAAAATCATGGGTTAATCCGGGACGACCATCAACATCGACTGCAAAACCAGATCGATTCGGCAAGAAGACAATGCTCTCTGTTTGGTGGGATCAGAAAGGTGTGGTGTATCATGAGCTTCTAAAGCCCGGTGAAACAGTGAATATTAATCGCTACAGACAACAAATGATCAATTTGAACTATGCATTGATCGAAAAAAGACCAGAATTGGTCAGATGACATGGCAGAATAATTTTTTTACATGACAATGCACCTGCACACAAAGCAAAACTGGTTCAGGATACAATCAAAACACTTGGCTGGAAGCTGCTACCCCATCCGCCGTATTCACCAGACTTGGCCCCTTCCGACTACCATTTGTTTTCATCAATGGGACACGCATTGGCTGAGGAACACATCGATTCCTACGAAGAAGACGAAAATTGGGTATCTGATTGGTTTGCTTCAAAAGACGAACGTTTCTATTGGTGTGATGTCCACAAATTAGCAGAAAGGTGGTCAAAGTGTATAGGAAGCAATGGTCTGTATTTTGAATAAAATGTTTTTACTTTTCAATTCAAAATCAGTGTTTCATTTTCACAAAAAACGCTCATTTCATACCGGTACACCTGGCAAGTCATAGCATTGTTGACTGAAGTTACTTAAATCTTTATTTAATGATGTTAGACTAGGGATTTCCAAGTCCGTCCCTCGTCCTTGAACGCAGTGTCTGAAGATCGAAGAGTCCAGGTGCAAAGCAGTTCTCGATAATAATAATAGTAAAAACATTTTACTGTCGTTCAGCTCTTACAGCAGCTAACAAAGCCAAAAGCATACATTTCTACAACGTAATTTAGCTTACATGAAACTGATGTAACTAAAAACTACATGTTAGAAAGTTGTATTTTCATCTTCAAAAAATTCGTCAACGGTGCAACAAGAATTGTTTACTAGTAGTTTACGCAATTTAGCTTTAAAAATATTTACAAGAAATTCTTTAAAATCTACTCTTAGCTTATTAAACATCCTTAGTCCAATGAACAAGTACAAGTTACGTAATTTAGATAATCTGTGATACGGCATGTCTATGCAAGTTCTATTTCTATTTCAAAATTAGAAACATTGTTTTTACATACAGTAAACATTATAGATGAATAAGTTTACTACTGCCACACATTCCAGTTTAATGAACAGAAGTTTACATTGTTCTGTTTTATCGGAATCAGTCATTATTCTTATCACTTTCTTGTGCAAGGGTAAAATGTCGTTTACATGACAACTACTAGCCACCAATAAAATTTCATATGATATACTTTGGAAGAAAGCAGAATATACTGATCTTACATAGTTATTTGAAATTAAATTTCTAATTAAATAATTAATTCTTCAAAGCCTAGCAGATGTATGTTTAATGTGTGGTTCACAGATCAATTTATTGTCAATAAGAACACCTAAAAATTAAACAGTTTCTAATTCATAATGGCTAGGAATCTCTTTAAGGCTAACGTTGAGCACCTGTGTTTTACTTTCAAGTAGTAGGAAACCGCTCACTTTAAACCATAATAAAGAATGAGAAATGATATTTTCAGTTTTATTTAGAAAACTTGTGTCATTGGCATACAATATTGTGCGAGAATTCATAAATAAAGGGAGGTTATTAATCATTAACAAAAACAATAAAGGTCTGAGTACTGAACCTTGAGGCACTTCAGACCTAGCATAAACCAATGCACTTTATCTGATAAGGTATTTCAAAAATCATGACAGGCATACAATTTCAGGAAAAATTTATGCGTTTTGTCATCTACTTGTCGATAGTTACAAATATAATAACTGTTGCGGTACTAAAAATTGGCGAACAACCAAATAACGTCGGAAGTTCAATAAAAGCTCATGCATTTACACATGTCTTTTCATCATACCACCTTTCATATGTACGACATAATATGCCTAGTGCTGAAAAAAAATGCAAATTAAAAGAAAACATGAACGGGATTCCATCCAATGATTACGTAGCTCGGAAGCTAACCCACATAACCGCCACCGTGCCGTGCTCAGGGTCATAAAGCGACGGTACATCACTGCAGCGTGAAAATTTTCTTGCGATTTTCTCGCAGTCGCCTAAGTAGTACGCCTTATTGCTTGCACACTACGTTGTCCTAATGGACTTTTAAAAGTGTACAAAGTTTGAAGTAAATCCATGATCGGTACGTTCTGAGCTCCCTTTCTTAGTTGGAAAAAGACGTCAAGGAAGAAAGAGAAAGCCGTGGGTACCGCAACATGTAAAACAAACAAAAAAAAGGACTATGCCTGTATGACTTTTTTTTTTAGTTGAACGGATTTTCGTTTATAAAATATGTGTCTTCCACTCTCTCTGTGTGCCATTTGAAGCTATTACCGATTCTTGAAAAACTGTTCTTTCTCTCCAAAACGGTGAAGGTCATTACTGCAGGGAAGATGAGCGTTTTCAGAAAGCGGCCAATCAGCAGACTTCGCGACAACCAATCGGAGCGCTGGCAGGATTATACTGCGAGAGCGAACGCTTCCGGCTTTACTGTTGACGAACGCGCGTCCGAATTCCTTTCGCGATTGCGTTTCTCTGTAGTTTGCTTCACTACTACGCGACAGGGGTGAGTTCCTTAGCTTTCCTCAACACCTGCCGCGCGGAAGATTCGGAGCTGCGAGAGCTTTATTCTTTCGCCTCAGCATCTGACGTCTGCCATTGATAAGTAGCCGCGAACGATTCAGCAGTGAATTCCCCGAATATTTACCGCAGGAGACGGGTAAGTGATTAAAGAATTTGTGATTTGCAGCACTGAATGAACTCACAATCATTGTTATTGTGCCTGAACTATTTTTAAGTCCTGTCTGCTTAAGATATTGTGGGTATGGCCGCTTTTCAGGAAGATAAATAATTCTGCACAGCGGCAGTTTTAGCTCTTTGTTTTTCATTCGGAAGTTCTGTTACGAGTCGACTGTAACTACCTGTGAGTCGCGTTACCATTCTTACAAAGCGCGCCACAGAAAATGAGAAAAAGTTAGTACTGTGCACAGACTTAGATGTGGGTTTAGAAGACAGTAAATGGAACCCAGTTGTGCTGTCGACGCAGCTCACAATTATTAAGTTCTGTAAACGTAATTCTGTCTTAGGGTTGAAACAATAACCTTTTGAACATTGTAGCTCTTCTAAATTTTCGGACTTTCTGCCTCATGCAAGGCATAATTACTTTAACTTCCTTTTATTTATTTATTTTTTTATCAAGAGATGCTTTAGGACTTTACGAACTACCTTCAGTGGTCTTCCTTTGTTATTCTGTCACAGGTAACGCTGTTACGTTACTTTGTACTAGTAGAATCATGTAGTATACTTGTCATAGTTTTCGATACTGTCGTCTTGTTAAGACGTTGTTTTAACTATTCGAACATGAATTTTATTTTACGACGAAGACGTATCGGAACGTAGTGTTTGTGGCGTCACAGCCAAGGTGCATCAAGTTTTAACGCTCTATATTTTGTGTCCTGACAGAAGGGAAACCTTAACTCCACCGACGAACATGCTGGTCACTAAAGGCGATGACGAAACATGAGCACGAAAACCGCTCCCATTTCATGTGGCGTCAGAGCCCTTCCGCAATATAATTGCGCGTAGTTTTCATCGTGATTTTTAGTAGCTGGCTCATTATTAGTTCCGCGATCGACCGACCTTTTTACAGGTTTGCACTGTTTCGCCAATTATTTTCACATGCGACAACGGTATGACAAGATCTGCTGCAAATTGTATGTGACATTTTCTGTTCCTGTGGCTACCATTATATAGCTTTTGCTTTCCGTTTTAACAACAGCCCTACTGATTCACCAGTACCACGATTTTGTGAAAGAGCCGCGCTGTTTAACGCCCATCAGTTTAAGTCGATCCGTCAATCCTTTTACGATGAAAACACGCTTTCTGCCGTAATTTCCCGTATGCTACATAGCACATGAATAATTGTGGCTCAGATTCAAATGGCTCCGAGCACTATGGGACTTAACATCTGAGGTCATCAGTCCCCTATAACTCAGAACTACTTAAACCTAAGAACATCACACACATCCATGCCCGAGGCAGGATTCGAGCCTGCGACCGTAGCAGTCACGCGGTTCCGGACTGAAGCGCCTAGAACCTCTCGGTCACTGCGGCCGGCTATTATAGCTGCAGTAATACATAAGATGACGGCAGAAAATTCGTGGCTTGAAATAAAATGCGGTTGCAATGGTTAAAACATAGATAGTAAGCAAAATAAGTGTCTTAATATGTGTATAGCCTACGGCGGTAGACAAGAGAACTATCACATGTATATTACATGAGATTGTCGGCACAAAGTAATTAACAGCGTAATAGGAGGCAGAATAATAAGAAAAGATGAAGATACCATATAAAATACTGAAAGAAAAACAGGCGAAGTATATCTTGCATGTGGTCAAAAAATCTAATTGATTCATCGTAATCCTTATACTGTCATTTTTGAAGATCACTCAAATTGTTTCTTGTGATTATGAGTGCAGTTGAAGCTATTTAGGTGTAACAGCTACATTGTATAAGTTGCTAACCGTAATTCACCTTCTTTGCCCTACGGCCAGCCTCTTGCCTGTAGGTTTCACTTTCGTTAAAACACTTCAGGAAAAGTAATTTTGGTCGCTGCCTCAACTTTTTACTGGATCAACCTGTTTTGTGTTTTCCTCAACTCTTTTTCTTTTTTGCAGTGATTAAAAGTGACTAAAATGGTTCTTACTATTTTCACGTTAACATTTCAGTCGTAAACCTATTTGATTTCGTAAGGAAGGGGGCGAGGGATGCCTAAAATTTTCTGGTATATTTTCTATGCCTTGCATCGAAAGATCACCCTTGCATTTCCTCGAGCTAAATCCTATAATGTATAAGCTGCTCCCTTCATTTTCAAAACCAAAATGGCTGACACAGAAATCCTGGGAGGAGCCTATTTATAAACGGAGGAATCAGCACCCAAACTTCAACCAAATCAAACACATGCTTTTGGTTGCACACGTAGACCCCAACTAAGTGAAAACTCGCGAGTTAGATTGCACAGCCGTAGCAATTAAATCCTAAAATGTGCGCTAAATCTCGATAGCACGTTTTATTATTCTTTCCCATTTGTCTATCATTTTCTAAAGAGAGTGATAACCAAAATTTGCAATTTTAGGCTCACTTCTTCTGTTTGTTGAAAATCTGTCTTTTTGTACTTCACATGATGTAGGTACTGGATGCCTACAACTACTTTTTACTAACCCAAATTACAAACAGATATATCGGTACGAAACGGAAAAATAAATTTCGTGAGAGGAAACAGCTCTGAACAATATCTGCATGTTGATGACATTTACTTTCTGACAAAAGCGCAGCCTTTAGCGACATTGATATTGGTAGAAATGCAAATGTACAGAATCAAAACCGGACAGGTACAAGTAGAAATAAGTGACCTTTCTGTGTGCTCAAAAAATGAAAGGGGAAGTGACGGCATGCGGTTTCCGTACTTATGTAATAACTTGTTCTTGAAACATTGACAAGTTGTTTTTCTGTGAAAGTAATACATTTTTCATGTTGTCAAGTAAGTGGTTAAAGTAACCACTTACTTCACACAGACTCCAGATTTTGAAAAAGTATTCAGTAATACCCCGATATTTCCATGGGTTTCTAGTAAATCAAAGTACGAACAACATTTTTAAATCGTTTTAACACCCCAGAACACGAATTTTACTTCAATACAGTTTTTCCATTTTCATTACAGGTCAGACATAGATACTTATAATCTTTAGAAGGAATGTTAGTTCCAGTGTAAATGCAATGCTTCTTATAGGTCACTCAAATATTCCAGTGAATGGTGGTTACCACCTCTCTTCTCCACAGGTGGATTGAGTCACCAGAAACCAGCCAATAGCAGGTCGATGTGGCGAACAGTCAGCTGACATGGAGGGAAAAATGTATTTGAAGAAACCTGCTCCCATCGTTTCTTACAGCCATCGCGATGGTGCACAGTGATTGAGACCACTTCTGGGCGGCTTTCTACTTTTCACTAAATACAAACTTTTTTAATAGCATTTTCCTGTTCTTGGGAGTGCAGCAAAGTGAAAAAAATTGGACTTTCTACCATTCCGCGTGACATTTGTCACCGACAGTAGTATTTTTCGTCGATTTGCACATTCAGAGCTCTTCCCCCCCCCCCCCCCCCCCCCCACTCTCCCCTCTCCAGAATTCAGGCTATGAAGTGGCGATGTCGCGGCCAATCAGAGAAGTGGAGGGGATAGAGGCTCCACAGAAATGCCCTACCTTTGCCCCAGACAAGCATTGTGACAGTGACAGTCGGAGAGACTGTACGTCCTGTTCTGGTTGGCTGTTGACCTTGTGCAATTTAGTTTGGTTTCTTACTGCCTGCTCGTGTTGTTAGTCTCACAGTTTTGTGATATCCTTGGGCTCTTCTTTCCATCTGTCGAGGTCATGAGTGCTAATTGTTTATTTGGATATGGGACATTTGTGATGAGCGACATGCACTCTTTTTAGCTTGGCATTGGAGTGAGGGCAAGTTTTAGGCCAACGACCAAAGACTGGCGCCGCTTCGTTCAGAAATTATACATCAGAGCGGGGTAAGTGTCTGAAAAAGCAGTACACTGTATTTACACTTGAAAGTATCTTTGCTATTTTACAGAAAATATATCGAGTAACCCCAGTGCAACATTGGGTGTGGCAGCTGATAACATTGCGTGTGGCAATATTCTGTGAACCAAATAATTTCACTCAGTACCTTCATAATTTGTGCTATATTATTTTATTAAAAAGCTATTATTTCAGAAATATGTAACTGCTGTGGTGCTACCATTACTTGTTCAGAGCACACCGCAGGAGACAGACAAAGTCTTTAGACTTGCAATACCATCCATTTCCTTGGTTGTTTTTTTACAAATAAAAAGTAAAGTATTATTGTCATTCATTTCCTTGGATTTTGCTTTGCTAAGATACTAAAAGTTTAAAGTTTTACTACCTTACATAAAGTATTTCAATATTGCAAGTGCTATTTGTGTCAGCAACTTTGGGTGCAACCAGTTAATTTCAGTCAGTGCCCACATAATTTAGATGTTTTTTTTAAAATATATAAATAGCTTTATCTCAACATTATTTACATATTGTGGTGCCACTATTTTTTGATCAGAGCACACCACAGAACATGGACCAGGTCAAGAATACAGGTTGCTGACACTAAACTTACGTTACAATTCTTGAGATACTTAACAAATGTAATAATGCTCATAATCAATAAATTTCCAAATCCAACCATAATCATTGTTTTTGATATAGTTTTATGTAGGCTTGACAATTTAGTTTATTGTGGTAGATTTGCATTTAGGAAATCATGTAATATTCGAATTGATTATATTCTTATTAAAAGATTTTTGTGATTGTGTCCAGTTTTGTGCAGAATGTCAGTGTATGTGTTAACTTGTAGACATGAATATTGTGATATTCTAGACCTCACAACGTGGGGTATGTGGCAGCTTGGTTGTGAATTAGGATGATCCTCCATGATTTCTTCAACATGTCTTAAGTCTAATGAAAAAGTCCACAAAGGTGCTTTCAGGCTCCCTAGTGCACAACTAAGGTTGTCTTTATCACGGATATTCAGACTACAGCACCATTATATTAGTAGACCACATTTGGACATATTTCAGAGAGGACAATCTGTTGAACTAAAATTTTTTGCTGTATCACTTACATAATTTTTCATGCTCTTCTCTTTATTTGCAGATAGAAATAGTCGAATTGTGGAACTTTTGTTTCCAAAACAAAAACCATTTATAGAAGTTGGTTTAAAAATGTTGCTTATGAAGAAAATTCTAATCAGTTAATTAATGGGTTGTGTAACTGGGAGCTTGAAACAAATATCACATGTTATAGGATGTCACTTTTTAATGGCTATGTTGTAGCCCAAACAGCATAATCTTTCCAAAGTCAATAATCATCTTAATATAGAACCAAAACAACAAAATCAAGATTTTACTGACACAAGAGGTTTAGCAATAGGAATTCTTTCAGTTGGGCAAAGACACAATAAAATTGTACAACAAATATTTATTGCACTGAAAAACACCATTCTTAATTTTTCTCTTGAAATATTCTAGGGTGGTAATAATCGAGCACACTTCCCCTTCTCCCACCCTAGATTCCACCTCCCTCTTCCCCACTCAGAGCTCTTCCCCCCACTCTCCCCTCTCCAGGCTACAAAATGGCGATGTGGCGGCCAATCAGAGAAGTGGAGGGGATAGAGGCTCCGCTGAAATGCCCTACCGTTGTCTCAGACAAGCATTGTGACAGTGACAGTCGGAGAGACTGTATGTCCTGTTCTGGTTGGCAGTTGAACTTTGTGCAACTTAGTTTGGTTTCTTACTGCCTGCTCCTGTTGTTGGTCTCACAATTTTGTGATATCGTTGGGCTCTTCTTTACCTCTGACAAAGTCATGAGTGCTGATTGCTTATCTGGATATAGGATTCGCTTGTGGATCATTGGGTAGTTTTAATGGAAGTGAGAGGTAAGTGACTGAACTTACAGTTACTTAGACTGTGACTTTGTTCCATAAGCATGATTATCTCAAGTTCTTATGTGATGACCTTTGAAGTCACATAGAATGTGTAACCTGTCTGAAAGAATATTCGTAATGAGACATATTCATACAAAAGATGCAGCTCAAGAAAGTCGAGGTGATATGGAATTCTAAAAATTCAACTTCTGGAATAAATTACGTTTCTCAGGGGAACGTATTTGGATGATAGATCAATCATTTGTCAGCTTGTGTCCATTGTACCTCCACTTCATATGCACAAAAAAGAGAACCCGAGTCACCAAAAATATTTCTCACATTGCAGGGTTAAGAAATGCTCACATAAATTTGGTAGTACTTTATAAGAGATGGCAACTGTGTTGCCCATTTACTGTCACCCGGAGACTACAAAGTCCTACAGTTGCTGGTTCATTATTTTACAAGGACAATTTTATTGGCCAGTCTGTAGCTGATGAAGGATTTATTTTGAAAACGGACATTCCATAACTACACTTATTGGCCGGTCTGTAGCAGATTAAGGATTTGTTTTGGAAACCGACATTCCATAACTACACTACCATTTTGTTTATTTATCTTCCACACAGACCAGTAGTAACGCTGTGTTTCAGAATGACAGCTTGCATAATTGCAGGAATAATTGCTTGAAATTGTGGCTGCAGCTCAGAAACTAGTCGTCATCTACTCATATCTCTTACCCAGAATGCTATGTGATTAGGTGGACTCAGTTTTCTACCTCTATGTAATTTCATCTAGTTGTTAGAGGCAGGTACACTTTTTCTTCCCTCAGTGTTCAGCAGTCTTTATCATTTTACAAGGTAAAGCCTTGATGATAGTTGAGCTCCAGTTACAAAACACATTATGAAGTTGATAGTTCATATCTAATGAATGTAACATCCCAATTTAGGAATATTACTTGAATCAAATTTTTTCCATTCGCATTACGGCTAGTGATAGATACACAATGTTAGTTTGAGTGTAAATGCAATGTTTGCTGCTGGTCCCTCGAAAATTCCAGTGAATGGTGGCTGCCACCTCTCCCATCCTCGGGTGGATCTGCGTCACCAGAAACCAGCCAATGTCTGGTCGACATAACGAACAGTCAGCTGACTTGGGGGGGGGGGGGCGAGGTGATTCACAGAAACCCATCGTTCCTTGCAGTCATTCTGATGGTGCAACTACGTGAGACCACTTCTAGCCGACTGTTCTACTTTGCACTAACGAAATATTTTTGTAAATGCTTTCTTCTGTTCTTGGGTGTACAGTAACGTGAAAAGATTGGACTTTATACCATTTTGCATGACACTGTATAGTGACAGTGGTGTTTTTTGTCGATTTTGTTTTAGGACATTCCTGGTAAGCGGTATGCACTCCTTGTAACTGGACAATGGAATGAGGGCATGTTTTCCGTCAACGATCAAAGATTGGTGCTGATCTGCTGATGAATTGTTCATCAGAGCAAGGTAAGTGTCTGAATCATCAGTACACTTCTTTTAGACTTGAAAACATCATTGCAGTTTTACAATAGAAATGAGTGTGGCAGCTGTTCTGCGAGTCAAGTAATTTCACTCACTGTCATCATAGTTTGTGCTGTACTTCTTTTATTAAAAGGATATTATGTCAGAAATAGATAACTGCTGTGGTGCTACCATTTCTTGATCAGAGCACACCACAAATGACAGATAACATTTTAAGACTTGCAATACCATCCACTTTCTTCGGTGTTTTTTGCAGAGACATTAAAGAAAGTTTTACTGTTTTGGGTCAAGGATTTCAATACTTTAAGTACTATTTGTGTCATCAACTTTGGGTGGGTCAAATAATTTCAGGCTGTACCCTCTTAATTTGATATATTTTATAAAAGCATATGGTCTTTCTCTCAACATTATTTAAATACCATGGTGCTATTATTTTTTGATCAGAGCACACCACAGCTAATGGACCATATTGTATATTCATTTGTAGTACATAGTGCAGGTTAAATGTCAAAATACAGGATTAATTCTTTAACTCTCCAAAAGCTTCATAGCAGATAGCAGGCACAAATCACCCTTCAAACCGAACCAATATTCACTTTACAGTGTTTCATTTTTCAGTTCATATCATTTTGCACAAATCTACTTTTAAATACAGTTCATGTTAGTAGCCCTCTACATATTATATGTGATTTAGCAAGTCTTGCTATACAACATACTCCTTGAATACTTAATAATACCCACAATTAATAAATTTCCAAATCCAGCCTTAACAGTTCTTTTTGGTGGATTAGTGGATTAGTTCTTGAGGTAGATTTGCATTTTGAAAATCATGGTATGTTCAACACACTTTTCATTGCTCTTACTAAAAGATTTTTTTGACTATTTTGATTTTTGTGTATACCCTTCCTACCAGATGTTTGTGTCCTCTCTTGGGCATGGGTGTGTGTCTTGTTCTTAGCATAAGTTAGTTTAAGTAGTGTGTAAGTCTAGGGACTGATGACCTCAGCAGTTTGGTCCCTTAGAAACTCACACACATTTGAACATTTTGTGTGTGACTATCAATATATGTGACAACTTGCAAGTCTGAATATTGTTATATTCTAGACCATCACTACATGAGATATGTAACAGATTGGGTGTGAGCTGGAGTGATGTATCGTGCTTTCTTCACCTTCCTTCAAGTGTAATTGAAAAGTTCACAAAGGGGCATTCAGATTCCATAGTGCACAACTAACATCATCTCTATCATGGAGATTAAGACTAGAGTGCCATTTTATTAGTAGAGATAAGTGTAGCAGCAGAACTTCCGTTTCCAAAACGTAAGTTGGATTAAAAATGTTGTTTATGTAAAAAATTCCAATCAATTAATTATTGGGTTTTGTAAAAGGTGCTTGAAACAAATATCAGATTTTATAGGAGGTCTTTTTTAATTTGGTTTATCGTAGTCTGAACATAAGAAATCTTTATGTAGTTAATAATCATGTTCATAGCGAACCAAAAACGAAAACTTAAGATTTTACAAACACGAGTTCTGTCTGTTGGGCAAAGACAAGATAAAATTCTACAAGGAATATTTTTGAACTGAAATAATAGCATTCTTAACTTTCCTCTTGCAATATTCTTGGGTGGCAATAATCGAAATCACTTACCCTCCCATCTTCTCCCACCTTAGATACCACCTCCCCCTTCCCCACTCAAGGCTCTTCCCCCCCTCCCCACACTCTCCCCTCTCCAGACTTCAGGCTACGAAATGGCGATGTGGCGGCCAATCAGAGAAGTAGAGGGGATAGAGGCTCCCCAGAGACGCCCTGCCCATCGTCCCAAACAGGCATTGTGACAGTGACAGTCACAGAGAGTGTGTCCTATTCTGGTTGGCTGTTAAACTTTGTGCAACTGAGTTTGGTTTCCTATTGAAACTTCTGTTGTTGGGCTCACAATTTTGTGATGCCCTGGACTGTTATTTCCGTCTGACAATGTCATGAGTACGAATTGCTTTTCTGGATATAGGATTCGCTTCTGGATTGTTGGATAGTTTTACTGGAAGTGAGAAGTAAGTGACTGAGTATACAGTTCATTTCACTGTAGTTTTGTTCCATAAGCATAATTACTTTATTGAATATTTTAAGTGATGACCATTGATGTTACATAGGGTGAGGTCACTTTAAGTGAATTTGCAATTATTTATACAGTGGCCTCTTAACTCTCCTACAGAACATTTACGTTCTGACATTGAAGCCTGACTGCATTTTCAATTTGATTGTTTTCACATGTTCTCTTTCAGATAGTTCAAACATACTCGAACTTTTCGGTAGTTCTACCTGTGCTCTTTCTGAAACAATTTTCGAAATCAGACATATTTTTTCAAAGGAGGCAGTTCAGGAAAGTCGGGGTGAGATGGAATTCTAAAAATGCAACATTTGCCATAAATGACGTTTTTCTGGAGAACATTTAAGGACGATAGATCAATCATTTGTAAGCTTCTCTCCATTGTATTTCTACTTCGTAAACATAAAAAAGTGAACTTAAATTGCCAACAATATTTCTCACACTGCAGAGTTACAAAATACATAAATTTGATAATACTTGATAGGCAACTGTGTTAGCCAATTATTGTCACCCAGAGACTGCAAATTTCTATGGTTTCTGGTTCATAACCTTCCACATTACTTTGCAAGGATAATTTTATTGGCAGGTCTGGAACTGATGAAGGATTTGTTTTGGAAACTGATGTTCCATAATTACACTTTTTTTCTTTATTTATCTTTCACACACAGACCAGTGGTAATGCTATGTTTCAGATTGACTGATTGGATAATTGTAGGAATAATTACTTGAAATTTTGGCTGTAGCCCAGAAACTAGTCATAGGATAAATAAACAAAATAAAAAGAGAGTGTACATGTCTCAAATGTTTATTTCCAAAAAATATGTTCATTGGCGTTTTAAATCGTAGATGCTGAATGTCGATATATACAGTTAAGCAGTTACGTCTGTATTTAGGAGTGTAGTTGTTTCATGTGTTTGGCAGTTTAATAGATATCAGTCTTCTTCTCATATCTTTTACGAAGAATGCCCTGTAATTAGGTGGACTTGTTCTTCTACTGCTGTTTAATTTCATGTAGTTGTTAGAGACAGCTACACTTTTTATTCACTCAGTGTTCAGCAGTCTTCACCATTATACAAGGTAAAATCTTGATGATAGTAGAACTCCAGTTACTGTCATCTCAGAAACTTTGTATTTAGATCATGCTATATTTCCATAGAAAACGAAAATTATAGTCATTTGTTAACCAATGCCAATATTTGGCCTTATTACTGCATTGTTTGAAAATGCTTTAGAACAATCAGAAGCATTCGTTAACATCCAGGAATAAGAACATTCTTGCTTATGAACTACATTTGTCATCTTATTATTTGATGAGTAGATATACAATAAATTCTTTAGGTTTCCCATTCTAGTGTAACTGCCTGTGAGAAAACATTGATACTTTTAAATTAATACTACAATATATTAATGTTTGTCTTTGTGTTTCATTTATTGTAATACTAAATGTTAATGAGTCTTTTCAATTAAAATGTCAGTTCATTACGTATGAATGGACTTCTTACAATAAATGTTTGTTTTCTTTATCTTTTCCTCACTTTATTTTTACTTCAGTTCCTTTTTGAGAACTGTTCACAGTCATTCTTATTCTGCTACACAGTCATTATTATTATTCCAGTAGGTAATCTTGGTGAATCTAAATTTCTCAACTAAATAATTTGTGATTCTATTTTTAATCCTGATGCTTGCATTGAATTCAAACTTTCGGTGAGAAAATAGATGATTTATGTATTTTTTCCTCACCATGAACCTTGTCTTGAATTTTTAAATTGATGTCATCAGCTACTTCGTTTATCAATGCTAAAAGGCTCATTCAGATAACCAGGTTGTGTAATTTTGAATGACATTTGGAAGAACTTTACCGGTTAATTCAAGGGGACTGTTGAGAATGATATATAAATCACCTCTTAGTTCAATTTGGCCACTTACAAAATCAGCTGCATGAACGTCTTCACCAATTTGTAAATTTTTTGCCAAAATGTCTCACTTCTACATT